>NW_020185328.1:877454-956143 GCF_003031525.2 Neophocaena asiaeorientalis asiaeorientalis
CTTAAATGTTTTCCATTATGTAATCCCTGTTTACAATTTCTCATCTACCTTTACAAAATAAAATAAAATAAAATAAAAATGCGCTGAAAACCAGAAGTCAAGTTTGGGGCAACTCACTTTGCAGTCAAACTTGACTGAATTGAAGGAAGTTTATCTGCAGATGTTATTTAAACCACTTACTATGAATATTTATACGTCGCCTTGCAAAATTATCAATGTGCTTGATTATGGGGTTGTATTAGTTATTAGCAGTTATGTAACAAATTACCCCCAAACTTAATGGCTTAAAGCAACAAATATTTATTATCCCACAGTTTCTGTGGGTCAGGAATTCCAAAGCGACTCACCTGGGTGGCCGCGCTCAAGGTGTTGCTGGGGCCGCAGTCACCTGCAGACTTGACTGGACTGAAGGGCTCTCCTGCAAGGCAGCTCATTCATACGGCTCTTGGCGGGAGGAAGCACAATGCGTTTTATGAGCTGGGCTTCAGAGTGTCACACTGTCCCTTCTGTTTGGTCCGTTTCTTAGAAGAGAATCACCAAGTTCAGCCCCCGACACACAAGAAGAGATTTAGTCTTCACCTCTTGAAGAAGAGAATATCACAGAACTTGTGGACGTATTTCAAAACCACCATAGGAGCACTACCCATACCTCCCTGGGTGTTTTCTGTTATATACAAGCTTTGGAGCAGTGTAATGTCTGCTTTAGTCTTTTATGTACTGAGGAATTCAATAAAGAATCCTAAATAATTATGAATTGCTTTTGACACCAAGAGTTTTGCATGAAGGGTTATGTCTCTATAGTATCATGATAAGCTTGCAGTATGTTTTTTTTTCAGTTTAAATAAGCTAAAGAAATCCAGAGTGTTTTGAAATATTTTCAAGCTAGAAGGAACCTCATGGATTATCCAGTAACCAGAGTTTAGTCTCATTGCCCTTACTCTACAGATGAGTAACTTGAGACTCAGAGAGGAAAAAAAAAGTGTTTGCTAAGAACATACATACTATGTTTCAGACACTGCTAAGTGCTATAGATATATCATTTTATTAAATTCTCCCAGCTTTCTTGATGAGGAAAATAAGGATCAGAGAGGCAAGTAGCATGTCCCTAGATTAGACATCTAGTGTGTTTTGGAGACAGGGCTAAAACCCGTATCTCCCAAATGCCAGAGCCCTGCACATGTAACACCCTCTCTCATGACCCCATGGGATGTGACAACAGGCTGGTAAGGCCTAGGTACCATATCCCTGGAGGATCAAGATGAAGGGTTTTCTCTCCAAACATCCAGGGTTCTCTTTAGTCTCTACATCTCACCTGACTTCTGCTTCCCGAGCTAATGTCCAACCTGAGAGTCTCCTCTGGAAACCAGACAAGAACCACAGAAGTTACAGAAGTGACCCCATACCTGTTGCCTCACCCTCAGACTGGGTTTCTGAACTTCAAGCTCGGTAGGTGCTGCTGAGCTGTAAGGGGGTAAGTTCCCACCTTGGGATAGATTCTAAGGGTACCTCAGATACATGTCATGTTCTCGCTCTCATCTAAGAACAGGGCCTCATCCCCAGGGGACCATGGCTGGAGATGGCTTACCCAACTGCTGTCAGCTTTAAATTCTATGGAGGATATGCCAATCATTAGGAATCTAAGTTAAAAAGTCATAATAACAGTAGTTGTAGTGATAAATCAGGATTCTTTTAGTGATATATGTTAGAAAATCCAATCCAAATGACATAATCTAAAGGAATATTAATTGAAAAGTCCAGACATAGAGTTGATTTCAGATGTGGCATGATGAAGACAACCAAATGTTCCAGAAGCACTCGGTTTCTCTTTCATCCCTTAACTCTGCATACTACGTTGATTCCATTCTCAGACTATCTGATCTGGTCCCTGAACTAATCACTATCACCAGAAGAATGTAATGTTCTCATTGGCCAGGCCTGGGTCACATGATACTCCTGGATCAGGGGATGGGGAAGAGTACAAACTACCAAGAAAAAAAGCAAAAAACAAAAAAACACCAACACTTCATTTTACTGGACGTAGAATGAAGAGATGTTGCTAATAAATTTGACAAACATTTAAGCTCTTATTATGTGCCGGGTTCTATGCTAAGCAATCTACATGCACAATCTTATTTAATCTTTATTAACAACCCTGTGATATATATTTCAACATTACCCTGTATAGTTTTACAATTTTTATTTAGTTTTATTGAAATACAGTAGATTTACAATGTTGTGTTAATTTCTGCTGTACAGCAAAGTGATACAGTTATATATATATTTTTCCATTATGGTTTATTATAGAATATTGAATATAGTTCCCTGTGCTGTATAGTAGGACCTAGTGGTTTATTGCATCTGCTAATCCCAAACTCCCACTCCATCCCTCTCCCACTCTCTCCCACTTGGCAGCCGCAAGTCTGTTCTCTATGTCTGTATGTTTCTCTTTCAATAAAAGTTCATTTGTGTCATATTTTAGATTGCACATATAAGTGATATCATATGGTTTTGTCTTTCTGTGTCTGACTTACTTCACTTAGTATGATAATCTCCAGTTCTATCCACATGGCTGCAAATGGCATTTTGTTCTTTTTTTATGGCTGAGTAGTATTCCATTGTACATATGTACCATATCTTCTTTATCCATTCATCTGTCGATGGACATTTAGGTTGTTTCCATGTCTTGGTTATTGTGAATAGTGCTGCTATGAACACTGGAGTGTATGTATCTTTCTGAATTATATTTTTGTCCAGATGTATGCCCAGGAGTGGGATTGCTGGATCATATGGCAGCTCTATTTTTAGTTTTCTGAAGAACCTCCATACTGTTTTCCATAGTGGCTGTACCAATTTACATTCCCACCAGTAGTGTAGGAGGGTTCCCTTTTCTCCACCCCTCCCCAGCATTTGTTAGTTGTAGACTTCTTTTTTTTTTTTTTGAAGATTCTTTTTTGATGTGGACCATTTTTTTAAAGTCTTTATTGAATTTTTTACAATATTGCTTCTGTTTTTTTTTTTTAATGTTTTGTTTTTTTTGGCCAAGAGGCATGTGGGATCCTAGCTCCCCAACCAGGGATTAAACCCACACTCCCTGCATTGGATGCACTGGACCACCAGGGAAGTCCCTGTAGACTTCTTAATGATGACCATTCTGACTGGTGTGAGGTGATACTTCATTTTAGTTTTGATTTGCATTTCTCTAATAATTAGCAACATTGAGCATCTTTTCATATGCCTGTTGGCTGTTTGTCTTCTTTGGAGAAATGTCTAGTTCTTCTGCCCATTTTTCAATTGGGTTGTTTTCTGTTGTTGTTGTTGAGTTGTGTAAGCTGTTTGTATATTTTGGAAATTAAGCCCTAGTCGGTTGCATCGTTTGCAGATATTTTTTCCCATTCCACAGGTCGTCTTTCGTTTTGTTTATGGTTTCCTTTCCTTACAAGCAAAAGCTTGTAAGTTTGATTAGGTCCCATTTGTTTATTTTGTTTTTATTTCTAAAATAAAAATAATTTTTGCTTTTATTTCTAAAATAATTATATGGGAGACAGCCCCATATAATAGATGAAGAAACTGAAGCTCAGAGAGGTTAAGCTGCATGCTCAAGGTCATACAGTTAGTAAGTGATGAGGCTGAGTTTGAACCGGTTCTGTCTGATTCAAGATCCATTCTTGTGCCATTTCGTGAAGCTGCCTGTGGCACTGGCTTCCTCTAAGTCATTTAGGTTGGAAACATCAGAGTCTTTTACAACATCTTTCATCATCTACATCCAATTAGTCGTTAAATCTAGTTATCCTACCTCCGCCACGTCTATCTGTCCCCATTGCCACTGCCTTAGGTAAGCACCTGATCACTTCTTCCTGGATAACTGTAAAAGCTTATACTTTCCTCAGAGAACATGTGAGGCCTGAGGACCATCTTAACTTACAAATTTACATTAAAAGTTAGACCCATAAAAATCGATATCATCTGGCGTTCTTTGAAAAACAGAAGAACTGGTTAACACTGGGTCCACAGCCTACATGGCAACAATGGCTGAGATTAAGCAGCAGCTGTCGCTGATAAGATGTTCGTGGTCCCCATTGCTTCTTTTCTTCAGTGAACTCCTCACTCATTTAAGTTCCTTGCCTGCCCTCTGTAGGCATCTGAGTTTGCAAGCCTAGCACCTAGTCTGACAACTGATCTAGAAGAAGCCCTTTAGGAAGTGTTCATTTCTGAGAACAGCAGGGCTGCCTCAGCATTGTGGAAGGTGCTGCCTCCCCGTTATCCCAACCCCAACTGAACTTCTGCCAGGCATGTAGGAAACAGCCCCGGTTTTTGGTATCTCCCTATAGTTCATCCTCTAGGAGAATAACATTCCCTGGCATATTATGAAATACCCTTTTTTGACCTTTAAAGGCCAATGAGCCCATACTCCTTGAAACACCTATGGAATCTACACCCCAAGGATTTTCTCTTATGAGGTTTAGGACTATCATAAACTCCCCTACACATTAATATCTTCATCCAACAGTCATGGATTGAATGCCTACATGTACCAGTCACTGTGTGAGGTGTTGAAAAGAGTATAGAAAAGAATAAGACCCACCCCCTGCCTCAAAGGTATCCTAATCTCATGGGGAGTTAGAGAGAGAAACAGATCAGGTCCACCTGTGTTTAAGGGGCTAGAATCTAAGTGGCACAGGTCATAGGGTGGGCCCACAGAGGGAAACTGAGTCATCTTGCCTGGCGGTGCATTCCAGACTGTGTCAGACAATGGACAGGCCTTGGTGTCCTTCACTTGACCTAGTGGTTGGTGATAAGAGCTGTCACTTACTGAGCAGCACTATGTCCCTGGTATAAAATGCCAGATACCTGTGTTGCGTAACTTAATCTTTATGACCATCCATGAGGACTGTATTAAATGAATTAGTACATTACAACATTTAGAAGAGTGTCTGACTCATGGCAAATGCTCCATGGAAGTTACCTATTGTCATTCTATATTCTACATATACATACATATATACATACATACTTATATAGTTATATGTTCTATTATTCTATAGTGGATGAAAATGAAATCAGGTGGTGTAAGCTCAAAAGCCCATCAGGGCCAAGCATATGTCTTATGTAATTTCCCAAGGAGGCCCAAAAGCCAGCTTGGGTTTCCATCACTGGCAGACTGGATAGGTAAGAAGTGGTGGATTCACACAGTGGGATCTATGTAGCAGATAGAAACAATAGGTACACAGCATACATAGTGCTTGTAAGTAGGAGGACTTGATCCTTAGCTTCTTCGGAAGGGGGCTTCTCAGCAGTAGCCGTTGGGGGCCCGTGGGAATGCAGACCATGACAGATACAGTAGAATGACTCGCTCAGCATCTATCCCTCCTTCCTCTGCGTGCCTTCCTGAACTGCAGAGGCTGCAAAGGTAAACTCCACCTTATCAGCCTCCTGTACAGGTTCTGGGTATGATTAGAGTGTCATTCAGATGTGCTTGCTTGCGGCTCAAATTGGAATCAAGTTAAATGGGGATGAAGGTGGGGCCGCCTTGTTGCTACACTATGTTGCTGGTGTAGGCCTGGCTGATGCAGTGCCAACACTGATAATGGCAGCTTCTCCATCCTGGGTTGTGGCTAAGCCGGTCAGGGCCTCAACAGCAGTTGAGATACCATTTGGATGTTGTTCTGGGTGCCATTCCTGGGGGCCCAGCCTAGATCCCGCTCTTCCTTCAGTTTTGTAAGCACCCAATTCCCTGTAATCCTTTCCTGCTTAATATAGCTGGAGCTATTCTTTTCTCTCGTGTGTGTGTGTGTGTGTGTGTGTGTGTGTGTGTGGCGGGGTGGTGGGGGAGTGGTAACGGGTGTTTTTAAGATTTCAATGTGAAAGCTCCTTGTAAATATGGACTTGGACAAGGTACCTAACCTTTCTGAGCCTGGTTTCCTTGCTTATAAAGTGACCGCATGAAACCACTTCCCATAGTGTCGTGGGGAAGATGCATGGAATATCATTGGCCATGTGACTGCCATATAGCAGCTGCTCCATAACAGAAAACTTCGTGTAGTGTAAAAAGCACGTGTTTTGTGGATATTGTCTTCAAATCATGATAACACTGCTTATCAGCTTTGTGAATACTTAAAACTTTCTGAGGCCCTGGGAGATGCAGATGATAAGTATCTAGCACTACATTGTCTTTTTCTTGGTATGCTGGTTTTGGTGAGGATTAAAGAGCTAGCACATATAAAGATGCCCAGCACAGTCCTTGCCTGGCACACAGGAGCCTCTTCTCAAATGTTAGTTCCCTTCCTTATCTCCTATTCCCTCCAATTCACAGTAATTTAAAATATATCTGCTGATAAATAGGCTGGTTGGAAAGAAACTAATTAGGTAAGCAGTTGTAAAGGATGCAGTTACACAACCAGCCATGTGCTCCTTAATAGGAGACTGATAATTTTTTTTTCTCCATAATACAGGAAATAAAGCTGTATCTGCCGCTTCAGTGTGTGTGTCTGGGTGCTCTGGAGACTGTTCTGTGAACACCTCTTTCCTGCCCCCAACTGTCCTTTCTTCTGCTACCAGAGTTCTGCTTCAGAAGATAGGGCTGGTGCTCTGGGCATCTGGGGACTGCCAAGTGAGATAAGAGTGGATTGGGGAAGGGAAGTCCTCTGGCCTCCTTGGGAAAGTGTCAGTAAGGTCAAAAGAGAGGAGGAAGGGATGATGCTAGACACACAGTGGGTCTGTTGGTTTGTCAGAGGAGTTGTCGGAGCCCCGGTGTTATCCATAGAAGGGTGTGGGCAGGTGCAGAGCAGGCATACGGAGAGTAGGAACTAGAGCATCACTGATAGAATGAGAGAAATAGTGGCTATTTTAGGATTATTCATTAGCCTTTCTTGTTGTGAGATATACTTCTTGGTGAGAAGTATAACTAGTAGAATCCATTGAAAAGCATTTGTAGAGGCCATCAATAGATAATTATGTTGGATCTTGCCCACTGTATTTTCCTGTGAGCTCTGGAGGGAAGAATAGTGTTTTGTTTTTATTTTTAAATTTATTTATTTTTTTGCGATATGCGGGCCTCTCACTGTTGGGACCTCTCCCGTTGTCGAGCACAGGCTCCAGACGTGCAGGCTCAGTGGCCATGGCTCACGGACCCAGCCTTTCCGCGGCATGTGGGATCTTCCCGGACCGGGGCACGAACCTGTGTCCCCTGCATCAGCAGGCGGACTCTCAACCACTGCGCCACCAGGGAAGCCCTTGTTTTTATTTTTAATCCTTGCAAAGCCTAGCAGTGGTGATTAGCACACAGTAATTGACACACAAGCCTGTAACTTAGTGTGGGCATGGCATCTTGTGGAGAGACTTGGCCACTCAGCAAACATTGGTAGAGTGCCCGCGATGTTCCTACCAGAGGCTGAAGACATAAAGATAAATAAAATCGTCCCTGTACCCAAGGAGCTGACATTCTAGAGACAGAGGCAGGGGTTCAGCTAACATTAATTGAGTACCTATTATGTACTTCCTACCAGTCTCTGGGGATGTAACAGTGAGTAAGATCTGGTCCCTGTTTTTAAAGATCTTACAGGCTGTTGGGGTGAGGGTGGGAAGAAGCTGTCAGATGGACAGGCAGTTGCAATCCAGTGCCCTTCAAGCCAGGGTGGGTAGAAGCTCAAGGGGCTAAGGAGGATCTGGTAGGCCCCCTTGTCCAGAATGTGGGGGGCCGTGAGGGAGCTGTCCAGAGTGGAGCATTGGGCTAAGCAGGGGTGAGTGGGACTTATCCAGGTGACAAGGAGGGGGTGATGTATGGGTGTGTTCACATCGCTGAGGGTGGGGAGAGGCCATTCCAGACAAAGAAAGCTGCTGCACTGGTCCAGGAAAGGGCCTGGAGGCCTGAGAGGATGGGGCAAGTTTGGTGTTGCTGGAGGGTAAGGTACACGATGGCAGGGAGTGGTGGGAAGTGAGATTTGAAGCAAGATGGGACTAGCTCTTACTGAAACTTGTTTGTCTTGCTAAGTAAAGAACCTGAATTTTATCTTGAAAGCAATGGGGAACCAGAAGAACTATTTTATAAATTAGACTGAATTCATTAATTCCATAAACATTTATAGATTGTTAAGTATGTATGTATTCACGAGTGGGCTGGAATCTGGGAATTTGATGGTGTGTAAAACAGCTCTCGCCCATGTGGAGTTCATGATCCAACGTGAGAGAGACAGATTAAACAAATAGATTTTTTGTCTGTAGGAGAATTAAGGTCGTATTAATAATTATAAAATATGACAAGCGCTATGAAGGCAACTCTAAGTCAGCTGGTGGTAAAATGCCAAATAATAGCCAATAATAATAGTCACAGGCATTTGGTGAGTGATCTCAGTGTAGCTGTCATCATGCCTCATGCAGATTATCTCATTGAATCTTCAAAGCAATCAGATGAATGAGATTTATCTCACATAGGAGTGTATGTCTGACTCCAAGATTTGTACAGTTAATGCATTGAGATTGCATCTTGATTTTTTATCTTTTGATATTAGCAACTGTGATATTAGATTGGATAATGTCCCCCAAGATATCCATGTCCTAATCCCTGGAACCTGTGAATGTGTTACTTTACATGCCCAAAGGGACTTTACAGATGTGATTAAATTAAGAAGCCTGCAATGGGAAGTGTCCTTGATTATCCAGGTGGGTCCAATGTAATCAAAAGGGTCCTTGTAAGAGGGAGGCAGGAAAGTCAGAGAGAGGGGGAGACGTGACGTCCTTTGAACAGGAAAGAGGGGACCACTAGCTAAGCGATGCAGGAGGCCTCTAGAAACTGGAAAAGGCATGGAAATGGATCCTCCCCTTAGAGCTTCCAAAAGGAACAAAGCTCTGCCAACACCTTGGTTTTAGCTTCTGAGAATCATTTCTGTCTTCTGACCCCCACCATAATAAGGTAATAATTTGTGTTATTTTAAGCCACTAAGTTTGTAGTAATTACAGTGGCAATAGGAAACTAATAAAGCAAGTGTTATTTTTTGAAACTTATCTCTCAACAGCTGGGTCAGAAGCCCCACATCAGAACACTCTGCTTTGCATAAAAGAAGACAAACAAGTATTTTAGAAGCTTGTAGAAGGTCTCCAGCTGGAGGAATGAGTCTGAAAGAGAAAGGAGAATGGAAGGAAATGGGAGAGAGAGTAATTTTTTTTTTTTGCCTGTGCCACGAAGCATGCAGGATCTTAGTTCCCCAACTAGGGATCGAACCCGTGCCCCATGCAGTGGAAACGCCGAGTCTTAACCACTGGACCACCATGGAAGTCCTGGGAGAGAGAATATTTTAAGTGAAGGGACCCAAAGAAACAAAAACATGGAGGTGGGACACAGAAAGCACATATGAGGGAGGGTTAATAGTCTGGTTTTGCTAAAGCCATCAGGCACATCAGACAAGTGGAGTATGACATAAAGGTGGGAATTTGGACAGCAATCAGACCAGGGAGCCTGACCCTTAGGTGTACGAGCACTGAATAGGTAGTGAAGGATCATGAGAGGATTTGGGAGGGGGGCATGTGACATGATCGTGCAGTGTTGTTTTTTTTTTTTGGCAGTACACGGGCCTCTCACTGTTGTGGCCTCTCCCGTTGCGGAGCACAGGCTCCGGACGCGCAGGCTCAGCGGCCATGGCTCACGGGCCCAGCCGCTCCGTGGCATGTGGGATCTTCCTGGACCGGGGCACGAACCTGTGTCCCCTGCATTGGCAGGCGGACTCTCAACCACTGCGGCACCAGGGAAGCCCTTGTGCGGTGTTTTATGAAGAATTCTCTCCACGGTTGAGAGTGGAAGGAGGGTAGGGGCAAGGCAACCAGTTCTGAGACTTTTGTTGTCACCTGCTCCATGTAATGCAAGTCTGAACCAGCCTGGTGGCAGTGAGAAGAGAGAGGGGAGTCGCCCTGCTATAAAGAACACTAAGAAAAATATCTTTACACCAACAGTTCTCCAAGTGTGGTCCCTGGACCTTTGCAGTGTCCTTTTAGGGAGTCCTCAAGGACTCTGTACTCTTATGCTGTACTCTTATTCTCAAGGTGTATAGTAGAGTCTTTCAGATGTTACATGACATGTGAAGTCGCCATGTACTCAGTGCAAAAGGAGAATTCAGCTCTCTTACATTAAGCCAGATATTAAAAAGCCTTGAAAAAATGTATGTTTTTGTTTTGGAAAATATTTCACAAAAATGCTCTTTATGCTAACATATAATGACTTATTATTTCTAAATGAGTATATATTTAGACATTTCTAAGAATTAATTTCTAATATGATAAATATTGATGGATATAAGCCATATAAGCAATAGCTCTTTGGGGTCTTCAGTAATTTTTTAGGAGTATAAAGGGGTCATGAGACAAAAACAGTGAGATTTGCTGTTGCATACCAATCTTTCTACCTGATTCTGTTTATTTATTTGGGGTAAATTCCTAGACTTTATTTAGTCAGAGGATCAGTCTTTTAAATCCTGGAATAGGCAAGGCAGATGTGACTTCCCACCTGACAGCCGAGGCTCAGTGGGGTTAAGGTGCACACACCTTGAGTGAATGGAATAAGGGCCAAAAGCCTTGTGTTCGCGCCTGTATCCTGGGCTTTTCCCAGAGCTCCGAGTGCCCGGAGAAGGGATCGGCCTGATGTTAGGAGCCCTCGGGGCGGGGCGGGGTGGGGGTGGGGGGTTGGCGCTGGTCCTCAGGAAGCCCTCGGGGGGCGGGGTGGGGGTGGGGGGTTGGCGCTGGTCCTCAGGCTGCAGCCCGCGCCCCGAGGGCCTGGGTGCGCGCCAGTATGGTGCGTCCCAGCCTGTGCTCAAGGCTCCCTCTAGAGGCTGCGAGTAGACCCTACATCATTCTTGCTTCACTTTTCTACTGTTCCCGCTGAACTTTTTTAGCCCAGGAAGAGTTGAAGTTCGTGGCTGCCAGATGCCTTGAAGCAGGCAACGGGCAGCAAGCACATCTCCATTTTCACAGGAGGAAACTGTGGAGTCGAGAAACAGCGTGTTGCAATGAAGCCACTGACCTGACCTGAATCTTGGGCAACTGGGGTCACTTATCTCTCTGGGTTTCAATTACTCAGGAGAAAATGGCCTACCTGATCTAGTCACAAAGATCCTTCCAGCTCTAGCAGCCTATTATTCTAGGTGCCAGTTGTTCCCATGTCCCAGACCAGTGAGAGAAGACAACAGGGAGAGAGGGCTTAGTTCACTGGGCTACTGTCTCCCAGAGCTCTCCTTGCATTTATGGGTTTGGCTTAACCTGAATCTGGCTTCAGGATGGGTCTTGGTAATTATGGCACTCAATGATTCTGTCCTTTAGCAAGTTCACTTTTGAAAGCCTTGTCTACAATTCATTCATTTATTAAACAAACAGTAACAACCTGGCATTGGCTGAGATATGTGTCAGGCGTTGGGATAAGGGCCATACACGTTTTTTCTAACTTGATCCTGCCCAAACTCTATAAAGTAAGTGCTAGCGTTATCCCCATTTTAAAGAGGAGAAAACTGAGGCACAGGGAACACAGAAAACTGAGGCACAGAGAGAAAACTGTGACAAGGTCACAAAGCAACTGTGTGGCAAAACCAGAATTCAAAACCAAGCAGTGTGGCCCCATAGGCATGACACTATACCTAGCCTTGATGGTAAGAGTTTGCATTTTTTAGGGTTTGCTGTGTCCTTGGAGCTTTACATACACTATCTCATTTAATACTCACAATTCTATAAATCAGTTCTATAAAGTAGGTATTATCATCTCAGTTTTACAAGGAGGACACTTATTTTCTAGTCACCCGAATATTGAGCGGGAGAGCTGAGATTTCATCTCTGGGTCTTCAAAGACTGTGTTCTTCAATTCAGAGCCATCTATGTGCCAGGAAAAGATGAAGAAGACCAACTGAGTCTCAAGGAACTTGTAGCTTCCTTGTGGGATAATAATAGTTGCAGACATTTACTGAGCACTGTTCTAAGCATTTATACATATGAACTCATTTAATCCTTGCAACAATCCAATGAGGTAGATCTGATTATTATCCCATTTTACAGATGAGGAAATCAAGGCACAGGGGCGGGAGGGGTCAAATAAATTGCCAGAAGTCCCTCCCACATTTGGTAAATGGTAGAGTTGGGATTCAAACCCAGGAAGCCTGGCTCTAGTACCCATGCTTTTAACCACTACATTATCCAAAGACCAAATAGTTCCTACAGAGATGCAGAGGCCACTGACCAGGGTTGAAGACAGCTGAGGGGAGCAAGCCCAGCCTGCAGAGAGATCCCAGGGAGGGAAGGGAGGTGTCACCCCTGGGCTCTCTTCCTCTATGGTCCTGGCCTTCCATCTGCCTATGAGTCTGCTGCACTTGAAATTATGCCTTCTCCTCAAATCTAGGGCTAAAACTAGAATTCAATACATATTCCCAAATCTTTCTAAATGTCTCTTTCTTGCCAATGTCATCATCATTCTCTCATATCATCAGCTCCGGTGGATAATTTGTTGGCACTCCAGGACTGTGTTAAGAAAGATTCTAAGGTGATGTCCTGTCCAGCACCAGCAAGAAAGAGTGATATGATTAATGAAAACATTTCTGTTGTGGGATGGGGGAACAGACAGCCTGTGCCATATATTTGCTGTATCTGAACCAGGCTCTGTCCTGAAAAGGGGTTAAGGAACCGGATCCTCAGAGCAGGTGCTGACAGCAATAGCTAAGAATATGGCTGTTCTTGGGGAGAGCAGGCAGGTGCTAAGTCATACTAGCCAGGCTTAGAGAAAAAGGAGTTCTGGACAAGGGGCATGAGCTGAAGCACTGAAGTAAAGCTGCCAAGCTGGGGACGGATGGCAGGGCCTAGAGGAAAGACAAGGAGCAGATGATTTCCTGTTTGAAAACCATGGCAGAAGAGCCTCAAGCCCAGGATGGGACGAAGCGGGAACCAACCAGGCACACCATCGAGAATTTCTCCTGAGCTATGGAGTTCTCTCCTCAAGAAATACAAAGCAATGATGCCTTTCAGCTGGGTAGGACAGGGCTCTGGGATAAATTCCAGTGGGAATAAAATCATCCAGGATAAGCGGGTAGAGGTAGAAGAGGTTGGTTGGGACTTAAGTTGTGAATACGGTGAACGTGCTAAGTAAGCCTGAACACAGTTGAGGGGACTTGAAATAAGGATGAGCTGTGACTGTCTCATGGGACCTAAGGGTGAGAATGGGCCTGGAACCTGGGGACCAAAACATCATGTGAGGAATTCTCACTGTCTCTGTCTCTGCTACTCTGTGCTTGTGTGCTTTGTTCTGTCCTCTCCCTGACAGCTGTCTTCACTTCTTCGCCCACTTGTTAGAATGAGGCTGCCTCTGGCTCTGAAGTTCTCATGTCACAATTCCAGCCAGAGTTCAGGGTTGGGTCTCAGTCCCTAATTTGGGGGAGCAAGAATCTGATTGACCCATCTTTGGTCTGTTGTCCACCCTGGGCCAATCAGCTAAGGGAGGGAAGGCAATACAAACACACCTGTTAAAGGCTCATCCCTGTGAAGGTGGGATGGGGCTGGGGAATTTTCCCAGGGACTAGAGTTGGCTTGTGGGGCTAATGATATTTACTAGAGATGAGAGGTCTAAAGGCATAGCACTGGAAAACACCAACATTGATTGGATGTTAGAAAGTAGAGATGGGGGAGGAAAAAGAGAAAGAGTCTCCAGATAGGAGGAAAACCAATAGAGAGAAGGAGGGAGGCATAAAGTGTCAAATGTTAAAGAACAGCCAAGAAGGACGAGCAACGTCAGAGACCATTTGATCACAAAAAGTCCCAGAAAACCTTTTACAAATCACTTTAAGGAGCAAAGTGGTAAAGAAATCAGATTTCTGTGAGTTAAAAGGATGGAGTTAGTTGTATTTTTTTTTTTTTTTTTTTGCGGTACGCGGGGCTCTCACTGCTGTGGCCTCTCCCGTTGCGGAGCACAGGCTCCGGACGCGCAGGCTCAGCGGCCATGGCTCACGGGCCCAGCCGCTCCGCGGCATGTAGGATCTTCCCGGACCGGGGCATGAACCCGCGTCCCCTGCATCGGCAGGCGGACTCTCAACCACTGCGCCACCAGGGAAGCCCTAGTTGTATTTTTATAGGTAAACATAAAAGCGTTAGCTGTGCTGTCACTGCTGGACAAAGAATCCAACTGTACTATGTTGAGTTGGCATTATTCAGAATGTAACATATATTGGCATAGAAACAGTAAACTCGCCCCACCCCGAGTCATTACAGGGGTAACACACTGTGTCAAATATATAAGGTTTTTTTTGTTGTTGCGGAGCACAGGCTCCGGACGCGCAGGCTCAGTGGCCATGGCTCACGGGCCCAGCCACTCCGCGGCATGTGGGATCCTCCCGGACTGGAGCACGAACCCGTGTCCCCTGCATCGGCAGGCGTACTCCCAACCACTGCGCCACCAGGGAAGCCCAAATATATAAGTTTTTAACTACGTGGTTTAGATTACAGAAACAAAAACATATTTTCAAAATAATGTTAAAAAAGGGAGGACCAGGAATCCAAAGTCCAATAAACATAAGATGTGCTCAGTCTTACTTGTAATCATGGAAACGCAATGAAACATAATTATACACTCACCAGATTCACAAAAATTTTAAAGTCTGAAAATTCTAAGAGCTGGCAAGACATGGAACAATAGGAATAATTCTCAAAAGCTTCTGGTGGGAGAACAAATTGACAGAGCCCAAAAGTCACCAACTCATCTTACATTTAAGAGTGTCCATCCGCATAGGACACTTGGGGCGGTGATGCCCCAAGTACAGTGAGGTGGCCTGCTTTGGAAGACACCTTGGGGAGTTTTAGTTAAGTTGAAGATTCACATATCTTATCGTGTGGCAGTTTCACTTTTAGGCATGTAGCTAGAGAAATTTGTGTAAATCGGCAAGAACACAAGTCCAAAAATGTGTGCAGCACAATTATGCATCATAGACCCAAACTGTAAACAGTCCAGTGTCCGTACAAAATGAAATGCGAAAACAAAGCTACCGTGCGTTCATCATGGAATAACAGCAAAGAAAATGAATACATCAGAGCTCCATGCAACATGGATACACCTCACAAACGTAATGTTGAAGGAAAGTGGCAAGACACAGAAGAATACGATGGTACGTTTCCCATCAAAAGAAGCTCCTAAACAGGCAAAGCTAAATTATATGGTATAGAGATGGCTACTGTAGAGAAAAGTGAAAAATAAATGAAGAGCAAGTGAAGGAGTTTTTAAAAAGTCAGGATGGAGGTTGCCCCTGGTGGCGACGGGGCTGGGATCTGATGAGGCTCACCGAGGTTCCTTGGTGCTGGCAGTGTTCTGTTTTTGGCCTGCGTAGTGGTCACATGGACCTGTTTTATAATTATTCATTAAACTATACATATTTGTATGTACTTTTCTGTATTTATATTATTGTTTTTGAATTAAAGAATAAAGAAATGGGTAAAGGGTAAGTTGGTATACACATTTCATTTTTTGTTCTCTCCCAGAACCCAGCTAAAAATGTCGTGTGTGTGTGTGTGTGTGTGTGTGTGTATGTGTGTTCTGTAGACTCGCACGGCCAGGAGAGTAAAAGAAGAGAACACAGATGAATGAGAGGTAAATGGCTCAACAGATTCACTGACGTAGAATTCTAAACTGGCAATGGGGAAAGCTGTGATGAAATAAAATTCATCGGGCCAAAATTTTATGGCAAGACAAAAAAAAATTTAAGCCTAAAAATTTTCTCTGCCCACGTGGGCCTCCTGTCTCCCCTTCAATGTGTATTGCATATCTGCATTAACTAGACCTTATTAGGAGATAACCTTCCCTCAATCCTATAAGGGGTCACGGTGATCCACTACTGTTCATGTAGATCTGGATTGTGTAAACTGTCAGTACATTATGTGATGTATAATCCTTTGTCTCAAAAACGTGTGTAACTGGGCTTTGATCTCTAGCAGGCAGAGCAGTCTTCAGAGCTTTCTGAAAGACTGTCTCCCAGGTTCTAATCCTCAGGTTGGCTCAAATAAATTTTCCACTTCTTTGTTAGATGGACTATTGATTAAGTTTTTGTTGACAGCTGAGAACCAACTTTATTTTCACTGCAGAATCTTGAAAAGGTTCGGGAATTTTTGGTGCCTGGAATATCAAGAAATAGTATAAAATAGGTGTTACAATAAGGAGTGTTTTTTGGCAGCTGTTTAAGAAGTAGTTAGACCTGTAGGTCCCATCCTCTACCCAGGACTGCTGGATGACTCCTGCTTCCCTCTCCAAGCAGAAGGTTAGAGGTTTATTTTCTGGAGAAGGAAAAACATAGGGTCTCTGGATGGAGAGACCCCAGGCACAGGTGAGGATGGCGGTACCCTAACAATGAAATGCTGAGGCCCTCACCCCACAATTCCTCATGCTGCTCCCAGGAAGCTGGTCGCCAGGCCTTTACCATCTATGTCTAGTAATAGGAAGAATCTATTCTGGGGAATATAACCTGACCAACTTAAAAGACTGAAAGGTACTGATATTAGGAGTTTGCCATCAAATGGCTGAAGCAAATAACTTTATAGTGAGGCCCCAGGTCAGTAGAAACCACACCCAGAACTTCCAATTCACTTTTTAAAAATTAATTAATTAGTTAATTAATTTTTGGCTGTGTTGGGTCTTCATTGCTGCGTGCGGGCTTTCTCTAGATGTGGCGAGTAGGGACTACTCTTTGTTGCCGTGCGCGGGCTTCTCATTGCGGTGGCTTCTCTTGTTGTGGAGCACAGGCACTAGGCATGTGCGCTTCAGTAGTTGTGGCTCATGGGCTCAGTAGTTGTGGCTCGCGGGCTCTAGAGCACAGGCTCAGTAGTTGTGGTGCACGGGCTTAGTTGCTCCGCGGCATGTGGGATCTTCCCCGACCAGGGCTCGAACCCGTGTCCCCTGCATTGGAAGGTAGATTCTTAACCACTGTGCCACCACGGAAACCCCCCAGTTCACTTTTTATTCCCATAATCTCCTAATCTCTCTCTCTCAATCATGTGTGCACTGTCTTTGTCTTTCTCTCTTTAAAAATATGGAATAATCTGGAGGGAGAGGGAGGGATAAATTAGGAGTTTGGGATTAACAGATACACACTACTATATATAAAATAGATACACAAGGACCTACTATATAGCACAGGGAACTATATTCAATATCTCGTAATAACCTATAAAGGAAAAGAATCTGAAAAAGAATATATATATATAGGTGCTTCCCTGGTGGCTTCTCTGGTGACACATTTATCTTTGTCTCTCTTTTTGTGGTGTTAGCAGCCACTGATGATCATTGAACAAACAAATCTACTAATTCATCTGGGCTGCCAAATGATGTATTTTAATTCTATCATTAATCTTCCTTTGTTATCTGGCCTACTTGAGCAGTTCCTATGCCGTTGTCTCTTCAGCCGTTTTGGTTGCATTCTTTGATTGTTCAAAAGACTCCTAGAAGTACTACTGCCTCCCAGGTTCTTGTGTGTTCATAACAGGATGTTTGCTGACTTTATATTTGAAGATCAATTGGGTTGGATTTTAAATTCTTGACTCACATGTTCTTTGAATATCCTAAATAAGTTACTCCATTGATTTCTGGAATGAAGCATTGATGTTGGAAGTCTAACGACGATCTGATTTTCTTTCTCTTATAAAATACTTGTTCTGTTTGTCTGGCTGCAAAAAGGATTTTTAAGATTTTTCTCTAAAATTCAGTAGTTTCAGTGTGGAGCTATTGAGGGATGATTTTTCCAATTTATGCAACGTGTGTGTTCAATATGTGTGCTTTCTTTAATTTAAAAATTAAAAAGTCTTTTTAAATTGAAGTATAGTTGATTTACAATGTTCTGTTAGTTTCAGGTATACAGCAAAGTGATTCAGTTATCTATCTATATATTATATAATAAAAAATTTATACTGTACATTAATATATAGTATATATATTATATATATAATTTTTCAGATTCTTTTCCATTACAGGTTATTACAAGATATTAACTATAGTTCCCTGTACTATATAGTAGGTTCTTTTGGTTTTCAATATGTGGCTTAAGGTGTTTTTTTTTTTATTTCAAGTTCTTTTTGTATTTTAGTTTTTAATAATTTTTTGTCTCATTCTTTTGTTTTCTTCTCTGGGGACTCTAATAGGTACGTTGGATATTCTTTGCTTGTTTTCTCTGCTTGTTACTTTCCCTCAAGCCCTTTTTATCTCTTTTTTTTCCTTTTTGGTTTTAAAAACTTTTTCCATTTTCCATTTCTATTTCTCTCAAGGCACTTTTCATTTGGTTTGTTTATTCTTGTCCTTCTAGTTTAGTCTTTATTTCTGAAATGATTTTGCTTTTATCTCCAATTCTTTTTTGAATTCTTTCTCTTTTCAAATCTTCCTTTTCCTGAATCATCCTACTTTTTTTCTCATTCTGATTTATGTTGTCTTTCATAGTTTCTATTATTTTCTTATTTTTTAAGTTCATCTTGAAATATTAGATCACAATTTTCATCTTTTTTGTGGCATGTTTTTTGGTATTTTTTCATTCTCATGGTTGTATTATTCTGCTTCTTATTCTCTTTTTTCCTTATAATAATGTTGGTATTTGACTACAGTCCTTTCCTGTGGCTCGTTTTTTTAGGGAAAGGAGTTTCCCCTCTACTTTCAGGAGTTAAAAACAAGAGAACTTTTTCTAGTTTCACAGTCTACAGCGTCCCTTTCTGTTGATTTCATGAAGTAGCTATAAATATGACCTTGTACGTTCTGAGTTCCTCTTCCCTGCTCACCTCCCCACCCTTTATTTATTTATTTTTTTTGGGGGGGTACGTGGGCCTCGCACTGTTGTGGCCTCTCCCGTTGCGGAGCACAGGCTCCGGAAGCGCAGGCTCAGCGGCCATGGCTCACGGGCCCAGCCGCTCCGCGGCACGTGGGATCCTCCCGGATCGGGGCACGAACCCACGTCCCCTGCATCGACAGGCGGACTCCCAACCACTGCGCCACCAGGGAAGCCCCCACCCTTTATTTTATCATCACTTTTCTTTGCCTGTTTGCCCTGACTTATTCAGTTTGGATGACACTCTCAGCATTTTCTCCTCAGGGTGGGGCTTTGTCCTGGAAGAGTGCTTTGGCTTGTTGGCTTTAAGAGTTCATAGGGTCTGGACCTCTGGACTCTGGGACCCCTGGACCCCACCAGCATGATCAGATCTTCCCATAGTCATCCTGTACTCATGTGTGCATTAGAACCTCCCCTGAACCAGACCCCAGCTTTGCCTCCATTCTCTAAATGGCCCACTGTATGGTCAGGCCACTCCAGATGGCTGTTCTCTTGCTCTCTGTACATCCCCTGCCCGACCAGTGCCTGCTTCACCTACACCTACGCACATGACTGACCTTCCTGCATACTTACCCCAGGCCCCAGCTAGGGACTGTTCTTGTCAAAGGTGTGGTGAGGGGTGTGCCCCTCTGCTGGTTTCCCTGGTAACTAATGAGCCCACCTGACATCAATTCCCCTATAACTGGTAATCGCTCCTCCCCCCTGGGAGCAGACTGCCATCATGTCCTGCCCGCCGTGTGCCGTACAAGGTGGGCTGTCTCTCCAGGACCTTGCTACAGATGTGTAAGCTCCTCCATCCATTAAACCATCAATGTCTCTGCCCCTGACTCCGGGCTCTTTCTTTGGTCTTGAAACTGGCCAGCACAGGCCTTGTAGGCCTGCTGGGTGCAGCCCAACACCTGCGGAACTTTCCAGTGAGTTTCTTTGGTGTTTGGGGGGGGGGTCCTCCAATTCTTAGGGGCATCAGAAGCCCCTTTACCTTTCCTCTTCTTTCTTCTGCAGTTTCTGATATCAGGTGGGTCATGCAATTATTGGCAGCTTGTTCCTACTGACTCAAATTTTGGAGTTCAAGGAAACACTGCTTGCCAGGTTTGGGTCCGTGGGTTTTTGGTTTTGCTAACCTAGTGGCTGTGAATGTTTTACTGGTGGGATTCAAGGAGATTAAAAAACTGCTATACTCGGCTTCCCTGGTGGCGCAGTGGTTGGGAGTCCGCCTGCCGATGCAGGGAACACGGGTTCGTGTCCCGGTCCGGGAGGATCCCACATGCCGCGGAGCGGCTGGACCCGTGAGCCATGGCCGCTGAGCCTGCGCGTCCAGAGCCTGTGCTCTGCAACGGGAGAGGCCACAGCAGTGAGAGGCCCTCGTACCGCAAAAAAAAAAACAAACAAAAAACCCTGCTATACTACCTGGTTGCACAAAGTGGTAAATTTACTAAAAATCATTGAATTGTACACTGAAAGTGGGTGAATTTTATGATATATAAATTACACCTTGACAAAATTAAAAAAAAAAAAAACAAAAACACCTCACAAACAACCCTGCACCATTACCATGACATCTTACCAGAATTCTCCTTGTCCCTAATCATGTCAACAGCTATCAGTAGACATCAAAGGAAAGTCTCAATGATAGAGATCACCAGTGCTCCCCAGGTCCCTTTCTCCTCTCCTGCCTGGGCACAGGGAGAGATCGCTTTCCCCAGCCCTGGAACTAGCCCTCAGCAGTGAAATTTGATCAGAAGTGACATGTGCTGCTTCTGGGCTGAAGCATTTAAAGCCGGAGTGCTACCTCGACACTCGCTCTTCCTCTACCTCTGCAACCCTATAAGCACTGCCACTTAGCCTGTCCCATTCTGACAACTCAGCGCCTACCGGGAAAGATGGTGATGGAGGCAAACAAAGAGAAAGCGAGAGGGCAACTCAGAGGAAACAAACGATTCAGAGAGAAGACAGAACTATCAAAGTCTCTTCTAAACATGTCCATCCTTTCTCATTTGTTTTACCTCAGAACTCTAAACATTCATAGCCCAGATTTGCTTTATAAAAAGTATACTGATGTGGACCCAAATAGATAGCTTTTCTATCTTAAGACATTATGCCCCGAGCTAGGTATGATGGTCACCTGCACACAGAGCTCACCAAGCGGCCACTCTCACAGAGCCAGCATGACACCACTGTCTACCCAACTCATCACTTCTAGGAGAGCAAGTAGAGCCAGAGATACCTTTTCTGAGTTTCCTCATGGCCAAGACCTTTCCTTTTCTAACACTTGGTGGATGGTAGGAAGCCACACACATCCCTTTCAGTAAACCAGTCCAGATGTGAAGAACAACACATGGAAAATAGGGCAAACTGAGCTAGAGGACCTGGAAGTAAATGACAGCAATGCTAACTGTGGTCCTATCACTGGGAGAATGAAGCCCTGGACTGATGGTGGAGGGTAGTTCAGCCCAGTGGTTAGGCATTGAGAACTGGTGTGAGACAGGTTTGAGTGGAATCCCACCTCTACCATTTATTAGCTGTACAGCTTTAGGAAAGTTCCTCACCTTCTCTGAGCCTCATCTTACCTGCCTTGTTCTTTAGGTCAAAGGATTAAATAAGATAATACATACACAATATTTTATTTAGTGACAGACACTAACAAGCATTCATTAAATACTGGGCTGGGTCTTCAAGGTGGTGATTTGACCTCTTAAAACTCCCTGCTGAGAAAAAAGATCATCCATCCTTGCTGTTTGACCTCCCTGGTCTGAGGTCAGGGGATTGGGTAGCACACTTGCTTCAGGCCCTTTGTAGTTTTACAAGACTTGTAAGAGCCTGCATGGAGTTGGTGCAAAATAGAATTGCAGGGAAATGTCTGCAGGGAGCAGAACTGCAATGGAGAGAGCTCCAGGTTAGCTGTGCAATTCAACATGATCACGTTGGCTATTTTCACGGAAACGACTCTGCAGTAAAACAAAAACTTACACACTGTGACCAAACGTTCCGCAGAAACCATCGCTGACGGGGTAGATCTGGTCTTTCTGTGCTGTGGATACACATGTTTTGTATCCCACCCAGGGAGCCTGGTGTGGGGCAAGACCAGGATGAGCTGCAGGCTTGGAAAGCAGACCTGGAGGGGCAGGGGGAGCCACCTGAGGGCTGACTGTAGGCTGTGTGTGTGTGTGTGTGTGTGTGTGTGTGTGTGTAAGTTGCTCCCTCTGCAGGTTATTTTGATCTTCCAGGCACAGAACATTTGCGTGATCTTTGAAAAACCTTTTTTTTTTTTTTTAACATCTTTATTGCTTTACAATGGTGTGTTAGTTTCTGCTTTATAACAAAGTGAATCAGCTGTATGTATACATATATCCGCATATCCCCTCCCTCTTGTGTCTCCCTCCCACCCTCCCTATCCCACCCCTCTAGGTGGTCACAAAGCACCGAGCTGATCTCCCTGTGCTATGTAGCTGCTTCCCACTAGCCATCTATTTTACATTTGGTAGTGTATATATGTCCATGCCACTCTCTTTTTAAGGATTCATATTGATGATGAAAGGCCGTTCCACAGAGGCGGCGAACAAAGGAACTTGGCTGGACCTCTGGATGGGACATCCCCTCTGCTCCTCTGCCCAGTGTGTCCTTAACTGCACTCATCACCTGCTTCCCAAACCTATTCCTCCGCCTCCATTCTCTAGCTCAGTGACTTATTAATTACTAAGTCCCCACACTTAGTCATCGTGCTGAGAACGCTTGTGCCCTCTGGTCTCTTCCCCTCCCTGCCACTTGCCTTCTTCTCTCCCTGTGTCATTCATAAAATCTGGCTGACTCTGCCCCAGAAACACCCTAGTGCTCACCACTCCTTTCCACCACTGACAGGGTGCTCAGTATTCCTCTCACCTTGACCTTGGCCATGGCCACGTGGACACCTGCCCCTAGCCACACTCACCCCACCATTTCTTCACGGTTCTCCAGAGCCTTCTTTCTGAAACAAGGCACACACCCCACTAAAACTTTGGTGACACTATTACTAAAGAAAGAAGGAGGGGCTTCCCTGGTGACACAGTGATTGGGAGTCCGCCTGCAGATGCGGGGGACACGGGTTCGTGCCCAGGTCCGGGAAGATCCCACATGCCGCAGAGCCGCTGGGCTCGTGAGCCATGGCCGCTGAGCCTGCGCATGCGGAGCCTGTGCTCCGCAACGGGAGAGGCCACAACAGTGAGAGGCCCGCGTACCACAAAAAAAAAAAAAAAAAAAAAAAAAAAAAAGAGAGAAGGGGAGTGTAGGTACTAGGAAATAGTCTTTGTCAAACGTGGTATGAGCCAAGCGCTGTGCTAAGCAATTTACGTAAATCTCTCACTTAATCATCAAGGTTTCATGAAGTCATGCATGCAGAACTCCACTTTAATGTCATTCTTTTTCCTTTCCCCCCAGTAAGACTTTTCCCAGGCAGCCAGAGATCTTTGCTCAGAAGCTGGTGAAGTTCCCTTACGGAAAACATTATTTCCTATTTAACAAATAAGGAAAGAGAGGCTCAGAGAGGTTAGGTAACTTGCCAAATGCCACACAGTAAATGAGGAAGCCTTAATGTTATCTCAGGTAATCTGACTCCCCAAGTCACATGTTTAACCGCTTACACCATACTAAGGATGAGTAACAAGGTCCTTGCACCTCAGGAACACTTGGGCTAGCAGGAGAGATAGATATAAACAAATAACTCCTCTAAAACATGCTACCTACATTAATAAGGTATGACTGATATTCTGGAACCCTCCTCAGGAAATAGAGGGCCAGTTCTCTGTACAGTTTGGCTTTTGCTCTGCATCAGCATGGTCTTCACAATCTTCAGATCTAAATATTTCCTTACAAATATTAGAAAATACTGTTATTTAGAGAATGGACCCAGCAGAATGATTGTTCCCTACCTAGCTATGCTTCTGGGCTCCCCCTATTGCACCCCCGTCCGTGGAGAGCCCTTTAATCCTGCTGTTGGGATCATGAGCGTATTCTGATAGGCTCTGTCCTTTGGCCGTTGGTAAAGTTGCATAGGGGACTCCCTTTATGGGGTTGCAGCAGACAGCTCATAAAAGCAAACCCTCGAAGATCTATCCATCAGCTCTTCTCTCTCATTGATTACTAATGGGCTCCGGACCTTCATTTCCATGGGGAGCACTGTGCAGGTATATCTCTGAAACAGGTGTCCTCCTTCCCTCCCATACCCCCATGTTTTACTTCCTCTTTGAACATGTGTTAAGCATGTATTTCTGCCAGGTACAATGCTGAGAGCTGGGATGCAGGGACAATAAGACATAGACCTCATCCCTAGAGAAACAACATTTTCACAGTAACAGGAAAAACATGAACTTTAGGACATGAGTGTCTCAATCATAATTCCAGCTACACTACTTTTTAGTTGTGTGACCTTGACAAGTTACTTAGCCTCTCTGAGTCTTAGTTTCCCCATCTGTAAAATGGCATAACATAGGTATCTACCATATAGGGTTGTTGTATGGGTTACAGTGAGAGGATTACATATAATGCACTTAGAACAGTGCCTGGCACACGACAATGCTATGTAAGTATTTATTGGTATTTGCATACAATACAGTCCTGAAAGCTGTAATTTGATCGCTTTCATTTCTCCCAAGATAAATCACACAGCATGCTGTGTCACCTGGGTCATTGTAGCTTCTTAATAAAGTTAGGAATCATCATACTGTCACTGTTGCAACTTGAATGGAAAACTCTGGATTGTTTCAAGTAAATTGTTATTTCTTTCCTTGTTGCAGAAGCGTGAGGAACACAAAACTGACCTGTTAAGGGAATTTTCTGGGCATGTCAACTTTTGTGTCAAGAGACAAAACAATGGTGAAAACCTAGTCGTGAGGAGAGGCCGAAAGGCTTAACTATGGAAAGAATATTACCATCTTTGTTGGCCTGGAGTGAATTCTCACCCCAGGAAGCCAAAAAGTGGTGATAAGTCATGGGGTCATGAAGCCTGACAGTACTGAATCCTTGGTCACCTGACTTTAGCTGGGGTTAGTAACATCCAGTGGAGTTTAGCACTCCACCGCCCAACAGAGGGGACGAGAAGAACACATTCAACCAAGCTTCACCGTTCATAGGATGTTTATCATCTGTGTGTGTGTGTGTGTGTGTGTGTGTGTGTGTGTGTGTGTGTGTGTGTGTTGGGACTGCCAGGTCAGGGAATCCGATCTCGCACTATGGTTGAGGAAGCAAGCATTTTAAATTATTCATGGGTTGGGTGTTTTCTACTAATCAGACCATTTCTTTTAAAGGTACTGTTAGGAATGATTACTACTCTCCCTGGGACTTTATTTTCTTTTTATAAAGTTAAGTAATCATATGTGTTTGAAGTAGGTGAACAAAACGGAGCTGTTTGGTTTTGTTGTCTAAGCAACTCTGCCTGTATTGTCACCTGCATCACTTTTTAATTAAAGCCCCTTCCAAGTTCATGAGTAGGAACTGCACCCCCATGCCTGAAACCACAGAATCATTCACACTACAGATGGCTCAAGAATGGCACACTGCAAACATGGGCAGACGAAAAGATCATGCATGTTTATATGACTTAAAGCTTTGGTTCAAGTGTTTCTACAAAGACAAGCAGGACGGAGCAGCCAATATTATCTCAGAAATCATGACATTGCTCGTGATCAGGCTTCACTCCCTTACCTGAATCAAAAAAAATCAAAACAGAGTGATACGGCAGGTGAGCCAGGAGACAGATGAACGTTCGATTCCCGCTGCACCACTTACTGTGTGTCTTGGGCAAGTTTCATAACTTTTCTGAGCCTCAGTTTCTTTGTCTTCACATTGGAGCAAATACTACGGCCCTACAATCTCTTATCTCCAATCCCCAAATCCCCAAACTATAAAAACGGACATTTTTTTCCTTAACTCATTTAGCAGTGAAATCTAATTGATCTGAATTAATTTGCCATAAAATCCTACCTTGAACTGACATGAAACTTTTTACAGTCTGTTTGTTTTATTTAATGTGAATATACATGTTTTGCTATATATTGTGAATATATTCACTCTGGGGGGGA
Source organism: Neophocaena asiaeorientalis asiaeorientalis (assembly GCF_003031525.2). NCBI lineage: Eukaryota > Metazoa > Chordata > Mammalia > Artiodactyla > Phocoenidae > Neophocaena > Neophocaena asiaeorientalis. The sequence continues at coordinate 903,298 of NW_020185328.1, forward strand.
GTATCGCCCCAGACCATCAGGTACAGAATAGAAAATGGTTACAACACACTTTTGCTTTGAAATCGAGAAATATCTGAATTCCAGAATACATTGGCCCCAAGGATTTTTGATAATAGACCATGGATCCATACCTTCCTCATGGGAATGTGAGGGCTGTGTGAGATGGTGGGCTAGAGCACCTGGATCAGCCCTGCCGGGGCATTTTCCTTCCCCTTTGCCCCAGTGAGCCTTTCCCACGTGCAACGTTCCCCTTAGGCGGCAGCCGGTGAAGTTAGCGCGCTTCCGCTGCCAGCCGCTCCCTTGCTAGTTTATAAACTCCTTGAGGGCAGGGATTTCGTGCCAACGGTTAGCAGAACAAAGTCCATGTTCAACAAATATTTTAAAAAAGAATTCAGCACTCGTTTAGTAGGTGTCTGCTGGGTCTCAGAGTCTCCTGATCACCTGTCAGGTGGAGGTGCTTGGCAGAGGATGTTGACTTCGGGTGCAAGAGAAAAGGGGGGCACGGAGTCTTGGGAAAGCCAGCAGGAGAGGCCCACCCTGGGGAGGCCCTGGCAGGGACCCTCTGCATCTAGCTTTGCCCTCACAGTCCTGATGTGCCTGTCATCGCAGGATCATTGTTAACACTCACTTTTACTCTTTGATCCTCAAATGTGTCCTCGTTTGGATAGTAAATCATGTGGTCACCCTATGCAATGATCAAGAGCAGGGAGGCTCAGGGTGCAAGCCTTTTTTTTTTGGCCTGTCCTTTAATTGAAAAGAGAGAAGGGGTGGACCTACAATGGGAAGGATTGAGGGGTAGAGGAGACACAGAGAGGAGGGTTGCTAGCAGCTGTCTCGATCTCACATAACTGATTAAGAGCATAGACTCTGCAACATGTCAACTAAAGAACATAGGGTACTGGCTTAACTGGTTGCTCCCCCAACCCCCAAAAGATATGCTCACCTTCTTACCCTAGGAACTTGTGAGTGTGACCTTATTTGGGAAAAGGGTTTTTGTAGATGTAATTCAGTTAAGGATCTTGAGAAGAGATCACCCTGAATTATCTTGGTGGGCTCTAAATTAGATGACAAATGTCCTTGTAGGAGAAACACAGAGGAAAGACACACAGGGAGAAGGAAGAGAAGGCTGTGTGAAGATGGATGCAGGGATTGGAGCGATGCAGCCACAAGCCAAGGAACGCCTGGAGCCCCAGAAGCTGGGAGAGCCAGGAAAAATTCTTCCCTGGAGCTTTTGGAAGAAGCCCCTGTTGACACCTTGATTTCAGACTTCTGGCCTTCATAATTGAGAGAATAAATTCCTATGTTTTTTGTTTTGTTTTCTTGTTTTTTGCGGTACGCGGGCCTCTCACTGTTGTGGCCTCTCCCGTTGCGGAGCACAGGCTCCGGACACGCAGGCTCAGCAGCCACGGCTCACGGGCTCAGCCGCTCCGCGGCGTGTGGGATCTTCCCGGACCGGGGCACGAACCCGCGTTCCCTGCGTCAGCAGGTGGACTCTCAATCACTGCGCCACCAGGGAAGCCCAATTCCTATTGTTTTAAGCCACCAGGTTTACAGTAATTTGTTACGGCAACCCTAGGAAACTAGTACATATAGGGTGGGTTACCTAACCATGTGAACCTCAGTTGCCTCATCTGAAAATGGGGATAAGATTGGACCTACCTTATAGGGTTGCTTGGAGGAGTAAAAGAAATTATACATGTTAATTGCATGGCATTAAGTAGTACCTTAACAGATGGTAACTGTTACCATGGCTGGTGAGCGGCAGTACTGAAATGCTGCTTTCATCCAGCAGATGGCGGAAGATGGATTTGCAAACCAGAGGTCTTCCTAAAGTTTAGTGCACCCAACATAAATTAGCCTTCCTAGCTCACAGACTGAAGAGGATTAACCCTCACCACCTCAAAGCAAGCTTTCAGCTATGTAGACATTCAACTGATTCTGTTATCTTCTGACCATTGTACACAGTAGAGGCAGGCATTGGTGAATACAAAGAGTGGGTGCAAAAGAACACACCAGGGTTCTAGGCCCAGCTCTGTGACTTCACTGGGACTGTTTCCCCCGCTATAAAATAACCATAAAATGAAATATGAAGTGCAACACACATTAGAGGGCTGTTGTGAGGCCAAAATGACCCAAAGTGTGGAAGTGCTGGGAAAGCAAGATGTTGTGAAGCACAGAGGGGCCCAGCGGAGATTAATTCTGCGGAATCAAGGTCATTCATTTATTCACTCGGCAAACACTGATTTGTGCCGGGCATGGTGCTGGGTTCTGGGAAGCTCACATTCTAGTTTGGGAGGACGAACACGCGACAAAGGTGTGCACAGGACATCCTTCCCCTCAGATGCGGGGGTAACATTCCAAGTCTAGGTTTTGGCTTAAGAAACAGATTTGAATAAGCAGTCACCTTGGTAAAACGTTTATACTGCCTTCTAAATTTCTTTTAAAACTTCCATCCTTGTAAAAAAAAAAGCACAACCTACTGTTTATGGTTAAGTGAAGAAAGAGAATTGCAGGACCATATGCACAGAAAGCTCTTACATCTGTCTTAACAGTGGCCAGTTCTGGGAAGGGGTGGAGGTGGTATTCAGAAGAGTTGGGCTTTTCCCCTTTACTTTCTATACTTCTATATCATTTACACTTAAAAAATAAGCACACATTGCTCTCTCCATTAAAAAATAACAATAATGATATTTTTAATAAGCCTGTCACCCCCCAAACTCTTCTGCCCTCGCTTGGCTAATTCAAACACAGTGATGTGCACTAATGATGGAGTGAGTTGTCTCCCGTTTTGAAAGAAAATTAAAAGGAAGAGAAAAGTCCACATTGGCTTTGCTTTGTACTCTTGTAAAGAGGTCATCTAGCTGGAAGTGATCCAAGGAGTTTTAAAGCCCTTCTCTTCTTTAAAGTGGTTTGCAAACATTAGCTCAGCTACCCTCAGGGCCTCCTAGTGAGAGGGGTTCATATAAGAGGCTGGTGAGTCACTTGGAAGTACCGGGCTGTGGATGCCCTGTGTCAGCCGGTCACAACGCCCCTAACGTGAGTCTGCAGCTTTACAGCATTCAAAGGGCTTTCTCCTGCATTATCTAATGTGACCCTTCTATGACCCCTCAGAGGTCTGGTTGGTACTGTTCTTCCTACATGAGAGATGGGGGAATAAAGGTTTTGGAAGGAGAAATGACAAGCCCAAATGGGGGAGCTAGACAGCATCAGGGTATAACATCACTTATATGTCAATTACTGCTCAGCACAGAAAAGATGATCTCTAATGTCAAATTTCATGATATGCCTCTTCATTGGGGGATGGAGAAGGGAGAAGAGGAAGAGAAGACCGTTTTTCTGTCTAATCTTACCCTCCCTTCCTTCTTTTCTTTTTTTAAAATAATTTTTTATAGATTTATTTATTATTTCTATTTATTTATTTTTGGCTGCATTGGGTCTTCGTTGCTGTGCGCGGGCTTTCTCTAGTTGCCGCGAGCGGGGGCTGCTCTTCGTTGCGATGTGTGGGCTTCTCATTGGCGTGGCTTCTCTTGTTGCAGAACATGGGCTGTAGGCATGGGGGCTTCAGTAGTTGTGGGTCGCGGGCTTCATTGCTCTGCGGTATGTGGGATCTTCCTGATCCAGGGATCTCCTGCATTGGCAGGTGGATTCTTAACCACTGCGCCACCAGGGAAGTCCCCCTTCCTTCTCTTGCTCCCTTCCTTCCTTCCTTCCTTCCTTCCTTCCTTCCTTCCTTCCTTCCTTCCTCTCTCCCTCCTACTCAGCTGGGAAAAAAGAGGTAAGGAAGAGAACCCTGTATTGTAGATAATTACAATTCAGGAATTAGGCAATTTTAAATTATGCCACAGATTTGAAGGAGTGTGGTAGAACTATGTTAAGTCTCATTTATGTGCAAATATTGAAGAAATGAGAAGCTTCTGAACTTGTAAATCGGTTGAGTTGCTTAAGTTGAACGCAGGTGAACCTGGTCATTTGCAGATAACGTTCACACTTTTGCCACACGGGGGCGCCACCATTGCTTGGTAGGTGGACATACGTGCCATTCTGTCAGGATTGGTCCTGAATTATGGGAGCTTAGCATTTTACAAGGTTTTCAGGGATGACTCCTCCCTTCTCCACCCCACCCAAATATAATCACTCTTTTCAGCATTATAAAGGCTCAGGAAGACGTAGCTCAGAGGAAGGCACCTGACACAGCTTGGAAGAGAGAAGGATGAAGTGGCTCCTGGACGTATGAACTGGGTCATGATGGATACGATGTCCATTCAGGCATATCTTTCTCTGCACGCCTGCTGCCTCTCACATGCATTTGTGCGAGCCAGCAAGGTGGTCTAGGGGGAGAGCAGAAGCTGTGAAGCCGCCCTCCTTCTCCCCGAGGTGCCCCTCCGAGCCCCCACTTGTGCTGTTACCCCTTATTGCTCTGCTTGAAATGATCACTATCACTCCTGTCTTCGTCCACCAGTCTGTGAATTTCTCAGGGGCAGGGTCTGAATTTATTCTTCTTTCAAACCCTCTCTCCTCAACCAGTGTCTGGCAAATAGAAACTCATCAATATGACTTTTTTCTTTCAAAAATATGTTTTAATATGGAAAATTTCAAATATCAATATACACAAAAGTACAGAGAATGGTATATGAGTTCCCTTGTACACACTGCAGCTTTAACAACTATCAACTCATGGCCCATCATCTTTCCTCTATACTCTCCATTTCCCCACTTCCTCATCCTATTATTTTCAAGTAAACTTTAGAAGTAAACACATAGATGTGAATATTAGGGTGGGTATAAGACATTGTTAAAAAAAAGACAAGAGAAGAAGAAAATTTAACTGCTAGGTTTCTTTCACTGCTTTGAATTGCCCAGTGGGTGAGGTTGTGCAGGGAGGGTGAAGAGGAGATTTTTGTGGACGTCTAAGGTTTTTATGGGACACTTTCCAATAATGAGAAAAACTGAGAAAGCAAAGAGGAAGGAACAATGCTCACTGTGCCAAGCACTGTGCATTATTGTTTTACTTCATCCTTCCAGGAGATACAGGTATTATTATCCTATTTTAAAGACGAGGCTCAGAGAGGTTGAGTGCTGTCTCTAAGGCAAAGCTAGGATTGGAACCCAGCTCTGTGTGGTTTCAGGGTCTGTGTTGCTAACGCTCTGATAAGATGACCCCTGTGATGCAGGCCTAGCAAAATCCATCCCTGCCCTGAAGCTACTTATGAGACTTCCCTGGGCTACGAGCTCTTGTCTTCCTCTCAACTGTATGTGAAGTCCAGCTCTGTGGGCTACTCCAACCCAGGAGGAGGGAGGGTTTCCATGCCCAGGATGAAAAAGGGAAATTAAGTTCCTTATTAAAAAGAAGGTGACAGCCAGTACGTGACAGCCAGGAGTCTGAAGAGCCTGCAAATACATTTTTGAAGGGTTAAATATTGAACTACACACCCGGAAGTTGAGATAAGCCATTTGTGGGAAAAATCCAAGAGATTGTGCTTAAATGTGTTCTTGGATAGATGAGGCTGGGCTTGACTGTGACCATGAGGGAGTAAACAAAGCCCCAAGTCCTCTGGGGGTGGGAGGGCCACGTTGTCAGAGGCAGGCACGGGCCAGCCTTGGAAGCTGAACATGAAAAGTCTCAGGGGCACATGCTGGCGAGGTCCGTCCATTCAGCGTCCAGGCAAGAAGCAAGCTTGGCAGGCAGACCTGAGCAGTGAGTTTCACTGGGCACAGCAACCCCTCCAGCGGAGGAGAGCAACGCAAGCAATGCAGCTGCGAGACGTGGCTAGTGCTTAACCATCACCCCTGCTCCGATTCCTTGCTCATGAAGTCTCTGCTGGATGATTTGGCTGCTTCTGGATTCATTTTTCAACAGGCGGAGAACAAGGTGCTCCAGCCAGTGTGAACTTTCAGTACTCTTGAAAGTTGATTTTCTCTTTCTGAGTGAATCAACTGGCTTTCTCGTGACAATTTGGCTTTCCCGCTAATTTGCCTTCAGGGAGGGAATGGTCTGATCTCCCTACCACAGTGTGCTGTCTGCCTATCATCTTTATTTCCCTTTGGACCTTGACAAATGGGATCCTGTGGCTTATACCTCGGTCTCTTGTGTGTGCCTGGTGAATGCTAGGATACCTGGGGAAGAAGACCCCGGGTGGAGAGGACCAACAGAGTCAAGTCCTGGTCTGGCGAGAGAGCCAGCAGGTGGAGAATTCATCCACCAGGCAGTGAAGGCTACCACCTAGGGTCTCTTAGGAGAGAGCAGATGAGCCTTCCCTAAGGATAGCCCCTGGACCACAGTGACACGAGGGCCTTAGCACAGGGAATCAAAATCCTTCCTGCTCGCAAGGAACAAAGTTTGGATCCCTTCACCCCTAGGCAGGCCTGATTTTCCAGTTCCATTGAGGAGCCTTCCTGCCTTACTCCCACGGGCATGTGACAAAGTGGTTCTGGAAAGCCAGGCATTGCCATGTTACTCCCTCACTCAAAACCCTTTGATGGCTCCCTACTACCTATGACATAAAGTCCAAACTCCTTGGCAAAACCAGCCCTTGTGGCAAGAGGAATAAAAAGGTTCTTGCTACACTATCTCATCAAATCAAATCCCCTTACAACTGTAAGGTGTATTGTTATTTGAAACACTGAAAATAAAAATTGTCAAATAAACTATGATGCCCCATTGATGATAAGATACATATGCTTTCGGATAGGTTAAAATGTGGAAAATATTTGAGTCTTAAAATCACTGAAATATGGTATTTAATACAAAAGCTTGGAGGTATAATGGTTTTCCCTGTAAGGGGAGAGACATGATTAATTTTAGAGGAAAAGGTTGCTGTCGTGTAGGAGCACATCATGACTGACCTCATTTATTTATTATTTTGAGAAGAGCTGGCCTAATGTGCCTAGGCCTGGGTAAGTGAGAGCAAATCAGACAGACAGAGGAATTGCTCTGCATAATAAGAATAAGGTAACAGGAACCAGAGCTTTTCTTAGCTGTCAGGACAATGAGGAAGAGGAGATATGAGCCAGGTGTGTGCAAAGAGTGGTCTTCCCGGTGCTGTCGTCACTCTAGAAGGACCTGGGAGCTTGGAAATATATCCCTGCCTGACTCCACTCCCATGGAGGCAGATTTAAGTGGTTTGAGATGGTCTGGGCATTGGCCCTTTCAAAAGCTTCTGAAAGATTCTAACTGGTGAGACAGAGAAGGTGGGGTGACAGGAGCCTAAGAAGATACAGCTGGCTCGTAAGAACTTTCCTTTAGTGGAGGTGGCCAAGGGAAGCTGGGGCTACCATGGCCAGTGTTTCACATAAGCCGTTTCCTATTCTGTGCTGTGTCCTTTTGCTCTCCCCAGCCGGCAGCGTAAGCTTGCCATGCCCACAGTCGTGAGAGAAGAGTCTGGAAAGGACTGAGGGATGCAGAAGCAGATGGCAGCAGCAGAGGCTGAGAGCAGCGCCGAGCCCCAGTCACAGGTGAGTTTCAGTGCCACGTGGCCCAGGAGAGTCTTGCCTCCACCAGAATCACACTGAATCCTCAGCGATATCAGGCTTCCTGCTGTTCACGGCATAGCTATTACAGCTTTTTCCATTTGCATATTGAACAAAAGGATCATTCTAGAAAGCTGGAGGACTTGGGGGACATTCAGGACCAACCCTTTGGTTACACTGAGCCTTTTATTATCTGGTTCCTGCACACCTTGTCCAACCCTCTCTGCACCCCACCTCCACCCCACATGACTTGGAAAATACTCGTTCCTTCTTCAGATTGAGTCTGAGGTTCATGTGCTCTGAGAAGCCTTTTCTGCACCCTTTCCTCAGCCCCCATCCCCATCCCCATGGGAGTGGATTATTTCCTCCTGCTGCCACTCTGGGTCCTGTGCAGACCTCTCTCAGAGCGGCTCTGTCCTGGGCTGAATTGTGTTCCCCCAAAGTTGTGCTGGAGTTCTTAATCCTCAGTACCTCAGACTGTGACTGTATTTGGAGACTGGCTCTTTATAGAGATAATTGAGTTAAAATGAGGTCATCAGGCTGGGCTCTCATCCAATATGACTGGTGTCCTTATAAAAAGGGAAAAATTTGGACACAGACATACACAGTAAGAACGCCATGCAAAGACTGGAGTCACGCGGCCACAAGCCAAGGAACTCCCAAAGCTAGTAGACAGGCCTGGGACAGAGCTTTCCCCAGTGCTTCTAGAAGGATCATGACCCTGCTGACACCTTGATCTTGGAGTTCTAGCCTCCAGGACTGTGAGACAAGAAATTCCTAAGCCACTCAGTTTACGGAACTTTGTTATGATAACCCTAGAAAACTAATACAGCTTCCAAAATATCAGTGCCTTTATCTTGTTAGTTCCATTACCCCCACTAAATTACAATTCCCTCAAAAGCAGAGACTGTTTCAGTCATCTTTGTACCTCATCTAATGACACCTAGATATTTGTTGAATGAATCAGCGACTGCAGTGCCTCCTCCAGTTTCCTGAATTTACTCTCAGAAACAGGACCAGGTGGCAAAAAAATGCCCTGGGGCTTAGCCTGGTTGCTGTGATCCACCCTGCCAACAGCTGTCCAGGAGCATCCTTAGTAACCACAGGAATGATGATTACTCTGTTTCCAGCTCGGATTCAGTGGTCATCAAATTGTATGCATTCTTTCAGTCAGTCAGTCACTTGATAACTTTGAATGACTCCCATGGGCCCGGTTCTGTGCTATGAACTGGGGATATAGAGGTAAATAAGACCAGCCAGGCCCAGGATTCATGGAGTCGCTATACTCACAGGAGAGACAGATTAAGTAATCATGTAATTACAGTGATGCTAAATGCTAAGAGAAGCAGCACAGGATACCAAGAGAATCATTAACAGAAGAATCTGGTAAATTCCAGAAAGCTTCTCAGAGAGGGTGATGTTTGAGGGGTTCAGAGAAATAAGCTTGACAAAAATGGTAGTGGAAGCGTGACCTCTGTCAGAGACACAGCCCATGCGAAGGCCATTGGTTCAACAATTATTTGTGGAGCCGTTACTATGGGTCAAGCAGGTGTTCTGGGTCTTGGGCCCACAGCTGAGATAACCGCCAATACAAATCCCAGCTATCGCGAAGCTTACATTCAAGAAGCCAGAAGGAAGGGAGCAGGAAGAATGGAAGAGGAAAAGACATAGCGGGGATCTTCAAGGACGTGAAATGCCACCGGTCTGACCCATGGAATCTGCTTTGATTGCCGCTGGGCTTCCCACCCGTAGAACAGTGCCTGGTACACGGTAAGAGCTTGATATGTGATTTGCTGTGGATGGATTAGATTCAGCGAGGAGGGTGGAGTTGAGGTGTGTGTGGTGACTCTGATACAGCCTGAGTTAACCAGCACGAACGCCGTCAAGCCCTTTCGCTTTCACTGTCCTGTTTTTCAGGGCTACTCAGTTGTAGGGTTGGTCTAATAATCCCCAAACCCTTCTGGCAATAAGGCTTTCTCAGCCTGTGAGTGGTATTGTGGCCTGTCCAGTTTGCAGCCCAGACTCACAGCTGTTGGCATTCTTCACCTAAACTAGGTTGTCTAGCTCTCAAGTGCCGGGATTGACTAGCCTAGGAACCTCGGAAGGAAAATACTGTGTCCTTTCCGTTCCAGTGGCTTCCTCCCTGGTTTAGGTCACCATGACCTCGACTTTGGGCCATTAAGTGAGGGGAGAGGCCCAATCCAGCTCCAAGGTAGACGATTCTATTGTTTAGGAAAATACTTTGACAGACGTTCTGGTTGATAGAGGTAGATTCCGTCTCCCTCCTCTCTCCTCCTGTTTCTTTTTTTAACACAAGAAAATGTTTATTGTAGGAAATAATATAAAATCAAATACAAAATAAAAGTGATCCAATATCCCACCAGCAAGAAATAACCAGTGTTTGTGTATTTGGACTTTTCCTCTGCAGTTATAGCTTGTAGGTGTATTTATATTTGCAAAAATGAGATTATGTATATAATACATATCAACTTGCAACTGACTTAACCTTAGAACTTTATTACAAGCATCTTTCCATGTTAAGAGATATTCATAATCTCGCTATTTTAAATTCTGGCCTGGAGTGCTGTTACAACCTGCCGAATTTGCCATTTCCAATTCTCACCAACCTGTGAGCAGACTAGTCTTCCTGAAGCATAATCCTGATCATGTCACTTTCCTGTTGAAGCCCTTTGAAATGCTTCCCACGCCCCATGTCCTACAGATGAAGTCCAAATTATTTCACCCAAAATTTGAGACCCTCCAGAATAGGACCCTCGGCCCAACCTGCTTGTTCATTTTTACCTTCATTGTTTTTCCAGATGTACCCAATAATGCTCTAGTGAAAGCCTAGGGTTTCTCAAGGTCCTGACTTTCCCATGTCTGTTCAGACTGTTCCCTCGCTCCTAGAACGCCATCCCCACCAACTCTCCGGCTACTAGAACCCCTGGCCACCTTCTGGGCCTGGCTCAGATGCCACCTTCTTCAGAAAGCCTTGTTCCACTCCAATAAATATACTAGGAACGGAGCCAAGTGCTTTTTTCCTTGCGGGGGCGGGGGGCAGGGTAGGGGGATGGGAAAGATCGGTTACCACCACTTTGTCATTGCTTAAAACATACTGTGCTTCTTTGGATGTGCATGTGTGTGCACACACCAACACACACGTTATGGTAAATTGTGCAAAGGAGGGTTAGTTACCGGGCAGACTTAGGATCTAGGACTTCACTCCCACTAATGCTTTTCTCATTTCCAGAAAGTATTTGTATACATCTATGCATCCACACGGGTGTATACACAGATACAGATGTGTATGTGTCCATGTGTGCATGCATATGTATGCAGGTGTAGATATGTACATGAGTGGGTGGGTGTGTATCAAGAATCTCACAGTTGATTTTCTGGAAGCCGCCACTTCTAAGGTACAAGCTAATCTTCGTACAGCATTTCATTAGGGAGCTTCCAGGGGGGAAGCACCCGAGTCACAGTCTTCATAAATTTGTCTGCCTCAGTCGAGAATCTGGCTTCTCCTTGGTTTTGTGCCATTAAATTGACAAATAGCTCTTAGTAAACCCACCGAGCTTCCGTAATTCAGTTTGGGGACTGTGAGGCTTGACGGTGGGGTGATGTTCTGATTGTGGGCGAGTTCATGTTTAACCAACTCGATTGTGTAGGTTAGCTCCTGGGCGAGCACTGATACTTGGGAGCCAGAGTCCCTTTCATGTCTGAGAAACTGGATTTCCTCAGCTGTGGGGATCAACCCTACAGGACTCCAGCATTTCAATGCTGCAAAAATGTCAAGGAAGAGAACGGGAGGGAGGTGGACACAGAGACTTTTCCCCAAGAGACGTTTAGATTTCCAGTAGTGCCTCTGTGCGGAACTGCCTTATTTCAGGGTTATCAGTGTGTAAACATGCACTTCCCTCCCTCCCCTGAGGCTGCCTTGCCAAGGGCTTGCCTGACCTTCATCCATTGTTGATCCTGTAAGCTCCAAGACCTACATGGAAGGATCCGTGTGAGGCACATGTGAGGATCTCCTGGTCCTCCCTGAGCCTTTGTTGTTGGTGGTGAGGTGTCGTGAAGATTTTATTCTAGACTCTGGCTCCTGTCGGCTTTTTCTCTTTCCGCTCTAGTCTCTCCCTCCGTGATCTCACCCACTCCCATGGCTTTTAATGCCACCTATAAATGTGAGAGTAGTTACCATATATCTCCATTTCAGTTCTGTCTTCTGAGCTCAGACCCCTGTCTCCAACCAATGACTTGTTGGTCACCACCATCTGGATATCGGCCTGGCATCACAAACTCGACTCCTTTAAAGTGACCTTATTACCTGTCTCCTAGAGTTGCCCCTCCTCTCTGGTTTCCTATCCAGAGGATGACCAGCGCCAAACACCTAGATAATCAAGGAGGAAATCCGGGAGGTGTCACCACTGACACTGCCTCTCCCTTTCACCTCCCCTGCACCCCAATCCACTGCATGATCGGACAGTCATCAAGTCCTGCATCCCAATAACCTCCCGAAGAGTTCTCACTTCTGTCCATTGCTCTGCATTTCACTGCCAGCACCCTGTTCCCCAACACCAGACGCCAGAGCCTCTTGCCTGGACTAAGCCTCAGGTCCATTCTTGCAACCTCAAATCTATTTTCCATGTCGCAGCCAGAAAGATTTTTTTAAAAACACAAATCTAATTATGTTACTCCCCTGCTTAAACATGATCAGTGATGTCCCATTTCTTTTATTGAAAAACGCCAATCTGTTGCTACGGCTCAGAGCGCCCTGCCTGACCTGGCTACGCCCTCCTCATCCATGTCCTCTGGTTTCCTTATGCCTTCCTTCTCTGACCTCTCAGGGCTCTCGCCTCACAGGCACACTCCTATCCCTTAGACCCTCCCTGCCGTCACGGCACCTCTATCTTCTTTGTCTGGCTAATGCTCATTCATCTTTTCACTTCCAGCTTGAATATTCCTTCCGTAGGAAAATCTGCAGCCCCTGGGACCAGACTAGCACCCAGTGATGCTAATTTGCCCAGCGTCATGCTACTTCTCTGTGCTGCTGATCACAATGACTGCCATTTGGTCAACCATTTGCTTTTTATATATATATAATTTTTCACTAGTCTGTAAGCTCCATGAAGTTAGGAACTGTATCTTCTTCTTCAGTGATGTCTTTCCAGCACGTAGCACAACGCCTGACATTTAGCAAGTGTTGTAGAAGTATTTGTTAAATGAACCAAAGATGTTCTGAAGCTGGATCTTTCTGATGTAGTGGAACACATTAGTAATTTCTGTTAGTGTCATTCTAGTTTTGAAGGGCTCTAGCCCTCCTCATTTTGTGTGTATACGTGTTGACTGGTTTTATATTTTTTGATGAATGCGTCATGAGCATTTGCTGTAGCTGGGTAATGCACTGGGTACCAGGAATCGAAGTTGAATTAAACTGTGATCCTGCCTTGAAGGAGTTTACCAATTAGCAGCTCAAGTTCACGTTTTCATGGAAGGACACAGACAATGGGAGTCTTGGGAATTTCCATAGAAGCAAGGTCACCTGTACCTGTTACACTCCATGAGCTCATTCACTTAAGAGTAGGCATCAGAGGAAAGGTCATGGGCCCTCGTGGCTGAGCCACTGTGGCTGTGTTCAGGTTAACTGGAGTCAGAGTACAGCCCAAGGTCAGGAGGGCTGAGCTGACTCATCCTGCGATGAGCGCAGTCAGGGGTCAGGCCAGGTACGGTGAGCACGTTGGGGATCACCCACAGGGGAAGCGGACAGAGAGGACCACGGTGGCTCAGACTCAGTTGGTCAAATCCTTGGCTGGTGGCATCTCCCCAACAACCTCAAGGCCCACTTGCAGCTGCAGCTTCTGTGTCCATCTGTCTGATGGCTTCGCAGCAAGGGCTGAGCCAAGGTCGTCGGCAAAGGTTGAGCAAAAGCCCTCCATTCGGGCAGAGCTGGGTCTGCGTCTGGCACCATTTGGGGCTACGTGATTCTAGGCAAGTCCCGTGAACTTTCTGAGACTCAGTTTTCCTTTTAATGAAACGTGACAGTACTGTCTGTCACTCACTGGGGAGATGAAAGTATGTAGGGTGAGTGCTGCTCTGTGGTTGGTGCCTATCATTTACGTGCTCCTTTCCTCAGATTGTGCCACAGGTGTAGCTTTGGTGACCCTTCTATTGCTTTTCATTACTCTTCGGGCCCCTTATTCCCCCCACGTACTTTCTCCAGTCTTAGAGAAACCTCCACTGGAGGTGTGATGAGTAGGCTCTTTCTGTGCCATGGAGGGGCATGTGGAACCTCGTAGGTACTCAGCAAATATTTGTGAGGTCAGTGGTCGGATGGATGGAGGGATGGATGGAGAAATGAATAAAACGTGCATTTAAAGGCTTCCACGGCCACCACAGTAACCATGAGCAACAATGAAATCGTTACGGAACGCCTTTTCATTTTTAACTCAGCGCCATCATAGACGGCAGACATCCTTTAACAGTCAGCCCCTTCAGGGATGGTTTTGCACCAAGTCACCCTGTCCCAGCACTCCCCTTGCTGAAGTGACCACACCTCCAGCCCCGTTCAGTGACTGATGATGCCTGAGTATAAGTGCCCATCATCTCTGCCCCACTCCTTAACTCTGGAGGCCATTCTAGTTCCAGGGCAACTCCTGGCTGCAGCTGAGGCTGTCCCTGGGCCTTCTTCTGCATCTTCTGCTCCCTCCCCCTCCCTTGTTCCAGGGTTCACCCCCTAGGGCACTCCCTCACAGACAGCCTGCACCCTGAACTCTGTCTCAGAGTCCACTTTGCAGGAGTGAAGCTGCAACATATGTGGAAATTCTAGGGGCGATCAGGCAGAGCTGGGCAGAAAGTCAAGCTAAACGTGATCCCTGTCCTGCAGGCCTTACAATCTAGTGGAGAAGAGAGACCTTAAATAGGGCAGATTCAATAGAGGAATCATGGTGAAATGGGAGACATTAAGGAAAAGGGTGGGATGAGGGTTTACAATAGGGACTTTGTCTCAGGGTCCAGGGGGGGCCTCCCCAAGCAGAGGACCTCCCCAAGCAGGGGACCTGGAAGGTGACTTTACAGAATGAATGGGGGGAGCCAGGTGGGGGACAGCCCACCCAGCAGAGGGGTCCACACGCTGTAGGAAGGAACTTGTGTTGGAGCAACTGAAAGGCCAGGGTGGCAGCAAAATTTTGATGTAAAGAAAGAGCTTTGTTTTGTGGGCTCCTTCCTTTCTTTGCCTCAACCCATCACTTCAAAGCCTCCAACTGCATGTGGACTGTTGGATGTCCGGGGCTTCTCTCTTTTTCTCTCTCTCTCCTCTCTCCTCCTATCTTCTCAGACCTGCTTCTTTCCTCACATCCACCTTTTCTCCTTCAGAATTAATCTATTCTGATCCCCTTGCACTTTTCTAATGAATCCAAAAAATGAATGACAATGCGTGTTCCTTCTCAGACCATCTGGCTTCTAAGGGCCTTTCATGCAGTAACTCGCTTGCAGGTGTGTGGAAGGATTATGCAGATAGGAAACGGCAGAGGCAGAGCCTGGAGCCAAGCGGCGAAACAAAAACCTTTGCTTAAATGCCATGCCAAAAGGGGTGAAGTATGGGAGCCAGGTCCTGGCAGGAGGGAGATGGACCCAGACCAGGAAACAGGTCAATCAGAGGCCCAGTTATCGGAGCGCCCGAAAGTGGAGAGTGAGGCCGAGTCAGCTGGAAGATGGTTGATTTGCGGTTGAGGTGCTTTTTATAGTCCTGCCCTGTCTCCACTTGGGAGCTGCAGTCCCAGGCCCTGCCTGTCTGCGGGTGTGAGTAATGCTGAGTGTGGCAGGCCCCCGGGGAGGAAGGGAGCTTTCTGGAGCCAGGAACCATACCTGTCTACATTTTTCACAGCTTTATCAACTTTGCAATTTAAGCAGTTTCATTTCCACCGAGATTAAAAGTAAGTGTGAGCAATTAGGTAAATGATGCCTGACTTACTACTCCCTAAGGAAGTGTGAGAGACTAATCTTAAACTTCATCCCACCCATCAAATATTTTGATCATAATTGACTTCTTGGGATCTTTCTTAAGAATTTTGAATTTTTGTTTATTTGGGTATACATATTTTTTTTTCTACTTAATATTTTTGCCAAGATTTTGTTTTGTTGTTATCTTGCAAACTTTCAGTTCAATGACCTGTTCTCACCATGATGTTTTAGGGAGGAAACGTCATCTTCCCTTTTCTTGTGCTATAGTGGTGAGAGGCCAGGGGTCTGTCTTCTCTCTGCAGAGCCTTCTGCCTGCAGTTCTTCATGCTCATCCAGGCTTCTCTCACCTTCCAGCCTCTGCAACTCATATTCAGCCTTCAGCTTTCAGCTTAAACGCCACTTACTCTGTTTCTTAAATGCCTCCAATGTCCTGGGTCTCTGCTGGGTGGCCCCCTTGGGGCTTCCATACCGTAAGTGGTACCCATAGGTGTAGCTTCCTCAGCCCCGCCTGTACCGCACTCTGCTGGAATCGCCATCCACTTGTCTGCGTTGTGATTATTGATGGTCTATGAAATCAACGTAGTGGGGTCGTGACCAGCATTTTTGGGTTTTGTATTATTTATTTGGGGATAATCTTTCTATGTTGTATTTGAATAGTAATACAATTATATTTGCTATTAACTTTGTTATTTGTATCTTATGCATATGGAATAAGAGGGAGTTTTTTTTTGAATTTTTTTCTCTTTATTAATTTTATTTATTCATTTATTTTGGCTGTGTTGGGTTTTCGTTGCTGCATGAGGGCTTTCTCTAGTTGTGGTGAGTGGGGACTATCCTTCATTGCGGTGCGTGGGCTTCTCATTGCGGTGGCTTCTCTTGTTGTGGAGCACGGGCTCTAGGTGCGAGGGCTTCAGTAGTTGTGGCACATGGCTCAGTAGTTGTGGCTCGTGGGCTCTAGAGCGCAGGCTCAGTAGTTGTGGTGTATGGGCTTAGTTGCTCCGAGGCATGTGGGATCTTCCTGGACCAGGGCTGGAACTCGTGTCCCCTGCATCGGCAGGCAGATTCTTAACCACTGCACCAACAGGGAAGCCCAAGAAGAGGGAGTTTTGTTTCATGAAACTTTGTTTCAGTTTGTGTGTGTGTGCGCACACGGGTATGTGCGTGTGTGTCTGTGTGTGTGTATAATGGTGAATAAGACAGGTATAGGCCTGGAACGAGTGTTTTTCTTCAAAGTTTTAAACTGTGACCTACAGTAAGAAAACATTTTATACTGTAACGTTTCTTATACTGTAAGAAAAACATTTAATAATATAAAACATTTTATACTATATACACACATACGTATAGTTTTCAAAGCATATATGATATTTGGTTTGATATGTACGACTTATATGAGGTAAATTTTTAAACTCATTTTTGACTCATATCTGTATGATGAAGTGGAGACCGGGTAATTAAGTGATCAGCAAAAGTCACACGGCTTCTAAGTGTTGGTGCTTAGAACTTGAATCCAGGATTCTGGTCCAATAATCTTTTTCACGTATATAATTTTATACGCCTACACCCAGAGAGTCAAAGTAGGATGAGCTCTGATATCCAATCAATATATATATATAGAATTGTCATTCATTATATGCAATATTGTTCAAAAACCTAACTGCACAACTGTGGAATGAGAAGGTACGTGACAGTACTGGAACTTGGGAAGGCAACTCAGGGATTTAGGCAAATAGCACCTAATTTATTGTTAGAAGTCAATTTTTATGTCCACCAAGAAAAGCTCATTCTTTTGACCCTGGACTTCATTAATAGAAGCAGAATGTCTCAAAGGAGAGAAGTGATTATCTGGTACACTTCTAAGAGCATTGTATTTCATTCTAGGCAGCATACTATGAAACTAAAGACAAAAGAGATTGTTTTTAGAAGAAAATGCTCTGAGAGGTAAGAGGGCTCAGAGCCAAGCCACGCAGGGGAAGATGGGAGATGGACACTGGAGGGACAGCCTGGAGGTGGGGGGGGAGAATGGGGCTCTTCAAATATGCATCCCATGGAAGAGGGCTAGGACTTTCGTGCCACGTGTCCCTGCGAGCGGGAACAGCAAGGAGATGGACTTCCGCACAGCAGAACTGTGATAGACTTTTTGGGTGTTTGCCTGTATGGCATCTGCCTTCCTTTCTTCTGGTCACAGAACCCACGTGTTGTTCACGGGACAGTCCCTCCCCTACTCTTGGCCCTTGTGTTTTGGCCGATGACTCCATCCCTTCATCCAGATGATCTTATGACTCTGGCCTAAGAGAATCAGCCTATCCCATCCTCTCTGGCCACAATGATTGATCCAAGAATTGGCCTGTGACTCAACTCAGTTCAATGAGAAGTACATTTTGAACTTCTATGGAGTTGTTGGTGAAAAGCCGGCCCCCCCGGTCTTGGATTTGAGGCTGCATGGATGTGAGTATCTGAAAGTGAAGTTGGCACAAAGCTGAGCACGGCCAAGAGAAGGGGTGACACTCCGCCCTACCTCATTCCTCCTGAGCCCCTAGAACCAGCTGTGCCTGATATCCCCTAGACCAGCGGTCCTCAACCATTTTGGCACTAGGGACTGGTTTCACGAAAGACAATTTTTCCACGGACAGGGGCAGAAGGGGAATGATTCTGACGGTAATGAGAGCCATGGAGAGTGGCAGATGGCCCAGGGGTTGGGGACCCCTGCCCTAGACCTTCCACTTAGGGGAGCCAGTATGCCACAGTTTTGTTTCCTGGAAAGTGGACTCTGAGGCAGAGTTTAGGGTGCAGGGTGTTTATTCAGGAGTGCCAGGAGTGCCCTAGGGATGAATGCCGGAGGAAGGGAAGGGAAGGGAAGGGAGCAGAAGCTGCAGAGGGAGGACTCAAGCCAAATGCAGTCCTGACGACAGCTTCAGCCAAGCCCAGGAGGAGCCCTAGGTGGAGACGATTAGTCATCAGCTGTGGGTTGCCCCAGGAAAGACGGCTGCAGGGAAGCAGCCCCTGAAGGGGTTGGCAGTTAAAGGTTGTCTGCTGGCAGCTCTCCAGCAGCTGGTGCTGAAAGTCCTTCATGGTGGAGGGGGGGATCTGGGTGGCACCTCAAGGGTCTACTGCAAAATGTATTCCTTACTTATTATTTATTTGTGAATTTATTTGTTGCTAATGGCAGTTTCAGTTAGTCTTTTCTGTCACTGGCAACTGAAGAATATAATAAGGAAGCATTGTCTAAAATTCAGAGCTGCCTTGGGGGTTAGTGAGCTCCCCATTACCAGAGGTGTTCGAGCAGAGCCTGGCAGACCACTTTGAAAGGGAAGCTTCATGCACTGGAGAAATATATGAGCTGGATGACCTTTCATTCTAAGATTCCACGACTCCAGGTTCTCTGGAAAACAAGCTGAAAGAGATTCTGGTTACTTCTACCGGGCCGACACGTGGACATCACATGGACACATCACACGGATATCCAGAGCATCTGACATCAAATCATGGCAAATCAAATTTCTCCTAGCCAATTTCCCTTCACTGGAAGCTTGGAGGAACTTGGCTTATGAAAGTTTGCTTGGTTTGCAAAGGAAAGACACTTTCTTTTTTGCCATTAGAAGGAATCTTAAAGGAGTATCTTAACTGACTCCACCACAGACAGACTTTTCACCTGCCACACCCCAGAAGCCAGGTGCCATGCTCAATTAATACTATCTTGGAGCCTCTCATCAAGTTTCCCTCCCTCTATTTCTGTCCATTTCTGGGTTCTTCGTATTTGTCCTTGTCTCCAGCCTCTGGTCTCTTGAGTCCATGGCTCCCTGAGTCAGCCTTCACTGGCTGCTTGTTAGGCCGTCTGTCCTTTAATGCCAAGACCTCAGCCTCGCACACCCCTCTGGCCCTCCCTGCTGTGGACACAGGTCTGAATCTCCCCACTCCTGTGTCTGGGTCCTTAAGCCCCTGAGCTCCCGGCAGCCAGCTCACGCCTGTCTGGTGGATCTTCCATTCCTTGCTTTGGCTTCCTCTGATGTGGCTGTTTCTCCAGCCCTGTGGTCTGAGCCTCAGCTGAGTGTCTGCCAATCTGGCAGGGAGGAGAGCAGGCACCCTATATGTGGAATGAGGAAAGGGCTCTAGACTCAGTGCCTGGAGAACCAGAGTTTGAGCCCCCATGGGCTGTGCCACTCACGTGGATCAGTCACTCTGTGTCTCTGAGCTCTAATTCCTTCATCTGTAAAGTGGGCCTGTCCCACCTCATAAAGTTATGTGGGAGTAATCACAGTCCTAACCACCCATGATTGAGCTTTTACCACATGCCAGACATCCAGCTTAGCAATTACTATGCTTCTTAATCCTCCCAAAACAACACTTTGAGGATGGCATTTGTATCTCAGTTTCACAGATGAGAAAATGGAGGCTCAGGGAGGTTAAGCAACCTACCCAAGGTCACACAGCAGGGCTAAAACTCTTGCCATTGACACACTTCACTATAAGATGAGGAACACAGAAATGCTTTATAGTAGTAAGAGGTCTTTTCTGCATATCAGCGTTTATTATATCTAAATCATCTATGAACATCTCTGGGTCTCAAAGGTACAAGGACTGTCTGTTAGAGATGGTGCTGACACATTTGTGGGCAAATTGCAGAGAGAACCATCTCATGGTAACAATCTTTCACAACTCTAATTTCTTCAGCCTCGGGAAATTCACACCTAGCAAATGAGGGGGAAAAAAAGACTTTGTTACTGAAGATGGACTGGAACATTTGAACCTAGAGCTTGATCCCAAGATCAACTCTGAGGTAACAAAGCTTGGCTGGGATCAAAATGATTAGCATCTTTGCACAAATATGCCTCCAGAGGTCACAGCCCTCATCCTACCATAGCACCTCTGAGGGCAGCACGGCCTGCTGGTCCGTGTGTGGGGCTGGACCCTCCCACCACCTCCATGCTGGCTGCAGCACTTGCCCGGGAACAGAAGCAGATGCTGGGAGAACGTTTGATCCCACTCATCCAAACACTGCATTCAAAGCTGGCTGGAAAGACGAAGGGAATGTTGCTGGGAACAGGCGACTCCCAGCTGCTGTGCGTGCTATCGGCTCCCAGGCAGATGAAGCTGTGGTGGTTCTTGCACTGTCGCCGAGGCCAGAAGGTGGGTGCTGTTGCCGCTGTTACCTCTTAGACAAAGAAAAACTGATTCAAAAGCCAAATAACTCCTCTTGGGATTAATTCAGCTCAAGGTTTGAAGACTTCCCAGCTTGTCCTGTGAACCTCAAAGCCAAGAACTAAAAATTGCAAATTTAATAGGTCATTTTGTATCAAAAGGTCAATTATGAAGTGCCTAGAATTTTTCAAATACACAAATATATTCTCTGGGTTCTGCAGTGGCCCAGACAGTGTTAACGTTTTATTTCATTGGGAGTTTTTAATTATTCCCCTAGAAGTTGTTTTTATTTGATCTACCCAAGTCTTAAGTTTCTTAGTTAAAAAAAAAAAAAAAACTTGCCAGAGTTTTGGCAGGTTCGGCCGGTCGTGAACCACCCAGCCGAGACCACAGGGTGGCGCCAGAGAGGCAGTAACCAGCACGAGGGATCATCCTTGCAGGAGGCTCGGGACACGAAATCTTGAATCTTGTTTCCAAGGGCCACTACTTAATTTTCCCGGCGCACTGCATTCCTCATGTGTCAGCAGCCTGGCTGCTCTTGTTCCTCGCAGTGTAACGAGGTGCCCTGGGTTTATGTCCATAGCTGGTCACCCAGCTTCAGGAAGTGAGAGCGGTTCCTTCCTGCTCCAGAGACAATGCCCATTCCCCTTGGAAAGGCAAAAGGTCGGTACAAATGGGCCCCGGAAGTACTGCTCTTGCCTTGCCCCTATCACTTCCCCAGTCTGCACTGCCCCTTGCGCTTTACAGGTCTGCCTCTTCCACGTTTATGGAGGGCTTGCACAAGCCGAGGTAGAGCCTAAGTGTTTCTACACATGTCAACCCAGAACTTCCTAACCCGGCACAAAAGAGCTACAGGCGGCTCAAGCTTTGATCCCCTCATCCCTGGCTGTGAGAAGATTCATCCATTTATGCCACTAGAACTTGGGTTGTGTGCTATGTCAATACATCATACAAATACTATGTATTTTCTCTGGCTGCTCTGACATGACAAAGTTGAGAAACACTGGCCTCGTTCGCCCTTTACAACTTACGGGGTAGCTACTGTTAACATTTCCATTTTACATGTGAGAAAATAGGGGCCCTACAGGATTGCTTACTGCCCAAGGCCTCATAACTATCAAGCAGCCCGGCCAGAATTTGCACCCAGACAGCCGCCTCTAGAAGTTCCATGCTTTTGACCCCAGACCAGAAGTTCGCAGCCCTGGCTGCGTAATATAATCTGAGGAATTAAAAAAATACCAAAGCCAAGAGACTGTCACAGAAGAAAAGCCTAAGGAAATATGATGACTAAATGTAATGAGGTGTCCCAGGTGGGATCCTGGGACAGAAAAAGGACATTAGGGAAAAGCTGAGGAAATTTAAATGAAGGATAGACTTTAGTTAATCATAATGCATTAATATTGGTCCGTTAATTGTGACAAATGTACCATATTTATGTAAGATGTTAATAATAGGGGAAACTAGGCATGGTGTTTATAGGAGTGTTCTCTATTACCTTCATAATAATTCTGTCAATCTAAAACTGTTCTAAAATAAAAAAAGTTTACTATTAAAAAAAAACCAAGCCAACAAACAAAGCCTGGGTTCCCACCTCAGAATAATTAAATCAGAACCACTGGAGGTGAGGCCCAGGCATCCGGATATTTTTAAAAGCTCCCCAGGAGATTAAATGTTCGTCCAGGGTTGGGAATCCCTGCACTGCCTCCCTGACATAGACATGAAGCAGCTGGAGTGCAGGGGACTTGTCTTGCTGATTTTCATTTCTCTAGCACACAGCTTAGAGTCTTGTCCTGGTTAGGCATTCAGTACATGTTTGATGAATGAATGAATAACTATTTCAGCCTTTCCTCAATTCAACCCTGAGATAATCAACTCTGAAGAGATTAAATGAAGGTCTTTAATGTTTTCAGGAAACAAGTCTATCAGTGGGTACTGATTATTTATTATAAGCAAGCTGCGGGGTACCAGCCATGGTTGGAAGTGTAATAGGTGATGCCTGTCCTCAAGTTATATTCTATAGGGAAAGGTTGGCCCTGTGGAGTAGTAGTTAAGCAGGCAGGGTCTGGAATCCGATGATCTATGTTCAAATCCCAGTTTCTCCACCTGGTAGCTGTGTGATCCTGGGCATTTTCCTATGTTGGAAATGATGGGAGATATGAAAATGAAGCAGAAACCAATGCTGGTGCTCTATGAATTGGAAACTCAAGAGAAGAAATCGGTAAAATGGAGCATATTGAAGAGTTTTGCCTTCATTGGTTTGTTCTCCACAAGACGTATTTCCTGTCGTCAAAATTCCACCTGTGCCCTAGTTGCAAACCACCTACACAAAGGATGGGAACCCATGTTGTAAATGATGTGAGCAGCAGGGTCCTGGTGGGGTCCTGACCTTGGGCAAGGAGGACAAGGGAGAAGTTGGATCTGGAGTAATGAGGAAGTGGGCTCCACCTGAGTCTGCTGGATTCTGCCGGAGCCATTGCTCCAGTCATGGGGGAGCTGGGAGAATGACCATCGCTAGTGCTGACGGAGGATGAACTCTGCACCTGGAACTTTTCTAAGTGCTTTACTTGCTAGAGATCATTAATGTCCACAACATCCACATGAAGCGATCCTTCTCTTTTTGTCACTCCCATTTTATTGATGATGAAACTGAGGTCTAGAGTGAGGTAACTCACCCAAGCTAGTAAGCGGCAGGTCAGGATTCAACACGGGTAGTCTGGCTCACAGTGTGTGCACCTAACCACCATCCCACACCTGGCAGAGGGGACACAGCCTGGTTTTGCAACAAAAGCACCAACTTCAGAATCAGGCAGAGCGAGGATCTGATCTGGCTCTGCCACCTTGTGTGTGGCACTCATCTTTCCAGGCCTCACTTTCCTCATCTGCAAAGTGAAAGTCACACCAGGGTTGTTCTGAGGACTAAATGAGATCATATGTTTAGCCATTGTCTTCCCCTTTCTCCCTTCTCAAGCTTTCCCTTCCTCCTTTCCCCAGTTTCCTCTACCTCTGTTTAACATCCACATTTCTTTACCTTTGCTTTTCAAAACTAGTGAAGAAAAGCAAAGATCTTCCAGGTCTTGACCTACTTTTCTAATGGAACAAGAATTAGGGATGAATTGTTAAATATATACGCATATATATTTTATATATACATGCAAATATACGTGTCTACTTATATACCTATATACACATTATATATATATGTGTGTGTGTGTGTGTGTGTGTGTGTGTGTGTGTGTGTATGGATAGATAAATAGATATAGGTATAGATACATAAACTCTTTGAAAGCCAGAGTTAAAGATCCAGCTTTATCTGTTATGAAAGATCCTTGATTCTGGTATGGTACAGTGGATGCCGGAAAGAAAAGGCAGTCACTTACTTAGGGACATGAGCCTAAAATACAGGAAAGTGTGGCAGGAACCATACTTTCAATAACAATGTAAAAGTGGGAGTGCTCAGCGTGGCTGAAGGAGTCAAGGCAGGCTTCTCAGAGGAGGGGACACTGCATTGGAGGGGCAGGTTTTGGTGAGGCGGAGGACACCAGCCTGTGACATGGAGAAGCCCTCATAGACGGGAACAGAAGGGGCATGCTGTGAAGTTGTTGGTCAAATGCCTCTGTGAGAGGGCCTGATGAGCTGCAGCCTGGAAATGAACATGGGCCGGGCACACTACCTGCATTATTTCCTTTGATCATTCGGACAGCTTACATTAATATACCCATTTTACAGAGGAGGGAAGTGAGGTTCAGGGAGGTTAAGTCACTTGTCCTAAACCACACAGTTGAGAAACAGAAGCACCAAGATATGGCTGGTGCCACACAGTTTTCCACCTGAATGTGTAAAGGTGAGGGAGAGTGCTGACATGCAAAGAGGGGCCAGGAAAACAGGGGGCTGGGTTTTAGTGCTCAACGTCTTTTGTAGCCCACAGGGTTGTTAGGGGTTCAAGTGAGATTGTGCATTTGTATATGCTTTACCTGGAAAGTGCATGGCAAATGCAGTTGGTGTCAGAACATGGGGAATGATGTTCTATCTACCTAAGTTCCAGAAGAACATCCAGTGCAGTAGTGCAAACCAGAGGCTTCCAGTCTCCTCAAAACTGGCGAGCAGTGCATGAGCTTTGTCATCAGACAGACCTGGGTTCTAGTGGTCGCTCTACTTTACCACTCACCAGCTGTGTGGCCCTGGGCACATCCCTTCTCTGGGCCTCAGTTCCCCTACCTGTGAAATGGAGAGATTGTGACCAGTGTGCTCCAAGGTCTCTTCCAGCCCCTGCATGGTGTGGTTCTGGGTCTGCCCTCACCGTTTGACACAGCTGGGCTCAGATTCACCTTCAAGTTGGCCTCCAGTGGCCCCAAAGATAGCCAGACAATCTCAGGAAAGGACACATAAGTTTACCATAACTTAAAAAAAAAAAAAAACCCAAACCTTGATTGTTCTATTTGATTATAAGACTAGTCTAATGCAAAAATTCAGAAGATATTGAAAAACAAAGAAAAGTATAGAACCTAGAAATGAAATTTAGAGGATGCAGA
Organism: Neophocaena asiaeorientalis asiaeorientalis; assembly: GCF_003031525.2. Taxonomy (NCBI): domain Eukaryota; kingdom Metazoa; phylum Chordata; class Mammalia; order Artiodactyla; family Phocoenidae; genus Neophocaena; species Neophocaena asiaeorientalis. Next base: position 928,389 of record NW_020185328.1, read on the forward strand.
AAAATCAACTCTAAGGATGAACATAGAGTTCATCTAGTCTGAGACACCATTAACTTTTTGGTGTGTGTCACCAAATTTTTTTAATTAAGATAAATCAATATATGTCAGTCAGTATTTAAAATCCTGAAACTCTTCTTGTGTATAATCTTCTCTCATTAGTTTAATATAAGGGATACTCTCTATATATAGAAACCATTTTTTAAAAAAAATTCTAGTTGGATTCATTTAACCAATCAAAATTTTTTTTTGAAAAAGTAGTTGAACATTTTTGGTGTCAGTATCAATTGTTTCAATGTTAATGTGTTTGTCAAATAGAAAATGATAAGCCTATTAGGTTATGTAACTATTCTTTTTTTTTTAACATCTTTATTGGACTATAATTGCTTTACAATGGTGTATTAGTTTCTGCTTTATAACAAAGTGAATCAGCTATACATATACATATATCCCCACATCTCCTCCCTCTTGCGTCTCCCTCCCACCCTCCCTATCCCACCCCTCTAGATGGTCACAGAGCACCGAGCTGATCTCCCTGTGCTATGCGGCTGCTTCCCACTAGCTATTTTACATTTGGTAGTGTATATATGTCCATGCCACTCTCTTTACAACCTTTTAAAAAATCAGTCAAATACAAATTGTTCAGTTAAACTTGACTTTACATCTTCAGCTTTGGGAGATAGTGATGCTAATCTCAATACCTATGGATTGCTTTATGAAAAGCTCCCTCTCTCTACAGCATTCTATTCACTAAGAAAAATGGGCACAAGATAGCACTTTGGGGAGGGGGTTTCTGGTGCATCAAACCAGCAGAGCCAAGCTGTCAGTGTCTGTCTGGAGCCTTCTGTCAGGAGCTGGAATTCTGCAGCTGTCTTCTCTTCATGCCGTAAATCAGCGGTCCCCAACTTTTTTGGCACCAGGGACTGTTTTCATGGAATACACTTTTCCCAAGGACCAGGGGCGGGGGCGGGGACGGTTTCGGGATGATTCAAGCGCAATTACATTTATTGTGCACTTTATTTCTATTATTACATCAGCTCCGCCTCAGATCATCAGGCATTAGATCCCGGGGATTGGGGACCCTTGCCGTAAATGATCCAGCTCACTCGGTCTGAGCTTAGTCCCTCAGGGGAAGAAGCCACTGGTGGGTAAACCCCCAAGTGTGCCCTGGAGACTGGGGTTAGGTAATGCAACAGGAGGTGTATGAGCATTTGCTTACCCAAGCTCTCGTTCTTAGTTCTACCTGCATGAGTCAGGAGAAGCCAGGTTCTGCTGTGATAACAAGCCCCCCAAATCTCAGTGGCTTAATACAAGAACAATTTATTTCTCACTTAATGCTATCATTGATAGGCAGGTGAACTCTGCTTATTTTAGTCTCTCTGTGATGCAGGCAGACAGAGGCTTCACTTCAACATGTGCTTCTAAGACATGTGGCAAATTCTTAAAGCTTCCATCTTGGAAGTGCTGTAGGCAACTCTCACTCGCGTTTTACTGAATAAAGCAAGTCACACGGCTACACTTCAGATGGGGGCAGGGAAGTGGACTCCTGCCATCTGATGGCCATTTTAGCACTAAACCAACTGTGTAACCTTGGGCAATTCAGTTATGCTCTGGCAGCCTCAGCTTCAGTGTCTGTAAGATAGGGGATATATTCACTCATTCATCATTCATTCATAGGAACACAAACACTGGAGCCAGCTTACCTGGCTTCATTCTCAGCTAAATTATATACTACCCGTATAATCTTAGGTATTTTATTTAGTATCTCTGGACCTCAGTTTCCTTATCTGTAAAATGGGGATAATAGTACCCAGCTCATAGAGTGGTTGTATGGGTATAATGCATGTATTACGTAAGTTACATAGAACAGGTTGTGCTAGGAATAGTTTCTGACATATGAGCTGTGCTTGTTAGTTTTATTATTCATGCACTGTTTATTCAATGAATGTCTATTCAGAATCTTCTCCAGTTATCTTTGAACACTCTTGTGAGGACTGAAGGAAAAAACAGATGTAAATTCACAATGCAAATGATGGCATATCCACAGGAAAGTCTAATAGGAAGAGGTGGCATTTTTGTAGGATTTTGATTTACTTTTGCTTCCATTTATTGAGCACCTAGTATGTGCTAGGCTGTACACTAAATGCTTTCATAGCAACCCTAAGAGGCAGGCTTATAGGTGAGGAAGTTGGGGCTTCCAGAGGCTAGGCAACCTGTCCCAGGTCCCACAGATGGTGAGTGGTGGGGCCTTTCCAGGAGATGGAGCCAGGGTACATCAGCCTTGTACGATATCTTTGCTCTTTCTCCTGAGCCTACTATTAAGCATCATCTGCTCATCGTTTAACCTGCTGGTTTCTCTACTAGACTGAAAGGTTCTCAAAAGCAGAGGTGTTCCCCTTAATTCTTGGTGTTCTTATGTTGCCCAGCACCATACCAACCACACCATGAGGTGGCCATAAGAAGCAGGAGGAGAAAGAGGAGAGAGAATTAAGCCAAAGATCAGGGTGTTGGATTTAAATCCCCCCAGCTGGCTGATAATCTTCAGGATGTCACTTCTCTTGAGGCTCTCATTTCTTAACTGTTTACATTAGTTCCACAGGCCTTTCCATCCATAAAGGCTTCATGAGCCCCAGTCTTCAAACACTTAACAACTTAATAGATACTTGTTGACTTGACAAGAAGACATGACCACACTTTAAAGGCTATTATCAATTTTAGGTCATGTGTATTTCTTTAACACACTTCAAAGTCAGAGAAGAAGAGATATTATCTAAGACATCACACATCTTTCTTCACCTGAGCACAAATTTTCCACTGGCCTCAGGTTCTGCCATAAAAGGGGGTGAGTGGTAGGGAGAGGAAAGGAACACGGCCAGGACTGTGGAGCCCATGAGCCTTCCTGCAATGTGTCCAGAAGGAATTTCTCAAAGGCAGGGCTTCGCTGAGTAAGAGTGCCGACCCAGCCTGACCTCTGGAGGAAAGGTCCCCTTGAGACAGTGTCGCAGGGTCACGCACTCCCAGCTTGCCAGGGCTGCAAAACACATGCACTGTGAACACGGTGGGCTGTGGCTACACCAGTCCTTCCTGCAGATACCAGCCTGCAGAAAACACACTTTGGGAGCCACTGGTCAGGGGAACGTGGTACGTGCCGCTCAGCCTGGGAGCAGTCATGGTGGCACAGCAAGCAGACTCTTTCAGAGGGGGAGCAGTGAGGAATCGGCTAGACTCACGGCCACCCCAGATGCCAGGGCCCCACTCATATTTTTGCCCTTCCTTCACTCACATATAAGAGCTACTGCTGACAAGCAGCTACTCGCTGTGGGGACTGCTCAGCACTGTGTAGACATTAATTTTTTTAATCTCACATCAGCCCTTTAAAAGTAGGTACCATTCCCCCCATTCTGCAGAGAAGACCCCAAAGCTCAGAAAGGCTGCATCATTGGCCATTGTCACACTGGAAGGACTCTAACCGGAACCCATCCTCCAAGTCCATCCCTGAGGTTTCTTTCTTCCTTTTTTTTTTTTTTAATTATTTTTTTTTCTTATTAGTCATCCATTTCATACACATCAGTGTATACATGTCAATCCCAATCTCCCAATTCATCCCACCATCACCGCCCTCCCCACCCCCCCACCACTGTCCCCGCTTGGTGTCCATTCGTTTGTTCTCTATATCTGTGTCTCTATTTCTGCCCTGCAAACTGGTTCATCTGTGCCATTTTTCTAGGTTCCACATGTATGCGTTAACGTACAATATTTGTTTTTCTCTTTCTGACTTACTTCACTCTGTATGACAGTCTCTAAGCCCTTCCACGTCTCTACAAATGACCCAGTTTCGTTCCTTTTTATGGCTGAGTAATATTCAATTGTATATATGTACCACATCTTCTTTATCCATTCATCTGTCGATGGGCATTTAGGTTGCTTCCATGACCTGGCTATTGTAAATAGTGCTGCAATGAACATTGGGGTGCATGTGTCTTTTGGAATTATGGTTTTCTCAGGGCATATGCCCAGTAGTGGGATTGCTGGGTCATATGGTAATTCTATTTTTAGTTCTTTAAGGACCCTCCATACTGTTCTCCATAGTGGCTGTATCAATTTACATTCCCACCAACAGTGCAAGAGGGCTCCCTTTTCTCCACCCTCTCCATCATTTGTTGTTTGTAGATTTTCTGGTGATGCCCATTCTAACTGGTGTGAGGTGATACCTCATTGTAGTTTTGATTTGCATTTCTCTAATAATTAGTGATGTTGAGCAGCTTTTCATGTGCTTCTTGGCCATCTGTATGTCTTCTTTGGAGAAATGTCTATTTAGGTCTTCTGCCCATTTTTGGATTGGGTTGTTTGACTTTTAATATTGAGCTGCATGAGCTGTTTATATATTTTGGAGATTAATCCTTTGTCCAATGATTCATTTGCAAATATTTTCTCCCATTCTGAGGGTCGTCTTTTTGTCTTGTTTATGGTTTCCCTTACTGTGCAAAAGCTTTTAAGTTTCATTAGGTCCCATTTGTTTATTTTGTTTTTATTTCCATTACTCTAGGAGGTGAATCAAAAAGTATCTCGCTGTGATTTATGTCAAAGAGTGTTCTGCCTATGTTTTCCTTGAAGAGTTTTATAGTGTCTGGTCTTACCTTTAGGTCTCTAATCAATTTTGAGCTTATTTTTGTGTATGGTGTTATGGAGTGTTCTAATTTCATTCTTTTACATGTAGCTGTCCAGTTTTCCCAGCACCACTTACTGAAGAGACTGCCTTTTCTCCATTGTATATCCTTGCCTCCTTTGTCATAGGTTACTTGACCATAGGTGCTTGAGTTTATCTCTGGGCTTTCTATCCTGTTCCATTGATCTATATTTCTGTTTTTGTGCCAGTACCATATTGTCTTGATTACTGTACCTTCGTAGTATAGTCTGAAGTCAGGGAGTCTGATTCCTCCAGCTCCATTTTTTTTCCCACAAGATTACTTTGACTATTTGGGGTCTTTTGTGTCTCCATACAAATTTTAAGGTTTTTTGTGAACTTCTGTAAAAACTGCCACTGGTAATTTGATAGGGATTGCATTGAATCTGTAGATGGCTTTGGGTAGTATAGTCATTTTCACAATATTGATTCTTCCAATCCAAGAACATGGTATATCTCTCCGTCTGTTGGTATCATCTTTAATTTCTTTCATCAGTGTCTTATAGTTTTCTACATACAGGTCTTTTGTCTCCCTAGGTAGGTTTATTCCTAGGTACTTTATTCTTTTTGTTTCAATGGTCAATGCAAGTGTTTCCTTAATTTCCCTTTCAAACTTTTCATCATTAATGTATAGGAATGCAAGAGATTTCTGTGCATTAATTTTGTATCCTTCAACTTTACCAAATTCATTGATTAGCTCTAGTAGTTTTCTGGTGACATCTTTTGGATTCTCTATGTATAGTATCATGTCATCTGCAAACAGTGACAGTTTTATTCTTCTTTTCCAATTTGTATTCCTTTTATTTCTTTTTATTCTCTGATTGCCCTGGCTAGGACTTCCAAAACTATGTTGAATAATAGTGGCGAGAGTGGACATCCTTGTCTTGTTCCTGATCTTAGAAGAAATGCTTTCAGTTTTTCACCATTGAGAATGATGTTTGCTGTTGGTTTGTCGTATATGGCCTTTATTATGTTGAAGTAGGTTCCCTCTGTGCCCACTTTCTGTAGAGTTTTTATCATAAATGGGTGTTGAATTTTGTCAAAAGCTTTTTCTGCATCTATTGAGATGATCATGTTTTTTATCCTTCAGTTTGTTAATATGGTGTATCACATTGATTGATTTGTGTATATTGAAGAATCATTGCATCTCTGGGATAAATCCCACTTGATCATGGTGTATGATCCTTTTAATGTGTTGTTGGATTCTGTTTGCTAGTGTTCTGTTGAGGATTTTTGCATCTATATTCATCAGTGATATTGGTCTGTAATTTTCTCTTTTTGTAGTATCTTTTTCTGGTTTTGGTATCAGGGTAATGGTGGCCTCATAGAATGAGTTTTGGGGTTTTCCTTCCTCTGCAATTTTTTGGAAGAATTTGAGAAGGATGGGTGTTAGCTCTTCTCTAAATGTTTGATAGAATTCACCTGTGAAGCCATCTGTCCTGGATTTTTGTTTGTTGGAAGATTTTTAATCACATTTTTAATTCCATTACTTGTGATTGGTCTGTTCATATTTTCTATTTCTTCCTGGTTCAGTCTGGGAAGATTATACCTTTCTAAGAATTTGTCCATTTCTTCCAGGTTGTCCATTTTATTGGCAAAGAATATCTCATAGAATTGTGGTCAGAAAACATGCTTGATATGATTTCAGTTTTCTTAAATTTACTGAGGCTTGATTTGTGACCCAAGATGTGATCTATCCTGGAGAATGTTCCATGCGCACTTGAGAAGAAAGTGTAATCTGCTGTTTTTGGATGGAATGTCGGATAATATCAATTAAATCTGTCTGGTCTATTGTGTCATTTAAAACTTGTGTTTCCTTATTAATTTTCTGTTTAGATGATCTGTCCGTTGGTGTAAGTGAGGTGTTAAAGTCCCCCACTCTTATTATGTTACTGTCGATTTCCTCTTTTATGGCTCTTAGCATTTGCCTTATGTATTGAGGTGCTCCTATGTTGGGTGCATATATATTTATAATTGTTATATCTTCTTCTTGGATTGATCCCTTGATCATTACGTAGTGTCCTTCCTTGTCTCTTGTAACATTCTTTATCTTAAAGTCTATTTTATCTGAGTATTCCTACTCCAGCTTTCTTTTGATTTCCATTGGCATGGAATATCTTTTTCCATCCCCTCACTTTCAGTCTGTATGTGTCCCTAGGTGTGAAGTGGGTCTCTTGTAGACAGCATATATATGAGTCTTGTTTTTGTATCCATTCAGCAAGCCTGTGTGTTTTGGTTGGAGCATTTAATCCATTCACACTTAAGGTAATTATCTATATATATGTTCCTATGACCACTTTCTTAATTGTTTGGGGTTTGTTTTTGTAGGTCCTTTTCTTCTCTTGTGTTTCCCGCTTAGAGAAGTTCCTTTAGCATTTGTTGTAGAGCTGGTTTGGTGGTGCTGAATTCTCTTAGCTTTTGCTTGTCTCTAAAGCTTTTGATTTCTCCATCGAATCTGAATGAGATCCTTGCCGGGTAGAGTAATCTTGGTTGTAGGTTCTTCCCTCTCATCTCTTCAAATATATCATGCCACTCCCTTCTGGGTTGTAGAGTTTCTGCTAAGAAATCAGCTGTTAACCTTATGGGAGTTCACTTGTATGTTATTTTTCCCTTGCTGCTTTCAGTAATTTTTCTTTGTCTTTAATTTTTGCCAGTTTGTTTACTATGTGTCTCAGCATGTTTCTCCCTGAGTTTATCCTGTATGGGACTCTCTGCGCTTCCTGGACTTGGGTGGCTATTTCCTTTCCCATGTTAGGGAAGTTTTTGACTATAATCTCTTCAAATATTTTCTTGGATCCTTCCTCTCTCTCTTCTCCTTCTGGGACCCCTATTATGCGAATGTTGTTGCATTTAATGTTGTCCCAGAGGTCTCTTAGGCTGTCCTCATTTCTTTTCATTCTTTTTTCTTTATTCTGTTCTGCAGCAGTGAATTACACCATTCTGTCTTCCAAGTCACTTATCGGTTCTTCTGCCTTAGTTATTCTGCTGTTAGTTCCTTCTAGTGTATTTTGCATTTCAGTTATTGTATTGTTCATCTCTGTTTGTTTGTTCTTTAATTCTTCTAGATCTTTGTTAAACATTTTTTGCATCTTCTCGATCTTTGCCTCCATTCTTTTTCTGAGGTCCTGGATCATCTTCACTATCATTATTCTGAAGTCTTTTTTCTGGAAGATTGCCTATCTTCATTTCATTTAGTTGTTTTTCTGGGGTTTTATCTTGTTCCTTCATCTAGTACATAGCCCTCTGCCTTTTCATCTTGTGTATCTTTCTGTGAATGTGGTTTTTGTTCCACAGGTTGCAGAATCATAGTTCTTCTTGCTTCTCCCTGAGGCTTCTTATAGATCAGAAGTTGCCTCTAGACCTAGCCTTTCTCACCTGGGCAGCAGTGCTCCTTCTTCTGTCCTTCTGCCCATCCCCCCACAGGGACGCTGGAGGACCCTGGGCTGCCTGTGACTTCCTGCCTGGCTGGGTGAAGACACGTGTACAGCAACTTGACTTCCTGGGAGACTTTGATGGCCCTCGTTTTCCATGGGCTGATTCATTGCAGCTTATCCTGGTGTTCTTAGTTGAAACGTCAGAGGAAAGTGCCTGGAAAGTCCCCCAAGTTTTACCGGCAAAAACTTTGTTGAAGACAATTCAACTGCATTCCTTAGGTTTGTCAGACATCACCTTGCCCTGGGATGATGAGAAAGTCTGGGAAGGTATGCGGGTGAAAATGAGCCCTGGAATTAGGAAGGGCTTTCGGTGCCAGCCCAGGGAGCCGGCAGCTCCTGAAAACACACCCCAGCTGACTCTGAGGGCCCAAAGACAGTGAGCCTGGGTCCGGTACTGCCCATCCCATGGAGAGCTTGCCAGTCCCTGCACCACGCCATCCATCCACCTTGTCTGCTAGTAACCAGCGCCTCATCTATGCAAGGAACTGAGTTAGGCACCAGCGACAGTAAAGAGCGCAGAGGTTAAGAGGGTGTTAGTCAGATCTGGACTCAAAGTTTGGATATGATGCTTATTGGCTGTGTGACCTAGGGCAGGTTATTTGACCTCTCTGAGCCTTGTTTTCCTATTTGTCATTTATCAGACCTCATGAGTTTGTTGTGAGGATTAAATGAGACAATATATATGCTCAGCATAGTGCCTGACATATCATAAGACTCAAGTAATTGTAGCTATTTTATTATTACTAAGTATAAAACAATCATGTCAGACCTTAGTGAATTCAGTTCAGTTCCACAACATTCACAGAGCACCTGGTTTGTGTCAGGAACCGTGTTTGGCTCTGGGGAGGTGGAAAGAGAGAAACTATCCCTGCATTCCAGGGGCTCACAGGAGACAGTCTATCAGTAAGTCATTGCAATACCATGAGGGAACTATCGCAGCAGAGATACACAAGGGATGTTCAGAGGGTAGAGACAGAAGAAGGGTCAGTACAGGTTTCTGGAGAAGGTGAGGCCTGAGCTGGGTGCCGAGAGTAGGAGTTTGCCAGGAGAAGAGATGGAGGGCTCACAGCCCAGGGCAGCGAGCTGGGGCATTCCAGAAGAGGGGACAGCTTGAGCCAAGGCTTAGGCAGTACTCAAGCTGTAGTGTGAATGGCCTCAAGGGAGGTGGAATGATCTAGGGCAAAAGAACTCAGGGCTTGATGTAGAAGGTCTGGGTTCAAGATCCATGTCCTTCCTTTCCTATTAACATTTGGCAAGTCCTATCCCTCAGAGTCTTAATTTCCTCATCAGTAAAGTAAAGTAGAGGTTACACTAGCTACTTAACAGGGCTGGCTCCAGTCACAAATGCTGCCATGTTTACACAGTGACAGCTTTGTTTGCAGCTGTGTCTCTTGTACTCTAGCAGTACAAGAGACACCGTTGAGTACCCCAAGACCTTTGACCACTCAAAAGGACATCATACTAGCTTACTTAGCAGCGTGCTCGGTGTACACCAGGCACTGTGGCAAACACTGTGTGAGTCTTATTCAGTTAGACTTCACGCGGGAGAAACTAAGCACAATCATCCTATGTTAAGTGTGCCCAGGGCTGACTGAGGGGGTTCCCAGCACTTGGAAAACCCAGGGCAAACCTGGATGAGTTGGTCACTCAACAAATGGGAGCAAAGGGATTTACCCAAATATAATTCTGCGGCAGGCTCGTGGCCAAGCTGGAATTTGAATCCAGGCCTCTTTGCCCTTAGTACCCAAGTTTTGAACCACTGCATTATTACTTAAACTGATAAATGATGTCCTTTCAAAAAAGAGTGATCGCCGAACTCTGACACATTCCCAAACAGACGGATTAATCTTCCCTGTCTCTAAACTTAACTAATTCTCCTTCCGCGCAATGGGCCTGGCATTCAATCTTGGGATATGACGCCCATATTTTGAATACTTCAAATATTGTCCTGCGAATAGACTGTAAACAGAGAGGCGAGTGGGGGAGAGGAAGGAGAGAAAAGGGGGGGAAGGGATGAGACTACAGCCACCAGCACCTGTCCTCCTGGGACCACAGCCGAGTGCATCTCAGGCTCTCTACCCCTGTCACCTCGTTCCTCTCCAAAGCTGGAGGCGCCAGATTCAAATACTTGGCAAGACTCGCCCTGTGAGCCCTACAGCTGGATGGCAGCTGTGAAATGAGAGTCCGGGAGGGACACCGAGCTGAGCAGGGAGCAGAAGCCATCAGGACCTTTGCTTTCTTTTCCAAAGCACATTTGAAACCAGCAGCGCACTGGTGCAAGGCTGGGGCCCAGAGTGCAGGATGAACTGGATGCCTGCTGGGTGACACGCAGGAGTTATGACACGAGGGCAAAGTATTATTTACTCCCTGGGAACAGGTGCTGCCCGGGACTCTCAGTCCTCTTTTACCTGACTTCTCTGCCCACGTGTCCCGGACCTCCTCAGAGGCAGCTCTTTCCAACGCCCCACGCAGCCGCAGCCCTCAGCGCTGCCTGGTTCTCGGGCCCTGGCAGTGTGCAGCTCACAGGCGCCTGGAGGATGTTGGCTGTGGACCGGCTCCTGCCTGGGACATGTGCTTGCTGGAACCAGCTCGTTTTACATAAGCTGTTGGTGCAGATGTCAGGGGATAACAACTTTTAGGTTCCGGGTAACCTGCAGCCGCCCTGTCTGTGCCCACACAGAAGCATCAGAAGGCAGCAAAGGGAAAGTCGTGGAAGAACAAAGGAGAAAATAATAATTGCACCCAAGTGTCTTTGTGGACTGGCAAATTCACCTCTGGAATATGTCCTAGACTGAACCAACTTCAACTTTTTTATGAGAGGGGAAACAAATAATCATGCAGGCAAACTCCAACTACCACCAGCTGGCTTTTCCTCCCCTGATTATGTGTTATTTCCTTAAAGCTCTGGATGGTAAACATGCAAGACTCTTCTGTTGATTCACAAAACAATAGAGAAGGCGGTTAATATTTCTTTGCACAGTTTATACAGAAGGGAAGTGAGTGAACAGAAGGCCTGGAGCTCTTGTTTGGCTCATGAACTGGACCACATGCTGTGTTCACCCCATGCTCTTCTTCCCAAACCCCATGACCTTCAAAACACATCAGTGCCAACTGTGAACCAGCTCCTTGGCCCAGGGATGCAGAGAAAGAAAAGTGCTCCCAAACTGGAAGTGGAGGGAAGACAAATATACGGATAATCACAACACATGGTCCAGAGTCAGGGGGCCATGAGTGAGGGAAAACATACGCTGCGGATAGAAGAGGATAAGATTGCACGTGCTTGAGGAGCTCTAGAGAAGGCGGCCACGTGATGTCCTAGTTCAGACACTCATCCTCTCTCCTGGGCCACAGAAATGTGTCTTCAACAGCATTCTGCTTCCAGGCTTTCCCCCACTCCAACGCACCTTGCATTTTGCTGCCAGGGTGTCTTTCTAACTTAAAAATTGGACACAGTCCTTCTTTCATTTAAAACCCTTTATTAGCCTCCATCACTCTAGGATAAAGGCTGATTATCATCATTTAGCCTCCATCTACCTCCCCAGCCTCATCTCTCAAACTCATCTTTTCAAACCATTTTTACTCCAGCAGTACTGAACCTTATGTCATTTGCCCTTCCTTAGATTGCCGACCTGAATTGAACTCCTATTCATCCTTCAAAACCCACCTTCCATATGACCTCCTCATAGTATTAATCATGCTGTCTTCTGTGCTGTCTTGTTCTTATTATAATTATGTGACTTGTAATGCTTTATTTTCCTGCTAATATCTATCAAAAGACTGGAGCCTCTAAGGCTCAGACTCATATATAGTTCAAGGCTGTATCCCTGTCATCTAACATGATGCCTGGCTCAACACATGCTGGTACCTTTCCTTTCCACCAAAAGAAAGTTGATACCCTACTTGGAGCTGGCCATAACTAACGTCCTCAGTGCCTATGTTCTCCCTTACTGGGACTTTCCTCTGCAGTCCTCACCACTCTCTTTCCAAAGCCTTATGCTCTCTCATCCTCACCACCCTCCTTCTCCTGCCAGGTCTCAGGGGAAGATAACTAAAATTCTTCTAATGATTTAATTTGATTTGTTCTGTCTCCATCTTACATCTTGTCCCTCATTAGAGAGGTATTAAAGGACTCCTCAATCTGGTGGGCCAAAGAAGGCCAAAAAAAAAAAAAAGGGGATTAATCTTGATTGATCTTCTGTGTCTCTCAGGTACTAGCTCCTTTGGTCCCACAACAACCCAGTGGTCAGGGTACTTTTACCTCCGTTTTACAGGTTAAGGTACTAAAGCTCAGAAACAGCAAGTGACTGTCCCCAGGTCACTTACCTGATAAGTGACAGAGCCAGGATTTCAACTCAGATTGCCTGGTCCCAAAGGGCTTGCCCCTTTCAGTTTTATGTGGAGGGGGAGTTTGTGGAGCTGGGGTATCTGATGTTTCCCAGTCACTCTCAGACACAAAAATGGAAAGCCACTGTCCTGATTATTTCTCCACCCTGCAGATCCAAGAGGCCCCTGTCTGGTTCAGCCAGCCCATGTTGATCTTCTCATTTTCTGACCTCCCGTCTCTCACTGTGCTGTCCAGTTAGGAATGCATTCTGTATTGCACTGGTCTCCAGCTGTTTCTTGTGTAAACATCTTTTCATCCCATCCAAAGACTGGAAACATGGCTTATGTTCCCCAGCCAAAATCTAGGACAATGCCAGACACAGGGCAAGAAGCCAACCAGTATATGTTTCATTCCACAGATGTATTGATTGATAGATGCAGAGCCCTCAGTTCCACCTTCAACTCCTTTTGTGATCTTGGACAAGTCACTTGCCTTTCTTTGGACTTCAGTTTCCTCATTTCTAAAGCAAGGAGGTTGGACTAGAAAAATCTCTTATAATAATATCTAACACTTTATAGAGTTCGCTATGTGCCAGGCATTGTTCTAAGTGCTTTCTATCTACTAACTCATTTAATCCTCAAAACAGCCTAGGAGACAGACACTCTCATGATCTCATTTTATAGATACAGGAAACCAAAGCACAGAGAGGTTAAGCAATTTTCCCAAGGCCACACAACCAGTAAGTGGCAAAGCCTGGACTCAAAGCCAAGCAATCTGGTTCCAGAGTCCATGCTCTAACAATCACACCATACTTCCTCTCTTAGATTTCCTTTTAAAATGTAAATGTCTCTCTTATTTGTTTCACAGCCATTTACTGAGCCTCTACTCTGTAACAGTCACAGGTACACATTGTGATGGGCACCAGAATACAAAATTCAATAAGGCCTTGATACTGCCTTTCGGGTCCTCATGGTATGGTAAGGAGAGGTAGCCGAGTAACCCTGAGCCACCTAGCTGTTCTTCTGGAGATCTGAGCTGGCTATGGTACAGGCACCTGAGGCATAGTAGAAGGTACAATTAAATTGGCTGCAAAGTCCTAATTTCTAGCCTCTTCTAATACTTGTGTGACATACGGCAAGTCATTAACTTTTTTTTTTTCACGTTTATTTCTTCTGATCACTTAAGAATACAGAAAAGTATAAAGAAGGTCTAAATTACCCATAGTTCCCACCATCCAACGATAACCACTATTGTTATTTTGGTATATTTCCTTCTTATCTCTTCTCTATGCATGTAACACACATGGAAATAAATATATTGTAAATATCATTTTGTAACCTTTTCACTTAATATTTTAGGAACATTGTTCTTGATAAAAATCTTTTCTACAGAAGAATTTTTTAAAAATGTATTGAGGTATAATTTACATATAATAAATGCACCCATTTTAAGTGTATGATTTGATGCATTTGGGCAACTGCGTGCACTCACGTAACTATAACCACAGTCAAGATTTAGAACATCTTCATCATTCCTGAAAGTTCCGGAATACTGCCTTTGAAGTCAGTCTCCACATTCCCCCCAAGCCCAGGCAACCACTGATCTGCTTCTACAGACTAATTTTAATGACCACATAATAGTCCATCATATGGTATTCCCTAATTTGGCCATTTCCTGATTGTTGGACATAAGGATGGTGTCTAGTTTTCCTCTGCAATAGATTGCAACTCAGTGAATAATCTTTGGTCACACCTCTGATTATTTCCTTGGGATAAATGCTCAGACCTGAAATCGTTGAATCAAAGAGTATGTGCAGTTTTAAGACTTATGATAAGTATTTGATCAGGTTGCTTTTAATCTTGCTGAGGCTCAGTTTCCTCCTTTGTAAAAAAGGGATTAAAAATTCCAACCTCAAGGAGCTGTCAGGATTACATGAGGTAAGGTATAAGACACTTTGAGTAACTGGTAAACTAATCTACAAATATGTGGGGAGCTGAGTAGGAGAGAGCTAAATGGATTTCAGTCAGATGGATCTGGATTTGAATCCTGACTCTGCCTTTTTTCTAGCTGTTGACCTTGTGTTAGCTATTTAACCTCAACAACCCTCAGTGTTCTCACTTTTCAAATGGGAGTAAACGGTTACATTCTCCCAGGGTTGTTATGAAGGTTAAGTGAAGTACTCCATGTAAGAGCTTAGAATAATTCCTCACTTGTAGCTGCTCAATAATTTCCAGTGATTAGTTCCAGTCAGGGTTCTTTGTTACAAATAAATAGGTACCAACTCTGGTTAACTTAAAGAGAATAGGAAGCTATTGAAAGGATTTGGGGTAGTTCACAGGATCAACAGGAAGGCTGGAGAACCAGGCGTGGAAAATGGGCAGGAACTAAGGTAGATTGGGCAGCTGAGAACACAGCCCAGGCCTGGACCCAGGAACTGTCTGGTTGTGAGACTCACTATGAGGCTGTGATCACCTCGAGACTTCCCCCTGTCTTTATATTCCTTGCTCCAGATTTAAAGTTCCAGATGGAGATATCCAAATGGCTGAGTCCAGTGTACAGGCCAGAGCTCGGGCTGCCAGGGAATGGGATGAAAAGATGCCTGTTTTCTTTCAGCTTCTGTTGAAGGAGGAAGGTCTCTGCTTCTTCCCTAAACCCACAGAGTGGGAGAATTCCCTAACATAAGAAGGAGGCTCAGGTGCTACATAGCTGAAAATGACAAGAATTCACTACACTATTATTTTATTTTACTTGTTTTTGCTTTTATTTGAGGTAGACCCTGAAGTTACAGCTTTTCATACTGTTTGAAAGACATGTGAAAGACATGTAGACGCTGAGACTGTAGTATCAGTGTCACTTTTTATAGTACAGCTATTTTGCCTTTAAATAGCACCAATTTGTGTATTATTATTTTAGGTGGGTTTACTTTCTAAAGGCATTATTTGAAATACTCTGCTAGCATTTCTAGATTGTTATTTGCACAGTTATTTATTTATTTATTCTTTAAGGATTAGATTTATTTATTTAGTTAGTTAGTTTTGGCTGCGTTGGGTCTTCGTTGCTGCGCGCTGGTTTTCTCTAGTTGCAGCGAGCGGGGAGCGTGCGGGCTTCTCATTGTGGTGGCTTCTCTTGTCGCAGAGCATGGGCTCTAGGCGCACAGGCTTCAGTAGTTGTGGCTCGTGACCTCTAGAGTGCAGGCTCAGTAGTTGTGGCCCACAGGCTTAATTTCTCCATGGCACGTGGGATCATCCTGGACCAGAGCTCGAACCCGTGTCCTCTGCATTGGCAGGCGGATTCTTAACCACTGTGCCACCAGGGAAGTCCCACTATTATTTTTAATATTATGATGACTGAATAAATATCTAGTGAATTGCATTTATTCTATAAACATATGCTAAATGCTGCAGGGCAAGCATTATTTTAAAGAAACTTCTTGATGGATACAGCAAATCTGCACATTTGGATTGTGTCATACTGGGTTTTCTTCCCATGGGAACAGTTCTGCCCAAACTTCTAGTGGTTTTGAGGTGTGTGTGGGGAGGTGTGGGTGTGTGTGTCAGAGGGAGTGGGAATAGAGAGGACAGAGGGAGAAGGTAGAATCTGTTTTTACTAAAGATGAACACTCTTGATCAAATCTTCAAATCCCATTATTTACTTCCTTTTGGTTTGATGTGATACAATTTTTCACTAAAACTGGAGAAGTTCAGTCACCTAAGATGAGGTAGACAGTCCAGTTGGCCACAGGTAAATACAACCTGGGGGGTGGTCTGAATTCAGTGGGGATCAATTGAACATTGGCTGATTCCTATTATTTATCTTTTTTTAAGTTATGATTCATTGAGCCCTCAATGGGGATTGCCTTTTAAATTCATACAATCACCCTGTGATGAGAGAACTGAGGCTCAGAGGATGAAGATAATTTTTTCAAGGTCACACAGCTAGTGAGTGAAAATTTGGGGATTTGAAGCCAGTTCTGCCTGCTGTTAAACTCACAGCTCTTAGCTATAAGTCTAGCAAAGCAAACAGTGTGCACATGACTGAGGATCTGGGGACAGGGCCACTGTGTAAACGGACATGCTGGCTGGGTGGACGCAGCATGAGGAGAGAGAGCAGAGCTGAGTTGTCTGGGAGGTGAATTCTCCAGCAGTCGGCTCAGGCATCAGGGCAAGTTCCCAGGAAATATTTTTAAATTTTGTTTTTGCCTTAAAACCTTTTTATTGTAAACGATTAAATGAATATATACACATATATAAAATATCCCTGCCTCTCCTCTCCCATCCTTTCAGGTAACTAATATTACCAGTTTTTATGTATTCTTCCAGATTCTTTCCATGCATTCATAAATCTGAGTAACTATTCATATATCCTTTTACTTATAACATGAATGGTATCATACTAGGTACATTATTCTACCATTTAATTTGTTCACTTAATGTCTTGGAGATCTTTCCAAGTATATATAACTTGGAAAGTATATGTAAAGTATATAAAAGTATATATACTTTTCCAGTATATGTAACTTTACCTCATTTTTAACAGTTGCATAATTGCTATAGAGTGGCCATTTTATGAATATAGCATAATTTACTTAGCACTGTCTATTAATAAAGATTTGGGAGGCTTCCAGTTCTTTTGGCTATTATAAACAATGCTGCAATGATTCACAAATGGTTTTTCTGCTTCTGAAAACATATTCAGACTGGTAGCGTGTATTGGTGCAATCTGTTTCCCTGATTTGTAACCTCATAGAGAAGATGGCAAGTTTAACTCAGATCAGACCCTCCTCTGAGAAGCTTCTCTGACCAGCCCCCGTTCCTTGAGATACGCACTTCTTCCTTGTGTCATTTTATGCATTTCAATCATTGTGCTTATCATTCTGAGGTATAGTTGTTTATACACTTGCGCTTTTTCTACCAGATTGTGAATTCCTTAAAAGCAGGGACTATATTTTCTGCATCTCCAGCCCGGCACCTGGCACATGGAAGAATCAATAGATATTTGTTAAACTGAGTTGAATCTCTGTGCCTAACACTCAACTAGCCCCTCCAGTAATGTAAAGGCTTGGTTACTCTCTGTCTTGTACCAAACCATAGGTATGATATACATATAACATATATACTCTCATTGAGAAACTAAACTATCCTGTGAAATACTTGAATTTACCAGTGATTAGGAAAGACATGGATGGGGTCCTTTTTTGTCTCAGTCTGAAGAAGAATTGCTATTTACTCTCTGTATTAGTTTCCTAGGGCTGCTGTAACAGAGTACCATAGCCTGGGTGGCTGAAACACCAGAAATTTATCCCACAGTTCTAGAGGCTAGAAGTTCAAAATCAAGGTATTGCAGGCTTGACTCCTTCTGAGGACAGAAGAATCTGTTCCAGGTCTCTCTCCTTGGCTTGTAGATGACTGTCTTCTATGTCTTTTCACATTTTCTTCCCTCAAGGCCTTTCTGTGTCCAAAATTTCCCTTCTTAGAAGGACACTAGACATACTGGATTAGTACCCACCTTAATGACCTCATTTTAACTTGATTACCTCTGTAAAGATCCCATCTCCAAATAAGGTCACATATTTAAAAATCATATCAAGGAACTATGATCAGCAGGAATCTTCTGGGACTATAAAAATTAATTAAAAAAATACCAAAACGGTCTTTGAGTCTGTGATTTACAGATGACGGAGGCTGGTGAAATGTTCCCTTCCCAGCAGTGATTTGCGAGTCGAGTTGGGTCACTCCTCCCCTCATTCTGGGCCCACAGCATCTGGAGCCCAAGTTCTCTCCACCCTCAAAAGCGGGAAGTATTCTACTCACAGCTAATTACACTGTCTGCCCTTCCCCACGTCTTGAAAATATTTCTTTGATGATATCAAATCTGTGCTCCTGTGACTGATAAAAGCTTTCGGTTTCACTTTGGTCTCCAGGTATTTTTTCAGCTCAGGAGAAATCCAACAGACTAGCTGTGTGTCATCTATTCACGTGCTTTATTTAGGATGAGGCTCTATGGTCGAGCCTAGCTTTGGGTCTAAGGGGAACTCCTGCCTGGGTGTAGGTTGTGGGCCCCTCCTCAGTGGCCCTGTACTCCCTGGGTTTCTCTCTGACACAGCTTCAATGCAGATGTAATCACCTCTCCATTCATTTGCCTCTCCCATTGGACTGTCTTGTTCACTGTGTCCCCTTAACAGCTGACGCTGGGCAGCCGATCTCTCTGGACTAGTCAGCAAATTCCAGACTGCTTGTGTGGGAACCCCACCACCTGAGACAGTGCATGGCTTGGGCAAATGGCCATTTGAGGGGAAAGGGACCCAGAGAGCAAGTTTGGTAGAATGGGAGTCGGAGAAAGGGCTGCACATGACGGTGTGTGATTGGGAGATTGAGGAGGGGAAGGACGGGAGAAATGGTCCCAGAAGTCTCCCAAAGGAGGTCAGTGGATCCATCCACCTACCCATCCATCTACCCATCCATCCACCCATCCATCCATCCATCCATCCATCCATCCATCCATCCAACAACTGTTGCTAAACACCTCCTATGTGGCAGACAGTATACTGGGTACAAGGAATGATACAGTGAATAAAACAAAGCCCCTGCCTTCATGGAACTTACTTTTTTATGTGGACACAAACAAAACTCAAATAAAGTAATGCCCAGATGCGGTGTCTGGCACTATACTGTAAGTGCTTCATGATGAAACCCAAAGAGGGCAAGGGGTGGGCTCTTTCAGATAGAGTCCAAAAGAAAAGCTTCTGAGGCAAGAATGGGCCAGCATGTTAAAACAACAGGAGGAGGCCAGCGAGGTGGGAATAAAGCAAGTCAGCAACGAATGATGACAGCTTAAAGAGCTGACTCTTCTAGGGTTTTTTAAAATTTTCTTAAGCTGACATTTATTAAGAGCTTACAATGTGTTAAACTATAAGGACTTTAAATATGTTAACTCATTTATTTCTCACACAAAAAATTAGATAGGTATTATTATCATCCCTAGTTTATGAATGAAAAAGCTGAGGCACAGAGAGATGAAACAGCTTGCCCAAGCACACAGCTAATAAGTGATGGAGCGCATGTTCACACTCGACGCACGCCGCTTAACCACCAGGTTCTTCGTGAATCACAGCCTCAACTTCGGTTAGAGCACCAATCTCCCCACTACTCCCTCAGCTGCTCCTCTCCTAGCTCTGCAAGGAGCAGCTAGTATTCCTTCATTCACTCAAAATAGTGGAGGTGTCTGCTAACCTCACTACGTAGATGCAGGGGTGCTGGGAACACGGCAGGAAACAGTGAAGAGGAATGGCAGGAAAGTGGAGAGGTGATGAATGAGTGACTAGTGCCACAAAGGAGAGAAGCACAAGATGTTATGAGGACACAGAGGAGGACTACATATCCATGTTTGGGCGAGTCAGGAGTTGCAGAAGCCTTCCTAGAGAAAGGAGACCAGGAGCCAGGTCATGCCCAGGGGACAGGGCGTGAAAAGCCTTTCTCTCACCTTTTTTTCTCCTGGAGAGAACCTTATATGCAGCAAACCCCACCGTTGACATGCCCTGTCAGTACGTACCACTTGCCAAAAAATCCACCTTTAACTGTCCACTAATCACTAGTGTTCTCCTTCCCAAAACATGTCTTCTTTCCTCCTACCCCCATACCCTTCCCCACCTCCCACCTCCTGTTGGGATCTCAAGTGTTGAAGCGGCTAAAAAGTGGCCCCTCTCCCCAAAGCAGAGGAACCCTGGGGAGCTACGGAAGTTTGACGGATGCATCGTGCTTCGGTCACCCACGGAGAGAGGATTTTGGTTGTGGCAGCATCTTTTACAACCCCCAGAAGTCACAACGTGAAGGCAGCTGTGGCAGGGTGAAGAGGGGGTTGGGAAAGCCATGCCTACTCATCAGGCTGGTCCTGGACAGGAGACAAGCAGGCAGGAACCACGAGGCCTTGGAAGCACAAGAAAGGGAAAACTGACAGCAGGGTCCAGGAAAACCCCCTCAGCCTGGCCAGCCCTGAGGCTTTCTCTGCCGACCGTAAATCCTGGGGTGCTGCACCCCACAAAGCCTGGCCCTTTCTTTCTTTCTCAGAGAGGGGAAAGAAAGTAAGGAAGTGGGTAGCTCTTAGAAGACTGTTATGATTTCAAAGTAAAAAGGAGTTGTTTTTGATGTCTGCCCAGAGATAGAGCCAGGTCCCAGGGGGCTGCATTTGCGGTTCCAGTAAAATGAGCAATGTTGACACGGAATTTTTGGATTGGCTTCGTTAAAAACAAGCTGCCAGACCAAATGGGAAATGGAGTTCAGCAGAGAAGTATGTGCTGACTCCCTTCCCCCACCAAACTTGGCTTCCAGCACCAATCAGCATACAACTTAGGTCCTCTGACCAAAGTTCTAGCATCAGGGAATTTCGCTGGCCAGTCCCCGGGTTCACAGGACATGCAGTTTGCTCCTGAGGGGCTATTTTGCAGCAGGGTCAGCCTGTGCCCATGGCCTGTCACTTCTCAAACTTCCTGTTCTTTAGTGGAAGAAAAAAATGCTAGGCAGAGAGATGATTGGAACCAGACCAGCTGCCCTGAGTAGGTGTCCCAGAATCCACAGATCTCTAAAGAAGCTTCAGACTTCTAGTTCCTATTTACGATGTCCCAGGATGGGGTACCTGCCACTTTTTGCAGTCTGCTTCCATGGTTAAAAGTCAAGCCAGGTACCTATGCATCAATCATTGAAGATGGAAGATCGATTCCATTCCTACTTTACCACCTGTGAGCTCTGTGACCTTGGATAACTTGCTTAACCTCTCTGTCCTTGGTTCCTTCAGCTGTTGAATAGAGATAAAAATCTATCTTATAAGGTTCCTATGAAGATTAAATAAAAACATGCATGTAAAATGCTAAGGCATGGTGTTCATATATGGAAGCACTCAATAAATTGTACTGGTTGTTATTATTTCTATTAGTAATATCAGTCAAAAATATGTTCTTAATTAAGATTCTTTTGAATATAGTAAGAACTAAAGTCTAGCTCAAGTAAAAGGTAGTGATGGGAGAGGTAGGGTGGTAGATGCAAATTATAAGGATACAAAGGATCTCATGGAATACAGGGCAGGAGGTATATATAGTTGAGCTTCATGTCAGTTGGAATCAGGAATTGAAAACCTGGCACTAAGATCTTTTATTCTTTATCCTAGTGGATCTTACAGACCAGTGCTGTCCAATAGAGCTGTCTGCGACAATAGAAATGTTCTATATCTGTGTAATTCAACTGAGAAACTGAATCTTTAATTTCTAATGTTATTTAAAGAAATTAATTTAAATTTAAACAAATTAACTTAAATCAATTAAAATTATTATTTAACTAGAATTGAGGGACTTCCCTCGTGGCACAGTGGTTAAGAATCCACCCACCAATGCAGGGGACACGGGTTCAAGTCCTGGTCTGGGAAGATCCCACATGCCACAGAGCAACTAAGCCCGTGAGCCACAACTACTGAGCCCGTGTGCTACAACTACTGAAACCTGCACACCTAGAGCCCGTGCTTCACAACAAGAGAAGCCCCCACAGTGAGAAGCCCGCACACCACAACGAAGAGTAGCCCCCGATCGCCGCAGCTAGAGAAAAGCCCACACGCAGCAGTGAAGACCCAACGCAGCCAAATAAATAAATAAATAAATAAACAAACAAATAAATAAAATTGAATAGCCATATGCAGCTACAGTACTGTACAGCACGGTTCTTGATTTTGCTTCCCTCCCTTTTTCTCCCTCCCTCTCTCCCTCTCTGTCTCTCTCTCTCTCAAATGTGCATGGGCACAAATACTCTACCCTGGCCTTTACACGTGGCCAACCACATCCTTTACACGTGGCCAACCACAGTTACTAGCTCTACTTTTACTGCCTCACCTCTCAGCCCAGGGCCCACTTTTGACTACCAAGCCTCTGTTTTTTGGTTTTACATCCTAGGAGAGTAATTTGATTGCCTTCATTCATCTTGTCATGCCAGGTTGCAAGATAAAGGCTACTCTATGTTGGAAATTCTTTTGGGTCAAAGGTTCACTCCTGACCATCAGGTCATGGAATCTTCTCAGCAGGGGCAGGGTGGGGCTCCCCAGAAGGGGCTGTGTCGGGTAGGTGGCTCTAGTGCCCTGCGCATTTTATGTGAGAATGGCAGTGATCCAGTTGTTGGTGTTGATGCCTTGGCCTGTCCCAGGAACTGCATAGCTAGGGCAGGAAGTATGACCATGCCTTTCCCGGGCTTCTGTGGTGATTCAGGCCCTTGTTTGCGAGGAAAGCCCAAAGATTCTGTGTTAACTAGTGAATCTGGGAGGAAGCAGATAAAGTGTGAGCCATGCTCTGCCCGGTGTGTGCTGCTTCACACCCAAACCTGGGGTGCTCCTAGGATGGCTAGAGAATGACACACCACTGAAGACTGAAAACACCAGGTTTAGAAAGAATGTTTTTGTTTTCCTGCAGATTCCTGGAGGCACAGAGACACAGCTTAACACTGGGGAGAGAGAACAATGGCAGACTTGGGAACTCTGTGTCACTGTGAACTCTTGGCTTCACCCTGTTGATTGAGCTTGACAAGGCTTCTCGGTCAAGCAACTGACCAGGGCCAGCAAACAGCTGCTATGTCTGGGCTTTGTTTTTAGGCCTTTTAATTGCTTTGTCTGATTCTTTGAATAAATGGAATCAATGGGTTGTTTAACTTATTAATCAAACATCAAATATTATTAAAGAGACAGCTACATGCCCCAAACTGAACTTGGCTTTGTGGAAGGATATAAAGCTAAAATCCTCATTGAAAACTGGGGTATAACTCCCACCTCTCCCAGTCATCGTGAGGAAATGAAGATTTTGATGACAGACAGCATAGAAGTGGAGCTAGAACAGGAGCGGGCTATGGCTTTTCATCCCTGCTTCCACTCCTGCCAAAGTCTGCCCTCCACACAGCAGCCAGGACCATTGGTCATGTAGGTTCATTGAGGTTACTCTGATGCTAAAACCCTCTGATGACTTCCCATTGTACTTAGAATAAAATCCCAACTCTAACTTGCAAGCCCCCTGCTCTGGCCCCCACCCACCTCCCTGACCCCATCTCCTGTGACTCTTCCCTGGACTCACCACACCCTGGCCACACGGGCCTCTAACTGTACCTTCACACTAAGCCCCTTCTCACCTTAGGGCCTTTGCACGGGCAGGTCCCTTTTTTCCTAGAATTTTTTTGCATGGCTGGCTCATCTTGTTATTCACAACACATCCTCAGAGAGGTCTTTATGATCTCCCAGTTTAAAGTATCTCCCATCACTCTTGATCATACTTGTCTTGCTTTTTTTTTTTTTTTTGCGGTACGCGGTCCTCTCACTGTTGTGGCCTCTCCCGTTGCGGAGCACAGGCTCCGGACATGCAGGCTCAGTGGCCATGGCTCATGCGCCCAGCCGCTCCGTGGCACGTGGGATCTTCCCAGACCGGGGCATGAACCCGTGTCCCTTGCATCAGCAGGCAGACTCTCAACCACTGCGCCACCAGGGAAGCCCGTCTTGCTTTCTTTTCATCGTAGTATTTACCATTCGCTACCTGACATTCTCCGGTTGTTGTTGGCTGAATTTCTGTCTTCCCCAGTCAGAATAGCCTCTTCAGTAAAAGAAGTCATTCAAGTGGGACTTTGTCTTGTTTGCCTTATATATTTGCAACTCCTAGTTCTGCGCAAAGCACAGCTGGGTCCTCAGTTATTGTTTGGTGAATAAATAATTGACTTAGTGAGAGAAGTGATTGGTAGTACTGAGTAGAAGTTTTGCAAAGATCCAGGGTTGTATGTTGTATTTAATTGTACGGTCTAGGTTTCTTTCCTCCCTCCCTCCCTCCCTCCCTTCCTTCCTTTCAGCAAAACTAGGGAATTAACTTTCTTGGCTGCAGGTTTTGGATGTTTCTGGGCTTCAGTTTCCTCTGCTGGTGGTGGTGATTACCCTATCACCTTCCTAATTCACTTTTGAAAAATGCTTGAAAAGACTAATTCTGGATTACGTCCAAATCCATGGGTAGCCCCAGACTCTCTCTTGAATATCTAGTAGCCCTTGGAACTTCAGCATTTGGATGTTTGCAGGTTCCTGCAACCAAGATCAGCATCTTCTGTGTTCCTCCTCAAAACCACTCCTCCTCCTTTGTTCCCTGTCTCCATGAACGGCCCAGTCATCCTTCCAGGGAAATAGCCAGAAATCTGGTCCTAATTCTCAATACCCATTTCCCCCTCTACCTTCGTGTTGAGTCAGATTCTACCTCCTGTCATTTGAATCTGTCCAAATCTGCCTTCGTGTCTCCACCCCCGGTACCCCACCACAGTTCAGGCCCCTTTTATTTCTTGCTTTAATTACTGAAACAGTCTCCTTGCCTCCATCCTGTGTGACTCCAATCCATTCTCCATACTGCAAACACATCAATTAAAATTTGAATCACAGGGACTTCTCTGGTGGTGCAGTGGTTAAGAATCTGCCTGCTAATGCAGGGGACATGAGTTTGACCCCTGGTCCGGGAAGATCCCACATGCTGCAGAGCAACTAAGCCTGTGGACCACAATTACTGAGCCTGAGCTCTAGAGCCCGTGAGCCACAACTACTGAGCCCACGAGCCGCAACTACTGAGCCCGCATACCTAGAGCCCATGCTCCACAACAAAAGAAGCCACTGCAATGAGAAGCCCGTGCACCGCAATGAAGAGTAGCCCCCGCTCGCTGCAGCTAGAGAAAGCCCGCACGCAGCAATGAAGACCCAGCGCAACCAAAAATAAATACATAAAATAAATAAAATTTTCAAAAAAAATAATAAATAAGATCAGTGAGTGCTAGTCCACAGGAAAAAAAAAAATCGAATCACATCAACTTTCCTTCCGTGGCTCCCTGTTGTCCCTGATTGATAACTGAAACTCCTCAGTAAGACCTATGAGGGCATAACGTTGTTACTTCATTGGCCTTGCTTCTTGCATCCTCTCTCTCCCACTCCAACCTCAACCACTTTCTGTTCCCCAAACACTATGTGTCTCTCATCTTCAGTGCTGTGTCTATGTTGTTTTTTCTGCCCAGAATATTCTTGCCTTTCTTTTTGCCTGATTGCCTAATAGTTCGTTCAGTTTTGTATACATATCAGCACTTCAGGTCTCCAGGTCTGAGCTAGGTGTCCCTCCTTAGAACACCGTAAGTAACTGTTACTACTAGAACTCCTACTGTTAATATGAATGAAATTAAGATGAGTATTAGTTAGAATATGACAGCTGCCTGGAGCTTAAACAAGATAGAAGTGTATCTCTTTCTCATTATTAGACTGGAGCTTGGGGACTGGGCAACAGGTCATGTCTCCTTCTATTTTGTTGTTTCACCATCCTCAGGGTGGTGACCCTTGTTGGCATGGTCCCAGTTGGCTCACCACCACACCTGACATTCCAGCTATCCAGCCAGTATGGTGGTTGCTATAGACTGAATCTTTGTGTCCTCCCAAATTTGTATGTTGAAACCCTAATCCACAATGTGATGGCATTTGGAGATGGGGCTTTTGGGAGGTGATTAGGTCATGAAAGTAGAGCCCTCATGATGGGATTAGTGCCTTTATAAGAATAAAAATGAGAGCGCTTTCTCTCTACCACCACCCCTCCCACTCTCTCCTATCCCCACTTACCTTGCTATGTAAGGATACAATGAGAAGATGGTTGACCACCTGTAAACCAGGAAGAGGGTCTTCACCAAGAACCTGACCATGCTGGCCTCCTGATTTCATGCTTCCAGGCTCCAGAGCTGTGAGAAATAAAGACATTGTTAACCCACCCAGCCCTTGGCATTCTCTTATGGCAGCCAGAGCTGAGTACAAGGGGGAGAGAGCAAGCCCCTTCTCCCCCTGGCTCTAAGGGCATCACCTGGGGATAATTATATAATTAGAACAGACAGGAGGAGGACAGATAGGATAACTTGCCAATATTTATAGAGTGCTGGGCTAAGTCTCTGCCTTTTCTCATTTGACCCTGTCAGCTACCTTATGAGGGTGAATAATGTTATTATCCTCCCTCCTGTTTTTAAGCAAATGATGTTTTATCAACACGCCGACTTTGCAACTCTGAGGAATAATATGAAGGCCCAGTCAGCCTGGTACACCATGTGATGACAGTTCTTTCTCAGAAAAGTTTTCATGGGATGTGCGCATGACTTTTATGAGTCAACAAACACAGCAAGGAATTCCAGCACTTTCTGTTCTTGTGTAGCTATAATTTAAAATTCAGTTTATAATTTAAATTTTAGTTTTTGGATAATTTAGTTATATGTGCAGGTAGTTAATGAGTCAAAAATTTCTCCATGCTTTGATACAAGAGATGGTAATTACCTCCTGTTCCCCTCTCTTTCCCCAAACCCACACAGTGCAGTTTCCCATGGTTCAGAGGCAACCACTTTGAACACCTCAGCGGACTTTTTTGTTATTCACCTCCATATCTCTCTATAACATGCTTATGTTGCTAATTGGTGATTTCTCTGTTTTAGGCATTATTTATTGGCTTTCCACCATGGGAAGATGAGGATTTATCTGACATCAACCCACCACCCCACGTGCAACATACGTACACACTCTTTATCCCATTTTCCTATCTTCCCAGTATAGGTATAACTTAATCTGAGCCAGATCAGCATTTTCACAACTGTGTCATCTAGCACACTAGATGTTTTACTTTTCCTGCACAATTTTTAATTTCCCATGGAGTCATTTTCCTGTTTATTTAAGCTTGCTTAATTTTCTGTGTACTTAGCTCTAATTCAACCTCAAACTTGTCTGCAGTTGGATAAATCTTTTCTGAAAAATTTCAAATACATTTGGGATTCTATCAGTGTTATCTTTTTGAAGCAATCCCTCTGGGCGCCTTCTGACCAGCTCTGACCTGGACAGGTAGCCCCTGGGCCTAGTATACAGCTGTCATCCCAGGATCCTTCACTGTCATCCTGGGCCTTCCTTGTGCCTCTCTCTTAGGTTAAAACTCCTTATTTCTGTGTCCTGTGCTTACCTCTTTCTTAATGTTTCATTTTGTGGTGTGGGAAAGAGGACATGGGCGTTTTTTTGTTTGCTTTAACCACACACGCACAAACTTTCCGTCTTTCACAGGAATTCTTAGCCTCATGTCAGAGATGAAGCAATTGAAATTCAGGAATATTAAGCAACTTGGAAATGGTCCAGTCAGTCTAGGAGGTTATCTCCCCTGTGAGAGCACCTGTCACGCCGTTTTCTTATCTATAATATTTTCCCTTCTGAACCGCGGGCTCCCTTAAGGCAAGAACCGAATCTGTCTTGTTCTTTTTTTTTTTTTTTTTGGTGGTACAGGGGCCTC
>NW_020185328.1:956204-959320 GCF_003031525.2 Neophocaena asiaeorientalis asiaeorientalis
TGGTGGTACACGGGCCTCTCACTGTTGTGACCTCTCCCGTTGCGGAGCACAGGCTCTGGATGCGCAGGCTCAGCAGCCATGGCTCACGGGCCCAGCTGCTCCACAGCATGTGGGATCTTCCCGGACCGGGGCACGAACCTGTGTCCCCTGCATTGGCAGGCGGACTCCCAACCACTGCGCCACCAGGGAAGCCCTGTCTTGTTCTTTTCTGCATCTCGCGTGGCATGCGCATCCCAGGCACTCAGCTAATGTTTCTTAAGTGAATTCGTGATGTCTGATTTTGAAGGACATCATTTATTATACCCCAGCAATATGCATTTTGTTTCTAATATCTCAAACCCAAATTATCTGTACTTGATGTAATTATTTCCCGCCTCCCCCACTTTGTGCTGGTTCTCATCTCAGGAGAAGGATAGATGTGTTGTCTGTACCTGAAAGAGCTCAAGAAAGTTCCAAGGGAAGGTCTTGCTCGTGCTTCGTTCCTGAATCACAGAACCCTCTTCCAAAGTTTATTTTGTGTGAGATATACAATAGTATAATTACAAAATATTTTTTTACTGAGAGAACAACTTACTCAAATGAAGGCAATGCTGTGTTTATGACATATTTTTTTTTTCCTGTTTTTAGGATACCTCATGGAAACTTGATAGAACAAAGGATTTATTTTTGCTAGGTTAAATCTGTGTATCAGGCACTGTTTGCTT
Organism: Neophocaena asiaeorientalis asiaeorientalis; assembly: GCF_003031525.2. NCBI lineage: Eukaryota > Metazoa > Chordata > Mammalia > Artiodactyla > Phocoenidae > Neophocaena > Neophocaena asiaeorientalis. The sequence goes on from NW_020185328.1 coordinate 956,909, forward strand.
GCTGCCCATTAAGTCTGAACATCTCAACTCGGGGTGGGGGGAACCACTCTTTGATTAATAAAAACAACTCGTAACAGATCCCTTCAGCCTGGTGACTCTGTATTATGTTAAAATGTAATGTAACAAACACGGCCCCAGTGTCCTCCCCAGAACCCACACCTACCACAGCTAAAAATAGCCCTTGGTCTTTCCCTGCAGCTCAAAAACAGGAACAGCAAAACTTGTTTGCCTTATTATGTGTTCTGTACAGGGATCCAAGCCCTTTCACGTCCTGGCTTTTACACATGTGAGCAAATGCTAAATCAGCCGGTTACAAGTCGGACAGGTCCAACAATAGGAAGTGAATTTTGCAAAACATGGCTTCCCGGTTCCTTAAACAATGCCCTGCTCACCCTCGGTTCCCGGATGAGAATAATAAACAGAGCCACCAGCTAGAGGAGGCCGCTCTGAACTTTGGCCAGGTTCTGTGGGCATGGAGACAGGTGCTCTACGTGTATTAACCCTTTTAATCCTTACCATCCATGAGGCTAACTCCTATTATTATCCCCATTTTATAGATAAAAGAACCAAGGCCTTAGGTGACAAAGGAACTTGCCTGCTCACCCAATTTGATATAGGAGCGGTATCCACACCCAGCTGGGTTTGACTAATGAGATGAAGCCAAGGGACCTCACCTGTGCTCCCATAATGCCATGGCCACTTGGAAGTAGGGAAGGATGAAGGACTGTCTTTCCTACCCAGCCTAACTCTAACTGCTATTGGCCCATGAAAATAAAGGCAGAAACTATACACTCTTGGAATCAGGTGGGACTATGTAGATCATCTATCCTTGAATACCTTTCATTCTATAGCAGATCTGACTAGTTCCCACCCAACTCCATGGGAAAATCACAGGCTTTGGAATTAACTAGGACTGGTTTCACCTCTTAGCTCTCCCATCCACTAATTCTGTAATATTAGAGAACACTGATACTGATAATAATGAATAGGTAATGAGTGTACTTCATGTGCCAGACACTGACTAAACTTTTCTCAATGCATTATCTTCTGTAATACTCATGACAACCTGTGAAGCATGTCATTGTCATCATTTTGCACTTGAGGACCCTGAGACTTGAGGAGATAAAGTAAGGGGGCCAGGTTAGTGTGGTAGTCAAAAGCATAGGCTATGGAATTAAACATCCTTGGTTCAGCTCCTGCTTCCTTCTGTGTGACTTTGGGCCAGTTACTTAACCTCTCTGAACCTGTTTTTCCATAAGTAAATGGGGTACATAATGATACGTACCTCAAGGCATTCTTGTGAGAATGAGAGAAACTTTTGTGATAGGTACTAAATAATTGTTCCTTGAAACTTTTCCACTTTCTAGAAGAGCCCAATCCTTTTACCTCTAATTATTTGAAAAGCCTTTTTTTTAACATTCAAAAAATACCGTTTTTCCCCTATTACACTGAGAATCTAAGTTTGATGCAGGAACACAGGAAAACAATAAACTAAATTTTTTTTTTTTTTTTTTTTTTTTTCCGGAACGCGGGCCTCTCACTGTTGTGGCCTCTCCCGTTGCGGAGCACAGGCTCTGGACGCACAGGCTCAGCAGCCATGGCTCACGGGCCTAGCCGCTCCACGGCATGTGGGATCTTCCCGGACCGGGGCACGAACCCGTGTCCCCTGCATTGGCAGGCGGACTCTCAACCACTGTGCCACCAGGGAAGCCCTAAAAATATTTTAAAATCTGAAACATAGTTACAATTGGCAATATTTTCTTACATATTGTTTTTCTTACAAAATGATAGTTACCATACCATTGTGCCATTATTTGCACTGCCATTATATGCACTGATTTTTAATTATATTATAAGTAGTATATTTTCTTATTGCAATAAATATTCTTCTATGTATTTTTATTGAGGTATAATTGACATACAACATTATATTAGTTTCAGGTGTACAACATAATGGTTCTATATTTGTATATATTGTGGAATGATCACCACAATAAATGTCTAGTTGACGTCTGTCACCATACATAGTTACAGAATTTTTTTTCCTTGTAGTGAGAACTTTTAGGATTTACTTTCTTAGCCACTTTCAAATATGCAATACAGTATTATTAACTGTAGTCACTGGGCTATACATTATATCCCCATGACATTTATATCATAATTAGAAGTGGTACCATTTGACTCCCATTTTACCAACCCCTGACCCCCACCTCTGGCAACCACCAATCTGTTCTCTGTATCTATGAGCTTGCATTTTGGGTTTTTGTTCTTAGATTCCACATATAAGGAAGATAATATAATATTTGTCTTTCTGTCTGACTTATTTCACTTAACATAATGCCCTCCAAGTCCATCCATGTTGTCACAAATGGCAAGATTTTATTCTTTTTAATGGCTGAATTATATATATAT
>NW_020185328.1:959398-1047848 GCF_003031525.2 Neophocaena asiaeorientalis asiaeorientalis
TATATATATATATGTATATATATGCCACATTTTCCTTATCCATGAATCCATCAGTGTACACTTAGGATATCTTGACTATTGTAAATAATGCTGCAATGAACATGGGGGTGCATATATCTTTCCAAGTTACTGTTTTTATTTTCTTTAGATAAATACCCAGAAGTGGAATTACTGTATCGTATAGTAGTTCTATTTTTAATAATCTGAGGAAACTCCATACCATTTTCCATAGAGGCTGCACCAATTTACATTCCCACTAACAGTGTACAAGCCTTCTCTTTTCTCCACATCCTCATAGGCACTTGTTATTCCATATCTTTTTGATGATAGCCATTCTAACAGGTGTGAGGTGATATATCACTGTGTTTTTTATTTGCATTTCCCTGATGATTACTAGTGTTGAACACTTTTTCCACATACCTGTTGACCATCTGTACCTCTTTGGAAAAATGTCTATTTAGATCCTCTGCCCATTTTTAATTGGACTGTTTGGTTTTCTTGCTATTGAATTGTATGAGTTCTTTATATATTTTGGATATTAACACCTTATCAGACATATGCTCTGCAATTTTTTTCTCCCATTCAGTAGGTGTACTTTTCATTTTGTTCATGGTTTCCTTTGATATGCAGAAGATTTTCAGCTTTATGTGGCCCACTTGTTTATTTTTGATTTTAATGCCTTTGCTTTGGGTGTCAAACCCCAAATATCATTGCCAAGACCAATGTCAAAGGGCTTACCTATTTTGTTTTCTTTCAGGAGTTTTATGGTTTCAGGTCTTACATTCCAGCCTTTAATCCATCTTGAGTTAATTTTTGTGTATGGTGTAAGATAGTGGTCTGGTTTCATCCGTTTGCATATAGCTGCCCAGTTTTCCCAACACCATTTATTGAGGAAACGGCCCTTTCCCCATTGTATGTTCTTAGCTCCTTTGTTGTAAATTAATTGACCATATATGCATGGATTTACTTCTGGGCTTATTTCTGTTTCATTGACCTCAATGTCTGTTTTTATGCCAACACCATTCTTTTTTGATTACTATAGCTTTGTAATATAGTTTGAAGTCAGGGCACATGATACCTCCAGCTTTGTTCTTCTTTCTCAAGATTGCTTTGGCAATTCAGGGTCTTTTGTGGTACCATGCAAATTTTAGAATTATTTGTTCTGTCTCTGGAAAATGCCATTGGAATTTTGATAGGGATTGCAATGAATTGTAGATTGCTTTGGGTAGTATGGACATTTTAACATATTAATTCTTTCAATCCATGAGCATGGAATATCTTTTCATTTATTTGTGTCTTTTTCAATTTATTTCAAAATGTCATAGTTTTTAGTGTACAGGTCTTTCACTTCCTTGTTTAAATTTATACTTAGGTGTTTTATTCTTTTTGATGCAATTGTAAATTGGATTGTTTTCTTAATTTCTCCTTCTGATAGTTCTCCTTCTGAAGTGGTGTATAGAAACACAACAAATTTCCATATATTGATTTTATTAGTTTTAACAAGTTTTTGGTGGAGTCTTTGTGGTTTTCTACATAGTATCATGTCATCTGCAAATAGTGACAGTTTTACTTCTTCCTTTCCAATTTGAATGCCTTTTATTTCTTTTTCTTGCCAAATTGCTCTGGCTAGGACTTCCAGTACTATGTTGAATAAAAATGGTGAGAGTGAGCATCCTTGTCTTGTTCCTGATCTTAGAGGAAAAGCTTTCAGCTTTTCACTGTTGAGTATGATGTTAGCTGTGGGCTTATCATATATAGTCTTTATTATATTGAGGTACATTCCCTCAGTACCCACTTTGTTGAGAGTTTTTAATCATGAACGAATGGTGAGTTTTGTCAAATGCTTTTTTTGCATCTATTGAGATGGTCATATGATTTTTATCCTTCATTTTGTTAATGTGGTATATCAAGTTGATTAATTTATCTATTTTGAACCATATTTTCATCCCTGGAATAAATCCCACTTAGTCATGGTTATGATCTTTTTAATGTACTGTTGAATTTGTTTTGCTAATATTTTGTCGAGGATTTTTGTGCCTATGATCATCTGGAATACTGGCCCGTAATTTTCTTTTCTTATGATAAAAATGTAACAAGATAGCGTGAGAGAAATGACATGTATATGGTGATGGGGTGATTCTTTAGGTTGGATGATGCGGAAATCCTCTCTGAGGATGCTACAGTTCAGCTGAGACTTGAGAAGGATCGGTGCATACAGAGATCCAGAGGAAGAACATTCTAGGCAGAGTAGAGCTAGAGCTAAGGTTCTAAGACTGGAACAACCTTCCAAGTCCAGAGCACAAAGGTCACCAAGTAGTGCAGAGTGAGCAAAGGGGAGAGTGGGTGGGGAACAGGTCATGGAGGACTCTGTGAGCTGGAACAGGAAGTATTGCTTTTATTCTAAGTCAGATGGGAAGACATTGGAAGATTTAAGGAGCAAAGAGACATATTATGCTTTACTTTTCAGAAAGATAATTTGGCAGAAGTGTGGAGAATAGGTTATAGGGGAGGGGCAAGAGAAGAGGCAGAGAGCATAATTAGGAATGTTTTTGTTGTAGTCAAGTTCAAAGGTAACTGCAGACTTGGTTGGGGATGGTAATAGTAGAGGGAACAAGAAGTGAATGGATACTGGAAATATTTTGGAGAAGAAAGTGAAGAGCACTGGCTCATGAGAATGAAGGAGGGGGAGGAAATCAAGATAACTCCTAGGTTTCTGGTTTGAGTAACTAAGTGGGTGGTGGTGTCATTTACCATGGTTGAGAAGCCTGGTGAAGCTCAGGGTGGCAGGCGATAAAGAGTTGTGCTCTGACCACATCAAATTTGAAAGGTCTATTTGTTATCCACATGGAGGTGTCAAAAAAGCAGCTGGATATGAGTCTCAGAATCAGCTGAGAGGTTGGTTCTAGAGACAGAGATTCAGGAAACATAGTCTTAAATTGGTATTTGAACTATGGGGTTGAATTAGGTCACCAAAGGGGAGAATGAATATAGAGAAGAGCTCCAGTATTTAAAATCAAAGAGGAGAAAGCCAGCAAAGGAAATGAAGAAGGAGCTGCCAGTGAAGTGGGGGTAAAACCAGGAAAATCTGGTGTCACAGAAACCAAAAGAAAAAGCATTTCCAGGAAGGAGGGCCTGGTAAACTGTGAAATGTTGCTGCAGAGTTCTAGTAAGAATGGCAGGGACTTCCCTGGTGGTGCAGTGGATAAGACTCCACACTCCCAATGCAGGGGGCCCAGGTTCGATCCCTGTTCAGGGAACTAGTTCCCACATGCATGCCGCAACTATGGAGCCTGCCTGCCGCAACTAAGACCCGGCGCAACCAAATAAATAGTAAAAATTAAAAATATAAATAAAATTAAAAAAAAAATGGCAAAGTGACCATTGGGTTGGTCATCCAGAGGTCACCAGCCACTTTGCCAAGAGCCATCTCAACCAAGGTGGAGAGATAGAACCTCAGAAGGAATGGGTGGCATAGAACATTTGAAGTAGGAGAGAGGAGACAGCAGCTGTAGAGAACCACGTCTAAGATGTTTTGCAGTAAAGGAGAATAGAGCTTTAGACCATAGTTGGAGGGGGACGGGGAGCTCAGAAAAGTTTGCTGTTGTTGTTGTGCTTTTCCTTTTATTTTTTGAGAACCTTGATTTTTGACCCTCTGTGGAGGGGAGGAAGGGCAGGTGGAGTGAGCCAGTAGAAAGGGAGAAAGTGATGCAGGAAAGAGAGGAGATACTTACAGGAGTGCCGTCCAAGAGAAGGCGAGAGGGGATTCCACGTGGGCATGAGGGGAGGGATTGCCTGACCTGAGATGGGAGTTCCAAGTTGGAACTTGGCAGGTGAGGCTGTGGGAGGGAGTTTGCAGGGAAGTGAAAGAACCATGAATCTAAGCTGAGCGAGGTGAGAGTGAGGTGACTGATGAGAAAGTTCTGAAGTGAATAATCATTGAAGGTCTTTATGACCTTCAGGACTTATAGGACTGGAGGATCAGAGAAAGTGAGCTAGAAGCACAGAGACTAGGATATTGGAGGTTGAAATTTCAGAGGTGGTACAGTGAGTGGGGTTTGCAACATGAAAGGATAGGACCAAGGAAGAGGATAGCTAGGTAGGATGGAGGAAAGGGTCATTAGCAAGCAGCCAAGGTATTAGATGGATAAGCCATTGGAATTCTGAAGTAACCAAGGATGGCTGCAATTGAAGGAAATGAGAAGACGCTAAAAGTCATTAGTAGAAAGGGTGAAACAGGATGGACCGGAGAGGGCGGCAGTCCAGAAGGGGTGGGGCAAAGTCTAATGAAATAAGCTTCCAGGGAAGAAGGGTTGAAGGTCATTTCACTTCTCTGATTAAAACCCTTTAAGGGCTCTCATCGCCCTTAGGATCAAGTTCTGGCTCCTCTTCACTAAAAGCAAAGACCTGCCTCCCCAGCCTTACCTCTGAGTCTGCTGCAGCGCTGGACTGAGCCTGACCGAACCCGACTGACTTGTTTTTCTGCTCTTCTGAACTCCTAGGCAGCACAGTACTGCGGCTCTGCACAGACTCTAGTTCTAGACAATCTGGGCTCGAATCCTGGCTCCACCTCTTCCTAGCCCTGTGACCTTGGACAAGTTATTTAACTGCTCCGTGCCTTCATTTTCTCATCCGCAAGATGGAGCAAATAATAGTACCTACCTTAGTGGGTTGTATACATGCAAAGACAATTAGATCTCTGTCACATGGATTAGTTGTAATAACTATTTCCTCTGCATGTGATTCCCTTGGCCTGGAGAGCTCACACCATCCTTGCTGCCCCCATCCCCACTCTTTCCTCTCCCTTCATCCACCTTCCAGGGTCACCTAAGAAATCCTTTCTTTTCCTTGCCTCCCTTGAGGGGTCACAGGCTCTGTCGCTGTACTCCTATGGCTGCCTGTTCCACCATGACACCACCGTGCCCTTGTCTGATGAACCTTGCTGACTTGCACGCCAGTCTCTTCTTAGGGCCCACCATTCTGCCTGGCACACACAGGGTGCTCACGAATGTTGGTGGAGGGATGGAACGAACGATGGCTCCTCCAGAGCGATAGGTAGCGGGCCTCATGTTGAAGGGGTGCAGGGTTCGCAGACATTTGTGGTGCATGAGTGACAGGACATCTCAGCTCAGATCTGCAAGGGTACATCTGGGGTAAGCCCATCCCCTATATACCTGCTTGTGTAGGGAGACTTCTGGGACTTTCATTGCTCTCTCTCTCTTTTTAAAATTGTATTTTAGTTTTTTTTAAAAAAGATGCTGCCTCCCTCCCCCCCCCCTGCCCTCCGCCCCCCAGTTTTGAAAATCACTGATTTTTTTGCTCTTTAAACTCTCCTCCAGCTCAAAAGTTTATCATTAGTTCAGTAGAACCCAGCCTTTGAGTACTGGGGACCCTGACGGATAGATAGCATTTGTTCTTTTAGGATCTATGGATTTTGATATTGACGAGAAGTTTTTATGAAGTCAGTAACACAATCAATAGGAAACATATTTATCTATATGCATACAAAATATGGTAAATGCTTGGGAGAAACATATTGTTTTTTTAGCCCCTGGACAATGCTGTGTGTGTGTGTGTGTATTCACAGCCCATCTGCAACACCTTGAGATGGGCTGGGAACCTGGAGCCAGGCCTACCCTGAGTTAATACAGACTGAAGCTCTGTGTTCACCAAAGGGGGAATAAAGACCCACAGCTAATTCCAGAGGTCTGGCCGTGCGAATGTCGGCTGCCTTTAAACATTTAGCTCAGATTGAGCAACTCACCCTGACCTCTGATGCTGTGGACGTGCTGCCTGCCACCCTGTCAGCAGCTTGTTGCAACAGGCATGGAAGAGACCAGAAGCACTGCAGCCAAAGTGCAGATAGGCATTGTCTGAGCTAGGGTCAGGGCTCTGTTACTCAGAGGGAGAGCTTGAAGATGAAGCATCTGGGATGAGGCCTAACAGTCTCTTACTACCAGGCCCAAGCCAGTCTGTTGGTTTAACAACCGTCAGTTTCTTTTCATAAATATCAGCTGCCCCCAGTGATCAGAGGTAGACGGGGTGGGATTGGGGGCATACACTTGATCCCCCTTACCTTGCTACCAAGGGGTATGCTATTATGAAAGCAGGTCTGAGACCGAATTCTGCCAGACTTGTATTTATTAGCAAGTTAGGCACAATCAATTCTTCTAAGAGGTAGGAGGGGTGAATCCCACAAGCACGCTGCATGGTACAATGCTGCCAAACTTGCTGATTCTTCTACTTTGTTCTGCAAGCAAGTTGGACTGTATAGTCTTTCTAGATAAGCTACTTGAAGCACTGCTCTTTCTCCAACAATGAATAATTATCTTTGACATTCCTGATGCTAATTAAGAAACCCCTGATATAGATTTCTGAATTTGAAAAGCTTAAGCAGTCTCCACTAGAGTGTGGATTTCTAAGCAGGACACTGAATATTATCTAAACACTTGGAGGGTATAGATTAAAGTTAGAATACACACATGGATTCCACTTTTTACAAGAACATATTTTTAAGCAATTGTCAGACATACAAATGATACAATCACAAAGATGAAAGGGCCCGAGAGACTCTCTAGTCTAGTTGGTTTTGTTCATTTCTCATCCATTCATATAACAGATCTGGAGTAACTGTTCTGCACCAGGCACTGTTCTGGGCACTGGGGTTAGAGTGGTGAACAGGAAATAAAGTCACTGATATCACGGAGCTTACATCCCAGCGGGAGAGACTAATAATAAACGAAGTAGAAATACGTCATCTAACGTCTGGTGGTAATAACGCCTATGAAGGGAAATAAAGCAGCATGGGGCTAGAACAGCTCCTTCCAATAGAAATATAATGAAAGTCACATGTTTACAATTTGCAATTTCAAATTTCCTAGTAGTCACATTTAAAAGAGTAAAGAGAAACAGGTGATATTCTTTTTTTTTTGCGGTACACGGTCCTCCCACTGCTGTGGTCTCTCCCATTGCGGAGCACAGGTTCTGGATGCGCAGGCTCAGCGGCCATGGCTCACGGGCCCAGCCGCTCCGCGGCACGCAGGATCCTCCCGGACCGGGGCACGAACCTGTGTCCCCTGCATCAGCAGGCGAACTCTCAACCACTGTGCCACCAGGGAAGACTTGATATTCATTTTTAATGATATATTTTATTTAACCTAGTACAGTATGTTCAAAATATTATAATTTCAGCATGTAGTAAATATGAAAGTTATTAATGAGATTCTTAAATTCTATTTTTTAAACAGCCTTTGAATCCAGTGTGTATTTTACACTTCCGGCTCATCTCAGTTTGGACCAACCACATTTCAAGTGCTCACTAGGCACAGGTGGTTATGGTGTTGGACAGCACAGAGCTAGGGAGTGAATGGACAGTGGCCTTGTTTTAGACAGGGCGGCCAGAGACAGCCTCTTCCCTTAGGAGGTGACATTCAGATGCAGATGGGAAATGAAGTGAAGGAGCAAGCCATGTGGATATCTGGAGAGGAGAAATACGAAGAACAGAGGCCATGAGTTAGGGAATAAATTTGGCCTGACAGACAAACGATAAGGAGCCATGTAACTTAGCTGGCATGTGCCTTTTCCCTTTCCCTTTCCTTTCTCCTCCTTGGAATGCAGATACAGAGCCTGGAGGCGCGGCAGCCATCTTTCAACCCTGAGGACAAGCATAGGCTCTGAAGTTAGACTTGCACAAGTCAAATCCCACCTCTGCTACTGCTTACCTGTTTCATTGCTTCTCCAGCTACCTCTGGCAAAGGAGCAGTTGTTTTTCCTCAGTCCATAGTAGATCAATGCTTTTGTAAAATAGAATGAAATGAAGTACAGTTGTCCCTCTGTATTTGTGGGTTCTGCATCTGTAGATTCAACCAACTGTGAATCAAATATATTTGAAAAAAAATTCCGGAAATTTCCGAAAAGCAAAACTTGAATTTACAACATGCCAGCAAGTATTTACATAGCATTTACATTGTATTTACAACTACTTACATAGCATTTACATGTATTAGGTGTCTAGAAATGATTTATGGGAGGATGTGTGTAGTTATATGCAAATACTACACCATTTTATATAAGGCACTTGAGCAACTGTGGATTTTGGTATCTTTGGGGGTCCTAGAGGCAATTCTCCTCAAATACTGAGGGGAATTCATTACAAATGAGATGAAATAAAAAGAAATGAATATATGAAATATAAGACCAACTTTTAAAAAGTATTTTATTCAGCAGACATAAAATTGCTCTTTATAGATTGATACAATACACTAATACTCTATTTCTGTACTAATTTTGTAGCTGATCACTGATAAGCAGTTAGGGCCAAGGACAATCCTTTGAGTAGCCTTGAGTTATAGGACCAGAAATAAGTTTATTAGCCCATCAAAGCCTCAGTCTCCTCATCTGAAAAATGGAGTTATAACAGTTCCTCCTTCATAGGCTATTTTTGGTATGGATTGAATAAAATAACCCCTGTGAAAGCTAGCCCAGCAATGTCAATAAATATTAGCTATTACTAGTTATCACACGTTTGTCTCTCTAGCTGGCTGCAAGCTCCCTGAGGACAAGGACAACCATGGCCTGACTTTATATATCCAGCGCTCTGAGGTGCCTGCAGAGTAGATATTCAACAAATCACTGTTGAATTCTTGAGAAGTGCTTTGAAATCCTCAGCTGAAAGACATTTGGAAATAACCCCTACAGTTTTCTTTCATTCATTTATTCATTCACTCATCCATCCATTCATTCACACTGTTCCAATGTAGCATAATGAAATGGATGGCAGCTTTGGACAGACCTAAGTTTATTTTTTTTAATTAATTATTTAATTTATTTATCTTTTTTGGATATATATTTTAAAAAATGAGTAATTACTAATTTATGGTAACAAAACAAGGTGAAATAAAATATTGGTAACAATATCAAGATGGAAGGGGAGTGATTAAATATAAGCATTTTAAGTTTTTTAATATTGAGAAGTTAGAAATATTAATAAACTTTAGACACTGTTAAGTAAGCATGTTAAAATTTTAAAGGTAACCATTAAAACAAAAAGTGCATATTTTCCTATCTAGTAAAGAGATAAAAATAATTTTTAAAACAATTTAGTCAATCTAAAAGAATAGATTTGTAGGTGTTGATGTGGAGAGGACTTAGACTGAAAGCAGGGAAACTGGTTAGGATTCTTTTTTTTTTTGGCCATTTCTTTAGCTTTTTAAAAATTTATTTATTTATTTATTTTTGGCTGCATTGGGTCATTATTTCTGCACGTGGGCTTTCTCTAGTTGCAGCAAGCGGGGGCTACTCTTCATTGTGCATGGGCTTCTCATTGCAGTGGCTTCTCTTGTTGTGGAGCACGGGCTCTAGGCGCACAGGCTTTAGTAGTTGCGGCACGTGAGCTCAGTAGTGGTGCTCATGGGCTCTACAGTGCAGGCTCAGTAGTTGTGGCGCATGGGCTTAGTTGCTCCACTGCATGTGGGATCTTCCCGGACCAGGCTTCGAACCCGTGTTCCCTGCATTGGCAGGCAGATTCTTAACCACTGCGCTACCAGGGATGTCCCCAGACCTAAGTTTAAATCTAGTTTCTTCCACCTACTAGTTTGGGCAAGTCACTTTACCTCTCTGAACTTCAGTTTGCACACCTAAAAAGCGAATATAATAACACCCTATTGAGTTGCTGTAAAGATTAAATGAGATCATATATGCAAAACACCAGGGCTCTGTAAACGGAATCTATTGTTCCTGCTCTGCAGAGAGAGACAGTGCAGCCTCAGTACAGACGGCTGTGCTGGGTGCTGACCGGGGCACTAGGCCTGGCAGTTCTGGCTCGGTGAGTGTTGCTGAAACTTTTATTGGCAGCACTGAAAGATGCCAGCAGCTGGTAGAAACCTGGCACCAGTGTCTGGCAGAGACATAAAAATGGAACCTCACCCCGTCAGGCCCTGTTCTTGCCCTACCCTGTCTGGAGGCTAGTTCCAAACCCTCCCTAGGCCTGTGGGCTGCGGATGGTGAGAGGTGTCTGCTTTGTAATTGGCAATTGCCCCCAAAGTCCTCTCTGCTTTAAAAAAAACAACCAAACAACCACCAACAATAAACCTCTCTGTGTGGCCTGCCACACCGGATGAAAGTCTTGCAGTGCTCGTCACTTCTTTAGGGCTAAAAGTATAGAAACTCTGTCTTAAAATGCAGTCTGAGGGAGATCCTAAGGTATCTGGGCCCTTAACCTCTTCATTCCAGATAGTTGATGTGCTAGACTGTATCTCATCTACTCCTCCCAGGTAGATTCCCAGGCTTGTTTCTTTTTTCTTTCTTTCTTTTTAAAATTGTGGTAAGATACACATAAAATAAAATTTACCATCTTGATCATTTTTACGTGAACAGACCAGTAGTGTTAAGGACACTCACACTGTAGATGTCCAGGACTCTTCATCTTGCAAAACGGAACCTCTGTACCCACTAAACAATGCCCCATCCTCTGTCCCCTGCCCCTGGCAACCACTCTTCTACTTTCTGTCTCTATGAATTTGACTACTTTATGTACCTTATATAAATGGGATTATATGGTATTAGTTTTTTGTGACAGGCTTATTTCAATTAGCATAGTGTACTGAGTTTTCATCCATGTTGTAGTGTGTGTCAGAATTTCTTTCCTTTTTAAGGCTGAATAATATTCCATTGTATGTATAGACCACATTTTGTTTATCCACTCATCTTTGATGGATGCTTGGGTTGCTTTTGCCTCTTGGCTCTTGTGAATAATGCTGCTATGAACATAGGTGTACAGATATCCTTTTGAGAGCCTGCTTTCAATTCTTTTGGGTATATACTCAGAAGTGGAAATGCTGGATCATATGGTCATTCTATTTTTAATTTTTTGAGGAAACGCCAAACGGTTTTCCATAGTGGCTGCACCATTCCCACTGGCAGTGCACAAAATTTCCAAGTTCTCCACATCCTTGTCAATACTTGTTCTTTTTCTTTTTCCTTTTTAAATAGTAGCCATCCCAAAGAATGTGAGGTAGTATCTCGTTTGCTTGTGATTTGCTGGGGGTTTTTTTGTTTTTTAAAAAAATTATTTATTTATTTATTTTTGGCTGTGTTGGGTCTTCGGTTCTGTGCAAGGGCTTTCTCTAGTTGTGGCAAGCGGGGGCCACTCTTCATCGCGGTGCGCGGGCCTCTCACTGTCGTGGCCTCTCTTGTTGTGGAGCACAGGCTCTAGACGCGCAGGCTCAGTAATTGTGGCTCACGGGCCTAGTTGCTCCGCGGCATGTGGGATCTTCCCAGGCCAGGGCTCGAACCCGTGTCCCCTGCATTAGCAGGCAGATTCTCAACAACTGCACCACCAGGGAAGCCCCTGGTTTGTTTTTTTAAATTGCTATTATGCAAACAGGAAACTGAGGCTTCGAAATACGGGGTAACTTTCCTTAGGTTGTTCAGCTAATGGGTAGAGACTAGCCTGCACCACAACATATGGTCATTCTATTTTTAATTTTTTGAGGAAACGCCAAACGGTTTTCCATAGTGGCTGCACCATTCCCACTGGCAGTGCACAAAATTTCCAAGTTCTCCACATCCTTGTCAATACTTGTTCTTTTTCTTTTTCCTTTTTAAATAGTAGCCATCCCAAAGAATGTGAGGTAGTATCTCGTTTGCTTGTGATTTGCTGGGGGTTTTTTTGTTTTTAAAAAAAAATATTTATTTATTTATTTTTGGCTGTGTTGGGTCTTCGGTTCTGTGCAAGGGCTTTCTCTAGTTGTGGCAAGCGGGGGCCACTCTTCATCGCGGTGCGCGGGCCTCTCACTGTCGTGGCCTCTCTTGTTGTGGAGCACAGGCTCTAGACGCGCAGGCTCAGTAATTGTGGCTCACGGGCCTAGTTGCTCCGCGGCATGTGGGATCTTCCCAGGCCAGGGCTCGAACCCGTGTCCCCTGCATTAGCAGGCAGATTCTCAACAACTGCACCACCAGGGAAGCCCCTGGTTTGTTTTTTTAAATTGCTATTATGCAAACAGGAAACTGAGGCTTCGAAATACGGGGTAACTTTCCTTAGGTTGTTCAGCTAATGGGTAGAGACTAGCCTGCACCACATAATGTTCTTGGGCCCTGCTGCACCTGAGCACCCAGCTCTCCAGACAGCCCTCGCACCCCTCCCCCCATCCTACACATGTCCACCTAATATCTGTCAGCATGGTGGAGTGGGTGAGCGTGCCTGTATGCTCTGATTCGTGGCTCTGCCCCTCCCTAGCTGTAGAATTGCTAGCAAGTCAGCAATCCTTCTATGCCACATTACTCTATATGTGCAAAAAGTACCTGATAAGAGTACCAGTTCATAAGGATCCTGCAGGAGAACTTCAGGGAATACTTCCTGCCCCGAGCCCAGGTGTAGAAGGTACACCAGACCCAGGAGGTTCAACCAGGAACCCCAGTCAGGGTCACTGCCCTCCTGCAGGTCACTGGCCAGTGGGGGAGATAGCCATTAACTAAATATTTACACAGACCTGTGCTCTGCAGCAATGGTGATAAGTGAGTGCCCAGAAGGAGAGGGACCAGTGGGAACCAGTCCTTTTCACAGTCAAAGGACAAACTCTTCCCCCATTTCCAAGCCTGCCAGGCTCCCATTTACATAACAGGTGAAACTCTGGGTAACACATCATGCGGCTGAAGGGGAAAGGTTACAAGGTTTGCTCCAGCATTTACACTTAAAAATTCTTGGGTAATTTGGGGTATTCTAAAGTAATCATCCCCTTTAATTCTTAGGGTAGAATCAATTGTCTTTTTCTTTCAGGCAGATATACCTGTGAGCCGGTTTTAGGATTTTTTTTAATTTAAAAAAGTTCTCAAGTGATGCCTTTTAAGAGTAGAAGCAAGGCACTGGGGGAAGATTTGAGAGTTTATGGAGGTTATTGTCTGATACACACATCCGCTCTGTGAGGGCAGAGTCATCTCTGTGGCTCATCATTGTACACCCAGGCTATACAATGCCCATTCTCCCTGGCCCGTAATAGATAATTCAACAAGTTTTTGTTGAATGAAAGAGTTAACTCTAACCAATATTTCAAGCAGCTATTATGTTCCAGGCACCACTATTATTAACTTTAATTTTTAAAAATGCACTTATTTGGGTCCAGCATGAACAAATCTAAGCCTGGCAACTCTGGGGTAGGAAGTATTATCCTCATTTGGGCAAGGGAAGAACCAGAGCCTCGAGGGTATTGAGTGTTTTGCCAAAATGCTCGTATCTAGTAAAGGGCAATCGGGATTGAACCCACACCCCCTGATGCCCCTCACAGAACTCACTTGACCTCTGTGCATCATTAACGCCTGTTCAGGCAGATCAGCCCATGTTGAGGAAAAAAAGGGCTGAGAGTTGTACCTTTTCCTGGTCTCAGTCAGTTTAGAGAGGTGTACACATTTTTGCCTCTACGCATGAAGAGTCACAGAATTCTAGGGCTGAAGGAAAATGTGAATGGTACAGATGAACCGGTTTGCAAGGCAGAAATAGAGACACAGATGTAGAGAACAAACGTATGGACACCAAGGGGGGAAAGTGGTGGGGAGGTGGGGGTGGGATGATTTAGGAGATTGGGATTGACACGTATACACTACTATGTATAAAATAGGGAACTAATAAGAAACTGCTGTATAAAAAAAGTAAATAAAATTAAAAAAAAAAAGAAAAGAAAGGAAAGTGCAGAAAGTTCTTCTCTCAGTGCTGAAGGCTTGGGTGGAATTTGCAGAAGCCCCTCCCAGGAGCTATAACCAGCTCTCTGGTGAGTACAGGGGTGGAGCCCACCCTGGCCAGCCTGCCTGCGGTCATTGCTGGCCTTGCTAATTAGATCTCCTTTCATCTACTGAGCTCCAAGAGCTTTTACCCACATTAACTTGTTAATCTTAGCCCCATCCTTCTGATGCGGATGACAAGCGTAATTAGGTCTAGTCAGGAGACAAAACAGAGCCAGGAGACAGCGGCAGAGCCAGAAGAAAAACACTGGGTCGCTTACTCCTCCCCTCTGGCTCACTGTCTCTCCTGCTGACAGAAGTGTTTTCAGTTTGCCTTGAATTGGCTTCTGCCCTGCTTTTCTGTATCCCAATTCTGAAAATAAAGCTTAGTCGGTTTGGATCTTAACGCACAAGTTTGGATGTGCAAAAATATCACATTTAAGTTCATCTCAGTCTAACTCGGGCCCTCCATCCCTCTGGGCTGATGGAAGACTCGATCTCAGCTTGTGTTGGTGCTGACTGCACCCCACATCCTTCAGAAGCAGTATAAGTTCTAGGGCTCACAACCGGAAAGAAAACTTCCTAGCGGTCCCTGTCTACAGTCTTGGATCTACCCTGGCTGCGGCTGAGACGTCCGTGATCTATGCCTTGAGGTGCCAGTGCTCTGTTGCATGAGAATTTAGGCCTGGTCTGCCATGTCAGCTGCCCAATGGCCACTCCCTGTGGTACTGCAAGGAAATGGGCTTGGGTCCCCCTTGGTGGCACCCTCAGATCTCTATCACCTCTTCACCTCAGAGAATCTGCCTCTGCCACTTAAGACCCTCCCAGCTCTCCTCCCCTGCTAGGACGCTCTGCACAATCTAACAAAAGCCAGAGAGAGAAAGTGTCTCCTAGCCGCTTTGGTTGAACAGATGTCCCTGTGGCAGGGGATGCATGGGTCAGGTTGGGAAGACAAGGGGACACAGACCTAGATTTCTCATTCTCTTTTATCTTACAACAGAAAACACAAGAAGATTTAACATGCCTTAAGTTTTGCCACCCTCAAAGCAATGTCCCCAGAGAGGAAACAAGGTGTATTAGTTTGCTCGGGCTGCTGGCACAGAAGACTCGGGGGCCTAAACAAAACAGTTCATTTTCTCACAGTTCTGGAAGTCCAAGATCAAGGTGTCAGCATGTTTGGTTTCTTCTGAGGTCTCTCTCCTTGGCTTGTGCATGACTACCTTGCTGTGTCCTCACAGGGTCTTTCCTGTGCACGCATGTCCCTGATGTCCCTTTCTGTGTCCAGGTTTCTACTTCTTATAAGGACATCCGTCATATTGGATTAGGGCCCACCCTAATGGTCACATTTTAGCTAAATCACCTCTTTAAAGACCTTATCTCCAAATACAGTCACATTCTCTAGGTACTAGAGGTTGTTGGGACATCAGCATATGAATTTGCGGCAGTGGGAGGGACACAGTTCATCCCTTAACACGAGAGTTAGTGGTGTTTTTTAAAAAAATTTCCAGTCTACCTTCTTTGCCCTCTGTCAGGCAATCACCTCCTATCAGGCTTTAAAATCTACAGACCTGGATTCAAATCCCTGCTTCAATGTTTCCCAGCTCTGTGGCTTTAGGCAAGTTATTTAGTGTAGCTGGACCTCAGTGTCCCCATCTATAAAATGGAGATAATAATAGTATCAACCTTGGAAAGTGTTTCAGGGATGAAATGAGATAATAAAACACACAGCATAGTGACTGAAACATAGTAAGTTCTCCGTAAGGAAAGCTATCCCCCATCCATCCCTCCCTGATGAATCCTAACTCTAAGTCTCAGCACAGAAGCCACTTTCTCCAGGAAGTCCTCCCTGATGCTCCAAGCTCGGGTTGGGAGCATCTCCTTGATAGTTCTCTGATCATAACACTTACATGCTGGGTTGTAAAGGTCAGCTGTAGTGCTTGTATTCCTCGGTGCAGGGACTCTGCATGAAGCAGGTCCCCAGTCTCAACTGTCTTCCTCACAGATGCCTGTCAGAGGCTGGCATCTTGGTTTTTATCAGCTGCTGGGTGCTAAGAACATGTGATAGGAAAGAAGCAAAGGAGGGCTGGATGGATATGGGGGAGTGAGGCTACCTTAGAGCAGTGTTCTCCACCCCCACATAATTGACCTTTTGGGCAGATAATTCTTGTTGTGGAGGACCGCCCTGTGCATTGTAGGAGGGTGGGCAGCATCCCTGGCCTCTACCCACTGGATGCCAGTAGAACCCCGACTCTCAGAGTTTGATGACCAAACATGTCTCCAGACACGCCTAATGTCCCCTCGGTGGGGAGGAGGGCAGATGAAAACATAGCTCCATTTGAAAACCACTGCTTTAGAGAACTCAGGCTTAGATCAGTGGTCCTCAAGCCACTGCATTGGAATCTTGGAAACACAAATCGCTGGGCCTCTGCTAGGGTTGGAATGTGTCTCCCCAAATTTCATATGTTGAAACCTAACCCTCTTGGTATCAGGAGGTGGGGCCTTTGGGAGGCAATTAGGTCATGAGGGCAGAGCCATCATGAATGGGATTCGTGCTTTCATAAAAGAGACCCCAGAGAGCTCCCTTGCCACTTCCATCACATGAGGATGCAGTGAAATGTCTGTGACCCTCACCCCACCACGCTGGCACCCTGATCTCAGACTTCCAGCCTCCAGAACTAAGAAATAAATTCCTGTTGTTTATAAGCCACCCATGCCATGGTATTTTGCTCTAGCAGCCTGAACGAACTAAGACAGCCACATCCCCAGAACTTCTGACTCAAAATGTCTGGGGTGGGGCCCCAGAATTTGCATTTCCAATGAGGTGTTACTGATGCTGCTGGCCTGGGGCCACTTGGGAACCACTGCCCTAGAGATGGCAAAGCGTTGGTCTCCAGAGCACTAAGGAACGTGTGCTGAGCACCTTCTGGCCTGTGACTAGAGCTGGCGGGGGCGGGGGGGAAGAGAAATCCTCAGACTTGGGCCCTTGGGGGACACATTTACATAAGACACACCTCAGGCTGCAGGCAGCACAGGGACTGCAGGGATGGAGGGAGGGAAAGAGAGCTTCCGAAACTCAGGTCAGCCTGAGTTTCAGGAAAACAGCGGCTGTGCGCTGCTGGGCGAAGGCAGAGGGGTAGAAGGGGCTTCTGCCCCATCCACAGCCCCATGCCCACCCATCTTACCCCACGGTGAGTCCAGCATTCACCAGCATTATTTAATACAGATTTAGTGAGCACCAGCCAGGTGGCAGGCACTCTTTGGGTGTGGAAATACGTGAAGGACACGATAGAAGAAAAATCCTTGCCCTCATGGAGCTTACTTCTGATGTGGTGAGATAGAAAATAATGATACCGAGCAAATTGTTCAACATGTTAAAAAGTAGTACGGTCTATGGAAACAACAAATCAGAGCAAATGCGGCTGGGAGTGGGAAGCGGGAAGGTGGCCAGCAGCGGGGTGCTGGGAAATGTCTAACACCTGGCTTTCCGGGTGGGAGAAGTCCTGATTTGTAGCGATGGCCAATTTCAATGGTGTAAATATTCTTGTCATGGCAGATTGCATGCTATGAATGTGACATCATTAAACATGAAATTGGGAAGAAGTACACAGTAGTACAATATTATACACAATTTCTACCAAACCAATATAGTAGATATAAATAACTTTGAGTAGAGATAATAGTAAAATAGTTAATAAGTGATGACTCCTCTATACGAAATAGATGAACAACAAGGGCCTCTGTATAGCACAGGCAACTATATTCAATATAATGGAAAAGAATCTGAAAAAGAATATATATATGTATATATATGTAGAGAATACTGTTTGTTGGCATAAACGAGCCAAAAAATATTAAGAAGTGATGAGTTTGGATATTTTAAATCTTGATTTCTAATACAATTCATTTAATTATACATTTACATAATTTAATTCTCATTAATCACCGTGTATACTAACCAGCTTGCAAGTTTCCTGAACATTTAAGTCAGCTCTTCTGAGCTGGTACTTGCCGGCTCCAGCATGCCGCTGGTGATTTGGGAAGGCCTGGTAGAGAACGTGACATTTGAGCAGAAACCTGAAGGAGGTGAGGGAGAAGGTGTGTGGATATCTGAGGATGAGCACTCTGCCTCCTTCCCGGGAAAAGTAGCATCTTGGGCCTGGCGTGTCCACACAGCCACGTCCCTGCACTTGCTGCTTCCAGAGTATCTCTGTTCTCACTGCTAACCAGTGACAATCTTCCAGGCCAAGCTCACAGACGACTTCCTGGGTAAAGTTCCTTATTTCTCCCAGGCCTCCTTACATCCTTTTTGGAAACACAAGAGGCTCTGAAGGTGGTATGAATAAATCAATGACCACAAGCAAACAAATGATTTCCCTCCATTTAAACCCAGTTGTTTTAGCTCATTTCATTATTATTCTGCCCATGTGTATCTATCTCCCTGTGGAGCCCTTTTTCAGATGTATGCAAGTGCCAGGCTCAGAGTTGATGTTTCATAAGGGCTTAGCTATTGAGTGGATCAACGCTGATCTTAATCTGGGGTGGTTTAAGGCATGAGTGGGTTTTAGTGATGGCCCTTCTGTTGGGTGAAGTCCACAGGCAGGGCCCCTTGTGCTGTGGTAACACCGGTAGCCTGACCGTCCCTCGCTCTCCGCACAGGTGAGGTACAGGAGAGCCCGGTCAAGCCAGCCATAGCCACAACCACAGTGATTCGCAGCAGCAGACATCGCCTAGAGGGCCATGGGCTTGGGGCTTTATTTAGGTAACGTTACTTAATCCTCACAGCAATCCGGCAGGTGGGAGTTCTTATCCCTATTTTACCTATGAGGAAAATGAGGCTGGGAGAGGGTCACCTGGGTAGTAAGTGGCAAAACTTTCACTTTGCTGCATAGGTTGAGTAAGAACCGGTTCCAGGTAGCAAGGAGGTCAGCCATGTCAAATATTAACTGTAATAATACCAGGCAGCAGGGCTAAGTGCTCATTAGAACTGCCAGCCACACTTGGGCACAGGGGGGAAGAAACCTGTGATTCTACCTGAGGCACGTGGCCAGACAGCACCTCAGCCGTAGAAGCTTCAGCCCTGAGCTGAGACCTCTGGGTGGGAGAGTTGTGAGGGGGTTTGGGCCCTCTCGTTGGGAACAGAAGCCTCAGTGGAGCCTCAGGAGAGAGGATTTTCATGAAGCTGGCCTAGGATCTCCCCCAAGCTCTGTGGGCCCGTGCCATGTATTCATTTATTGATTCACCAAAACAAGCTTGGATAATATTTTTTCAATCTTATTTTTTTTCCCCCTTTCCTGGTATTTCCCCCTTGAGTCAATAGACTGGTCTGGGTCCATGCCTGGGAGGGTGAGTGAGGAGGAAGCCTGCAGGTCTCTTCCTGGCTTTGCTTTCCAAACCCGAGTTCTTCAGTGGATGGAGAAGATGGGGGGGGATATCCCCAAGATGCCTGTGGACAATACAGTAAAGAGAGAGAAAAGATTCCTCCAGTCCAGCTGGCTTTGGGATGGTAGAGGGAGGGTTAATGAGGGCCTTGGTGGTGGTGGGGGTCCCAGGACGCAGGGTTGGGGGGCTGCGTGTCCTCAGGAAACTTTGGGGAGCCCGGGGGCAGGAGTGCTCTGCCTGGGGGAAACGGAGGCCCCATGAGTGGGTGGCTGTAGAGATGAAGCCTCAGACAGACTCAGAAAGACTTCTGTGTTCTGGGCTGGTATGGAGGAAACATGGTGGCCGGGCATGGGAGAGGCTGGGGCGTTCAGATGGGACCAAGGCCTGTGCAGACTGCTGCTGTAGGACCAACCAGGACAAACCGGGCCTCTTCAGAGGCCTGGTGGACCATTGAGACAACAACGAGCCCCCACGCCTCTGTCCTGAGTCCCGGCACCACGGGATTCACTGAAATTGAGCCACAATGCCAAGAAAAAGGAGAGGGAAACCCCAGATTGATCGGTTCTGTTACTGTCGCCCTGGGGGGTACAGTGGCTCAAAATTTAAACTGAGTTAGAGAGTCATAAACTGCAGAAAGTATTTACTGAGCCCCTAAGATTCCAGGCACTAGGCTAGGCAGTGGAGGTGGGGGGAAAGTACTGAGTAAAATAGGGGCCTGTTTGTGGCCCCTCAGTCTCCATTCCTGAAGTAGAAGGATGCCAGGGCTTGACTTGCGTATGTGGTCCTTCAGGGCGTGCGGTAGTAACCACTGATGCTGATCAGGTGCTTACTTCGTGCTCATCCTTGCACCGAGGATGCTCTCCGTCCCATAAAATGGGGCTAATAGGAGTTTTTGTAAGACCACCCAGCTAGTGAGGTGTCAGAATTGGGATTCAAACCTAGATGGCTGTGATAGGCTAAATTGAGTGCCCCATCCCTGCAAAGATGTTGAAGTCCTAACTCCCAGTACCCGTGACTGTTACCTGATTTGGAGAGAGTGTCTCTACAGAGGTAATCAAGTTAAAATGAGGTCATTAAGGTGGGCCTGATCCAAATGCCTGTGTCCTTATAAAGGGGGAAATTTGGACACAAACACAGGCATGGACACCTGGAGAATGCTGTGTGACAGTGAAGACAGAGAACAGGGTGCTGCATCTACAAGCCAAGAGACACCAAAGATTGACAGCCAACCACCACTAGGAGAGGGACATGGAACAGATTCTCCCTCACAGGCCTGAAAAGGAGCCAACCTTGCCAACACCTTGATCTTGGACTTCTAGCCTCTGGAACGGCGAGACAATAAGTTTCTGATGGTTAAGCCACCTGTCTGTGGTACGTAGTTACAGCAGCCCAAGGACACTAATGCAGTGGCTGACTCAAGAGCCTGTGACTTTTAAACCACCAAGTTTTACAACCATTTTGCTGAACCCTACTCCTGTTATAGCTGGATCCTAGGGAACGGATTCCGTCTCTCTTTTCTCTCTGCTCTATTAACCTTTCCTCATTGCCTCCCATCTCCTTTGCACTATTTTCTCCATATTTTTTAACATTAAAAAAATGGTACTGGAATATAGTTGATTTACAATGTTGTGTTAGTTTCTGCTGTACAGCAAAGTGAATCAGTTATACCTATACATATACATATATCCACTCTTTTTTAGATTCTTTTCCCACGTAGGTCATTACAGAGTACTGAGTAGAATTCCCTGTGCTATACAGTAGGTCCTTATTCATTATCTATTTTATAAATAGTCTCCATATTTTTAATTGAAGTCATCTCTATTCTTTCTTATCAAAGACTTAATTCAGGTGTCCTATGATTCTACCTTCTTAGGTTATGGGGAATTCCAGAAACACACCTTGCCCTTTGAGACCTCTGGAGTGTGGTTCAAGCCTCTCCCCGCCTGACATGCCCTCCACTGCATGCCAGTGACCACCTGGAAAACCTTAATCATCCTTCAAGGGTGAGTCCCTTCAGTCCCCTTGCATAAAACCACCCTTCGGTCAGATTGACTGTCTCCGTCCTGTGAGAACAACAGCATGAAAACATTTGCCCACTCGGAATCACCTTCGGTAATGGACCTGGTCGTCATCTTTAGCACCCTGAATGCTTCTTTAAGGCTTCCCCACGTTCCAAGACCATTGAATCTGTAGACTTCAACCTGAAGTTCCTCAGCCCTTCTTCCTCTTCTGGTTTCTCCAATTTGCCTTCCCATAAAAGAGAAATAGCTTCAAATTACTCTGCGCCTGGCACATAGCTATCTTATTAACAGATTTTCCATCCAGGCAAGTGTATCCCACTTCCTTCCTCTCCCCTTCCTGTATTTTAACAAGGGTTTGTCATCTCCCTGAGCCAGCCTCAGCAGAGATGATTTGGCTAGGTGTGCTTTTTATTTTGGCATCTGCGGGTGGTGTTGGTTGGAGCCTTCTGTCCATATACTGTAAGAGAACACAAACCGAACAAAAACATTCAGTTCGAGGCCATGGATCCTTTCCAGCTCCAGATTAAGGCAGAGGCCCTGTTCCTCCAGGATGGGAGAGCTGGCTGGCTCTCCAAGAGCAGAGGGGGGAGCAAGGCTGACAGTGCCTCTGCTGCCCAGTGGGACACCTGCCCTTGATGGCTGCAGGGTTTGGAGGAGCTGCTGGCCTGGCCCTCTGCAGGAGCTGGGCTGAGAACTCTTCTCCTTTTGGGGAAAGCAAATCAACATCCTGTGAGGAAACCTCAATCTGGACAGATTTTCCTTGAGAAGAATCCATTTTGACATAAGCCTCTCCCTGCTGGCTTTCTGCCTCCGACCTTTGAAAGTTCAGGCCACTCCATGCTGCTGTAGCCGCTTCACTGAGAAGCCTCATAGCCCTGAATTTTACAAGAGTTGACCCAAGAAGCCTGTACTCGCCCGACTATAGGGAAAGGTGGTGACCTTAATACTCCTCTCTTATTCACCAGCACAGCCCAGTGGGCCTTCAGGCACAATTTGATCTAAGAAATATTTGTGGAGTTCCTAGAGCATGCTTAAAGCATGGGGCAAGCTCTGGGGCAGGGGACGGGGTCGTGGGAGACTTCTTTTTGGATTTTTTAAAAACTCTGTACCAGACAGGTAATAACCTATACTGATATAACAGCAATACCCTAAAGCACATTGTTTTTGTTTTATTTTATTTATAATTTTTATTTTATATTGGAGTATAGTTGATTTACAATGTTGTGTTACTTTCAGGTGTACAGCAAAGTGATTTAGTTATACATATACATATATCTATTCTTTTTCAGATTCTTCTCCCATATAGGTTTTTACAGAGTATTGCATTCCTGTATTATACAGTAGGTCCTTGTTGATTATCTATTTTTTATATAGTAATGTGTGTGTGTTAATCCCAACCTCCTACTTTATCTCTCCCCCTGCTGCCACCTTTCCCCTTTGGTACCCATAAGTTTGTTTTCTAAGTCTGTGAGTCTGTTTCTGTTTTGTAAATAAGTTCATTTTTATCACTTTTTTTAGATTCCATGTATAAGTGATATCATACGATATTTGTCTTTGTCTGACTTACTTCGCTTAGTATGATAATCTCTAGGTCCATCCATGTTGCTGCAGATGGCATTATTTCATTCTTTTTTATGGCTGAGTAATATATATATGTATAAAGCACATAGCTTTTATAAGGAACACCTGAATTTTAAGAAGCCAGATTCTATAGAACACAGACAAGTGTAATTTGCTTCATTGCTTTTTGCTCATAAAATTGAGCAGAGAACTGTTGACCTGTTTCTGTAGAATAATTGTGGTTCTTACTGAAAAACCGGCTCAGGTGATGTTTGATGCTTTTACAAGTGGGAAATTGGCCCTTTCAGCTTTAGGATTTTATGAATTTATATTTTGAAAATCTGAGGAGAGGTTTGGGTAGATGGTTTTCCTTCTTTTCTCTCCCTTTCTCTTTTCTTCCCTCCCTCTCCCTTTTGTTCCTTTTTTCTTTCCTTCCTTTCTCCTTCTCACTCTCTCTCCATCTCTTTTCATTTTTCAGAATGTTGAAGGTTCCACATTTCTAGGCTCTAAACATCAGCTTTGCAAGGGATGAAAAGGAAACAAAAACATTCCTTTCTCCTCTGCCTGGAGGATTAGCTCTAAAGATTCTTAAACTGGTCCTTGGAAGGTTCTCTGGATCACTATGGCTCATGAGTGAGTCTAAGGATTCAGCAGGTAACAAGATTATTTGAACCAAGATGGCTACAAAACCAGGCTTTTAAGGATGATGTTTGGTGTAGAATGGGAAGAAATGACTATTTAAATTAACTTTTTAAATTAAAATGTTTTATAATACCATTTCAAAATGATTTTCTGTATCTGGAATCCATCATTTCCAACATGAAATAATGGTCAGGTGCCCTTCTATCTGGATTGTACAACCCATGCTTGGGGGAGTAGGGGTTTTTTTGGTTTGAGTAGACTCCTTGAAACAAAACATCACCTGCTGTGTTGGGTTTTGCTGGAGGTTGCATAATCCCCTTCTAGATCTAATCAGGCTCTCCTCTCATGTCATGTCAAGTTGTTCCCTCTTCTGAGCCCCAAGTAGGAGAGGCTTGTGCCTCTATTACTGCCTGTAGGAATGATAGTAAAATACCAACTGAAAAGGCAAAAGCATCAGAATGGACACTGTGCTGGGCAGCATCCCGGCCAGCCTCTTTGTAGGGAGGCCTGGGGGTTCCAGAGGAGGGACAAGGTGGCAAAATGTTCTTTATGGGCCTTGGGGTTCCTTGGAGGCTCAGATTCAAATAGGCTGAATAATTGTTTTAATGTCTGTCTTCCCCACCAGACCGTGAGCAGTTTGGGGGTAAAGGCATCTTTGTCTCTCCACTACCTAACAGGATATTGGCCCACAGTAGGTTCTTAGTAAATATTTTTTGGGCAAAATTGAAATATACCTGTTTATTTAAGACCTTCGTTTCTACTGAGGCTCCGCCTTGAGTTAACTGCACTAGGCAGTTTGGGAGATATATGAGAAATAAGAGTTGACTTTTACCTTTGATGAGTTTTCAGTCTAGTTACTGGACTCTGGTAGAAACTGTTTCATTGTCTTGGGATCCCAGTGCTTGGCACAAAGCAGGCACTCAGTGAACATTTGTCAATTAACTGTAACTCCATGTATCTGGGCTAGCAGACT
Organism: Neophocaena asiaeorientalis asiaeorientalis; assembly: GCF_003031525.2. Lineage (NCBI taxonomy): Eukaryota > Metazoa > Chordata > Mammalia > Artiodactyla > Phocoenidae > Neophocaena > Neophocaena asiaeorientalis. The sequence continues at coordinate 983,681 of NW_020185328.1, forward strand.
GGTCCCTCAGGGTGGGAGTCCCCCACCTCCAAATCTGCAAGGCCAGCTATTCAGTCCCGAAGAATTATTCCCAATGACCCACTGAACTATGATGGTTAGCCAGGAACAAAATCCACTAGGAAAATAAAGCATCAAGTTCCATCTGGGCATTTCAAAAGGAACTGAGGTATTAAAATAAGGTCACACTTGTCCCAATCAGATCATCTTTTCAAAGGAATTGCAGGCTTGTGAGCCAACAGCGACCACATACACCTTTGTAGTCATCAGAACCAGTGTTCTCAACACTGAAAGCACAATCAAGTAAACAAGGTTGTGTCGTGGACTTCCTTGACCCAGACTTTCAGGAAGGAGCTGACACACTGCCCAGACTCACGCTCACCCACATAGCTCTGAAGCCAAACAAACTCGAGAAGCTCGTGTTTTCCCAGCTGTATGATGCACTCACTTCACCAAGCAACTGGTCAGAAAACAAGGAAAAGAAAAAAAAGTGCCTAGTTCAGACCAGGCAAGGAATTGCTTCAGCTGGCCTTTGTTTTTTTACTTTCACGAAGTAGCAAGAAATACAAAGATGGAGGAAGGTAGATCTATGGCTTTTAGTTACCAAAAAGGAAACAAAGTATTTTTTTCTCTTTTAGAGATCTGATCATGTTATTACTCTGCCTAAAAACTTCAGTGACTTTCTACTTTATAATTTTCAATCCCCTTGATATCTCTTCCAGATCTTTTACAACTTGTTTAAAACAACTTTTCTAGCCACATCTGCCCCATTTCCTCCCACTCAAAGCTGTTCTTGAGCTTTGCCAGGCTCCCATTTTCTTAAATATTTCATGTGCTTCTTGCCCACATGCTTTTGTTCATGCTATTCTTTCTGCTTATAACACCTTTCCTTGCCTTATTCACTAGGGAAACTCCAACTCATATTTTGACTCACCCTAATAGCAGAATTAGCTGCTCTTTCATATGTCTCCCCATAGGACTGATTTGTGGCTACCTCTTATTGCACTTATTCCTTGTATCATTCATTCACTCATTCATTCATTGTCTTTGTATTTTGTACCAGATACTCTTCTAGGCACTGGGGATCCAGGTATAAAAGTCCCTAACTAGTGGGGGACTCAGGCAAGTAAATTAATGGTTGCAAGACAGAATTATAAGTTCTTTGGCAAATGTAAGCACAGGGTGCTTTGGGAGATCAGAGAGGGTCACATACCCGAGTCTGATTGGTGGAAGGGGATCTGGAAGGCTTCCTGGAGGAGGTGGCACCTGAAGAGCTAAAGGGCAAGGGGTTTTTGTATCCATCTCCTCATTTTTCACAGAGCACTCCTTGAAGAAAGAGATCAATCATAGATCATATTAAATCAGGTCATTTATTCCATACATGTTTGAGTTCTTTGCTAGGAGACAGACAGATGGAGAGAAGTGGATGAGGGAAATATTAAAGGAAACCAAGGATGATTCCCAGGTTTCTAGTGTGGGAGAACGGTAGATGGTGAATCAAGGCTGCCATGTGCAGGTGTACAGGTTGTGGACTCACAATGAGCAAGGCAATGCAGAGGAAGGAGCAAATTCACTGGGGAAAAGTCTTATTCTTCATACCAAAATAACTAACACTTGATATGTGATGTTGGAGTGGACTGGAAATGAGAGAATTGTTTTGTTGTTGTTTTGATTTCTTAAAAGCAGGTCTTCTGTTCTCTCCTGGGTGGGCTGGCGAGAACAGCCCTGTTCTCTTGGCTCCTTATTTTCAGATGTCAAGAGTCCCTACTGTGAATCAGTCAGGTCTTTTCTACATCTCTCCTGTCTTTAGATCATTTTGACACCTCTACCAGAGGAGATTTTAGGACTTTTGGCTTAAATGAAGCTTGACAGTTAGTTATGAAACAATAATTTATTCAGTTATAAGTACTAGTTAATAACCAATAAATTGAGTTAATATTATTAATAGCATCTCTTATGATTATTAACCAACAGTTGGCTTTAGTTATTAGAATTGATTCAAGCTACAATTCTATCATCTTAAAATAGTTGTGATAATCTGAAGTTTTATTTTCTTCACTTTTATCCCATTTTTCCTTTTATACAGTGGAAGAAATCTAAGCAGGAATTTTGATCACCAAAGATTCTTTACCAAAACAAATGTCCCTTCAAAAAAATATTAATGTATCCTTAATACACCCTAAGTAATTCCCTTCTTCTGAGAGGTTTGACTCTAAAACATCCCCTGGGTTACCATTTGACATCCTGTTATATTTAGACAGAAACATAAATCTTTTAATAAGTTAACTACTTTAAAGTGAATCTAGGCCTTTCAATAAAATCAGATCTTCATTGTTCTTGATTGCTATTCTTTGCCTTTTCCATCTCTTTCTAGATCTGCTGGGTCCCAACATATGCATCCCATAAAAGTAGACAATACATTCTTCAAAAGACAGCTGGGACAGAGCAATTAACTCTCATCCCTTGGCACTGCCTATTTTTCCTACTCAGCTCTCACTGACAACATATTTAATTTGCTTTTTGTTATGAATCCTATTCTTTTTTTTTGTATTTTGTCCTCCAAATGTATTTCTCTTTTAAGCTACTTGATTGTAGACTATATTCTTGTCCTCACAATTTAGATGAAATCTTATTAGTAGATTAAAAACTTTGGATTCCAAAAAGCTGTATTTTGTGATTAAGTGGGAGAGAGAGAGAGGAGTAAAGTTTAGTTTTGCATTATCTATGTGTATAATATGCAAGGCAGTGATTATAATTAGCCTTTTTCAGAAGAATAAATGATTGTAGAAGCACTAGTTCCACAATATCATTCTTAACACTTGGCATTTTTATCTATCCATGAAAGCAGATCCTCTAAGGCAGTGATCTTCAAATTTTTGCCTGTATACTCCTCCAAAATTTTGAAAACTGTATACCCCCATCCATTTTAAAAATAAACATCTAAAAAGTTTCACAATAAGTTTAAATAGTTGCAAAGGATATGATTTCTGACATTATAAATATTGCCATTTAAAAATAAAGCTCTTACATTGCTCTCTTAAATATTTTCCAAGGAATTCTAAATACCACAGCAATTTGACACCGGCTACGAGAATTTGATATCCACCACCATCTAGTTTAAAAGTACACGAACAAGCTTTTCTTTAATACACATGGTCACCATTTTTCTCCTTTCCACTTTTCCCACAGAATTTTTTTTAAAATTTTTATTCATTCATTTATTTATTTTTTGGCTGCATTGGGTCTTGGTTGCTGCACGTGGGCTTTCTCTAGTTGCAGCGAGCGGGGCTACTCTTCGTTGAGGTTCACGGGCTTCTCACTGCGGTGGCTTCTCTTGTAGCAGAGCACGGGCTCTAGGTGCGTGGGCTTCAGTAGTTGTGGCACGCGGGCTCAGTAGTTGTGGTGCACGGGCTTAGTTGCTCCGCAGCATGTCGGATCTTTCCGGGCCAGGGCTCGAACCCGTGTCCCCTGCATTGGCAGGCAGATTCTTAACCACTGCACCACCAGGGAAATCCCTCCCACAGAATTTTATTCTAAAATAATGTTTAAATGCTTAAAGGCCTTTACTGGTCACTCTACCATACTTCTGTACCTACACACACACACACACACACACACACACACACACACACACACACACACAAATGTAAGTCGAGGGCTACAAAATGTTGTAAAAGTTTTTCTTCTGGACTTAGTTATCATTAGCACAGAATTAATCAAAACAACAGACAAATATTACAATTCATTATGATACAAAATTATTAAACGTAAAAATAAATTTTTATTGGAATTGCATTCATTAATAAGCTGAGTATCCCTTTTTCTCAATTGCTTTTTGTATCCATGGATGAGTTATTTATTGCTAGAATGAGACAGGGTGCAGCATCCGTTCTATTCCTATTTATTATTTTTACAGATATAGGCATTGAGAAACTGTGTTCACATAAATTAGTAGGTGAAAATAGATTTAATAGCATTGCCACTCACGTCTGCACTATTTCAAAGATATAAAATGAAGATCACATGGTGATTCATCATTAAGAAAAGATTTTAATGATTTATCAGCTGACAATTCAATTAGGGTATCCTTCAATTCTGTTGAAAGCAAAGAATTGGGAACCACAAGGCTTGCAAAAGGATGACTTGGCCATTAGAATCTAGTTAAGCAGCAATATTCAGAATCAACTCTTTGTGGCACAGAGCTTTCTACAACTTTAATGCAATGCATCTGGGTAATTTCTGGCCGGGTGGGAGATGCACCTTTCTCTTGTAAGGTGGGAAGATGGACGTGATGAAAAGACAGGAGGGAGAGAGGAACCCTAATGAGGAGTCTTTAGACATATTAATTTTTTTTCTTTTTTTCAGTACGTGGGCCTCTCACTGCTGTGGCCTCTCCCGTTACGGAGCACAGGCTCCGGACGCGCAGGCCCAGCGGCCATGGCTCACGGGCCCAGCCGCTCCGCGGCATGTGGGATCCTCCTGGACCAGGGTACGAACCCGCGTCCCCTGCATCGGCAGGCGAACTCTCAACCACTGCACCACCAGGGAAGCCCTAGACATATTAATTTTTGCAAAGAGTACTTATGGTAGTTGAGGATCTGAACCTGATTCTCTAAAATAATTGTTTTTACACATATCCTTTGGAAAGCCCTCAGATAGTACACCGACTTGAAATCACTGTTAAAGTATCTCTGCCAGGTACCACCATTTGTTCACTTGACAGTAGAGAGTTTTCTTTTCTCAGAACACCTATTAATATCTGGAAGAACCAATGTTTCTTGGAATACTCCCTGGGAAATGATACCATAGAGGTTCATTTAATAAATCCTAATTGGCTCCCCAATTAGATAATAAAATCTAAATCTGTGACTGACAGTTGTGATAGATGCAGGAGAACAGAGATGATGATGATGATAGCTATTGATATTGTGTTTGTTTCACATAGCAGAAACCCCACCAAACACTGGTGAATACCAGCGAGGAGGTATTTGTCTCGCACAACAATAAATTTCTGGGCAGGTAGCCACGGACTAAAATAGAAACTCCACGATGTCATCAAGTACCCAGTGCTTTCTGTCTTGCCACCCCATCATCCTTTGCTTATGATTCTTGTCTTGTTACCTCATGACTACAAGATGGCTGCTGTACCTCCACTCTCACAGCTGAGTTCCAGGCAAGAAGGTTGGGGAGGGAGGTGGAGAGAAGAGTAAGGACTTGCTGCTTGGAAGCCCTGCCTTTTTATTTGGAAAAGTCAAGGACTTCTACCTACATCCCATTGGCCATAACTGGGTTTTATGGCCACCCCTAGCTACAGAAGAGCTGGGAGTTTGAGTATTGTCCCTCTTCTACCCTCTCTAGTAGAGGAAGGCAGAAGATGTTTGAGAAAAGATTTTGAGTGAACCAACGTACTGGATCTGTCATATCCTCCTATTCTGAGCCAGACACTTTACATACAATAATGTCTGTTATAACAATTCTATGACATAGCTTTTATCCCCATTTCTCAGATAGGGAAACTGAACCTTATTGAAGCTAAAGTAACTGTCCCAGGTACCATAACTAACTGGTAACAAAACTAGGACTGGAACCAGTTCTAATACCAGAGTCTTTGCTTTTCACCTCCAACCACTACATAGACTGCGGCTGTTTTGCTGTGCTTCTTGATACACTCCATCCACCTCACAGGTCTAGACTTGAACATTCTGCTGGTGCGGGGACTCCCAAAGCCTGTGCCAAGTGCAGAGGAGTGACGTGGGATGAGAGGATAGGTCGGAAAGACTCGCTCTGATCGTCTCTCCCCGCTGCCCCAATTCTTCTGACCTTGGTAAAAATGGGTCAAAGAGAAAAGAGCAGGAGAAGGAAACAGCTGCACTAAGCCCGGAGGCAGGGCACCAGCGTTCCTTTTCTGACTCTGACCCTGGCTTTTAAGGTCATCTTGACTGTGCAGACCTCAGGCTCTTCGCCTTGCTCTTTAATGTGTATCTGTGATAACTGACAAGCGGCCAGACTGCAGGGCTGGGATCTCGTGGGAAATGGGCATGACCATCCAGTCAGCAGGTTCCGTGTGCTCGGATGGCAAATCCCTCCGGAGGCTCGCTGCGCCGGGAAGGGCGTGGCTTAGAGTCCAGTTAGTTCTCAGCCTTGTCACTGGACTCCCTACCTGACCCCTCCCTTCACCTTCACCTTCGCTCTCCAGGACTGTTTTGACGTACACAGTCAGAGCTGATGAAGCAGAAAAGCTCCGGAAACTCCGCCCCATGGCTCGGACTTCCAAAAATGTCCAGAATTGAACTGCTTCTCATCGGTGCTACCCTCCTGGCCCCAGCCACCATCATCTCCCGCTTGGGTGACTAGCACGGACTTCTATCTGGTTTCCCGGAAGCCTCCCTGCCCTACAGCCTATTCTCCAAAGAGCAACCAGAGGAGTCACGTTAAAGCTTCACGCTCTTTTGCTCCAATCCTGTAAGTGGCTTCCTTTCCCCTCAAAAGTTTTGACAAATGGCCTCTAAGGCCCTACCCAATCTGTACACTGTTCCTCTCCTCCGTCCGCCCCCACCCTTACCCATCTGACTTCACTTCCTACTACTGCTGTCTCCTCCCCAAGACATCTTCCCGCCTTAGGGCCATTGTACAGACTGTTCCCTCTGCTGAGGCCACTCTTCTCCCAGGTATTCAAATGGCTCCCTCACCTCCTTTAAGGCTTTGCTCAAATGCCACCTTCTCAATGAAACCTACCATGAATACCCTCTTAAAAATGCTCCCCCCCAACCCAGACATTGCCCATCCACCTTACCCTGCTCTCCTTCTCCCATGGTACTTAACCACCTTCTTATATAGTATATAACTTATTTATTTATTATGTCTATAGGCTGTCTCCTCGCAAGGAGCAGAAATGATAGGGCTCACCAATTATTCCATTTGCTCCTCCAGATTTCTTGCCTGTGTGTCATTAGGTGAGGCCATGTGACGAGTCCTGAAGGAAAGTGTGGTGGGTATTTCCTGCTGTACTGACCAGCCCATGGCAGGTTCCCGTCTCTCCTCTGTTCCTCTGCCATAGCAACCAAGGAACCTCAGACTGATTTGGTGAAGCCTTCTGGGCCCCTGAGTCACTGCCTGAAGGACAGTTGCCCTGGAGTATCACAGTGGACTTCGTGTGAAGGAGAAATAAATGAAGCATTGCTTGGTTAAGCCACTGATGCTTTGCAGACTCTTCTAATACATCTTGTTAAGATATAAGGTCCACAAGAGCAAGATTTTGGTCTGTTTTGTTGTCTGATGTATTCTCAGCACCTGGATCAGGCCTGGCCAATCGTAGACCCTCAGCAAATTTGTTGAAAGAATGAATAGACTCCTGGACCCCAGATCAGCATCCCTGACCCAGCCCAGTTTCTAACTTCCTCTGGAGTGTAGCTAATTCCCAGGCTCTGAGCTTGAGTGCTCCTGATAAGTAGGGACGTGATCACAGTCACTCTTGTATTGTCCTCAGTTACTTGCACCAGGCTTCGTAAATACTAACTGACTAATAGCAATAACTAAGTGCTAGAGCAGACTCTTCCTGTGATCCTCAGGTGTGAAGATCACATTCGGAAAAGAAAAATGGCCAGTTCTAGCTCTGTGCTCCCCCAGTCTAAAAGTGCATCGCTTTTTTTGTTTTTTTTTTTTTTGCGGTATGTGGGCCTCCCACTGCTGTGGCCTCTCCCGTTGCGGAGCACAGGCTCCGGACGCGCAGGCTCAGCGGCCATGGCTCACGGGCCCAGCCGCTCCGCAGCATGTGGGATCCTCCCAGACCAGGGCTTGAACCTGTGTCCCCTGCATCGGCAGGCGGACTCTCAACCACTGCGCCACCAGGGAAGTGGTTAGATGATTTATGCATCTGCCCACTGGACAGCCCCACCTAGGTGTCTCATGAATTGGATGCCTCCTGTGCACCATCTCACAGACCCTTGGTCTCCCCTCCAAGTCTAGAAGCAGCTCTGGCAGGCAGTCTGCCCTGGCTCTGATTTAGTTCACATAGTGACTTACCTCAGCAAGTAGCTTACACCTTGCTTCCTGCCTTGGAGCCTCTCTGATGCCCCTGGACACCTATTCATTCATCCCGGCCACCTGTGGAAGTGCTTGACCTTTACACATGTGCAACTCAGATACGGGGGCAGAGGGCGGGCATAACATTCCATGGAGAAGCCCTGGACCAATGAGGTACAAGAACCAGTGGATAATGCTTCTCCCTTTTGTCTCTTTGGTGGCCAATCCTGAGATGTAGTGTAAGTTCCCCCAGGAGGCCCTGGGAGGATCCAGTGCTAGTGTCCCATGGAGGGGCCAACACGATACACATCCTTGATTGACTTTCCATCCTGTCTTATATTAGCCTCCCCGGTCTCTCACTCCTGTTCCCTGGGATCACTTCTGAAATAAACATCCAGCGCATAAATCTGTGTGCCAGGCCTTGCTTTGGAGGAATCCAGGCTCAGATATCCTTTGGGCATCTTCATCTCAAACTGTCTAAATCCGAACTTTTAGTCTTCCCCCCAGTGCCATGTGTCTTCCTCCCTCATCCCACTCAGCCATCAAAGCTGCAAACTGGAGGCTCACCCTGACTCCACCCTTTTGGGCCTCAGTCTGCCCCTCCACTGCTCCCCTACAACCATCATCTCCCCTAAGCTGCCACCCCCGTCAGTCCTCCCCACAGCTCCCCCAACCCTCTCAAAATCATCCTTCGCCCAAACGCCAGCACGAAATACCTCAAGCACAGATCTTGCCACAGCATCTGATCGCTAAACCGCACCAGCGTTTCCATAGGTAAACTAAAATCCAAGCACCCTAAGCTGGACAGGGCCCTTCTGGGATCTACTGCTTGTCTGCCTCTCCAGCATCCTGTCTGAACTGCTTCTGCTTTCTGGCATGGTCCCCAGTTGTACACTCACCAGAAAGAAAAGTCATCCTGAAGAGGTTGTTCGTTTGTCCCCATTGGGGAGCATCCCAACAGCCCAGCCGCTGTGCAGACAAAGTTAGCAGAGCGATTTTCTAGAACCAACAATCACAGGGTCTTTCTAGGCTCAGAGCTTCACAGTATACGGATCACGGGACACAGCGTGCACGGAGACAGTGTGAGGACCAGGGGGAGCATAGCAGTGGAATCCGAACACCAGGGTTCCAGGGCTGCTCCTCCTTAGCTGTGTGCCTCTCAGTTTCTGCCTTCACAAGGCAGGAAGATACAATCTAATTGCCACAGGGTGTGCAAAGTGCATATAATAGTAACAGAGGTGATGATGGCTAACATTTACTGACCTCTACCGCATGAGGAAATTGAAGTAGAAGAAGGCACCTTGTGAGCAGGTCTTGGCTCTGCTACCAATTTAGCAATGCTCTCTGAGTAAGTCATTTCCTGTGTCTTGACCTCAGTCTCACCCTGGAAACAATGGGGTTGAACTTCTTCAGGACTTTTGGACTGGGCAGTTTCTAACATCCTTTGCAGCTATTAAATTCTGAGTTTATAAAGCAGGCATGCTGAGCTTATTGCTTGTCCCAGAGTGGGCTGAGCATCCGTCTCTCTTCCGCACTGACGTGCCTGTCGGCACACACACGGTGCGTTGAAGGTGACCTCACCAGCCCTTATATCAGCCTACTTCCCCTGGGTACCAGCGAGAAAGGGACCAATTGTGTCCCAGGCCAGACAGTTAGAGATGCTGCATCTCTTGCACATTTTTTTTTGTCCAGCTCAGTAACAATGAGGATAATTCTGTCCAAAATGCAAATCAAGTTTTTTGCTGTGAATTGTGCTTTCAAATCCATGGAATTTACTGTCACATCACTGCCAAGTTGGACAGATTCCTATCAGAGCCAGGTCAAGTTCGGGTCAAGCCCAAGGCTGGTTAGTTCTTGCCCCATGGCCCATCTCCTCCCTTCTCACACATCGTGACCTCCACACATCTCCCTGAGGGCCTGAGGCTGACAGTGGTACTCTGCCGTCCTCTCAGTGGTGCCTGTGCTGTAATTGGAGGGTTTGTTTACTTTGTCAGTTTGTTTCCTCCCATCTTTTAACACCTTATTATTATTTTCCACTTTGAAGTGAAACTGTGATGGAGTAGATGTGTTCTGGATATTTTCTCCTTTCACTTATTACTAGAAGTTGTACCCTGCCCCTCATTTTGGATTAATATCTTTTCATAGCTGTTCATATTAGCATGATTTTCAGTAACCCACTGCTTCCTACATAATTGAGGCAGTCGGAATAACAAGTCCCGAAGCGGATGTGAATTGCAAGACACTTTTTTGGCCATGGTGAGGGTAGTCAAAATGACTCCACACCAAAGAAGTTGTGAAGCCAGGCAGAGGCATTGCCATTTTTGTGTCCCCAAAGCTGGGGGTTCCTGGAAGGGAGGTTCTGGGTAACTTTTCCTCAGTGGGAGAGCTGAGGGCAGAGAATCTAGGAGAATACTTGGCCTTCCTCTATTCCTTGACACCTCATTTCTTTAGCATCAAATTGGCTATTAATTACTTGGCTGTTGATAGGGTGAGGGAAGGAGATGGGATTGAGAAAGGGGAATTTCCCTCATGATTTCCATGTCTAAATGAGCACTAACAGGTTATACTTAAAAGCACTTTATTCATTGATTCCACAAGTAATTGTTGAGTGTCTACTATGTTCGTGCCAGGCTCTGTACCAGACCCTGGAGATATAATGTGAAGCAGACATAATCTTTGCCCTACAGGGCAGTGCCCGTCTAGCACGTTAGATATGCCAGCTGGTTGTGGACAATGTCAAGTCAGGTCCGTAGGATCTGGTCCACGTGGACCCCTTATTTTCAGCATTATTATGGGTGTAATTAAATAATTATTCAAGAAATTATTTGTTAGTGTTAGTCTTTCCTTTTAGAGAAAGCATCCCATAAAGACAAGGATCCTGTTACCACAGTAATCGCTAACACGATACCTAGCCCATTAGTAAATGCTCTCAAAACATTTGGGAAAGAAGAAAGGGAGGGGAGAAGGTAGGGTGAAAAAGAAAGAACAAGAGAATGAGAGGGGAGAGAGGAGAGGAGGGGAGGAAGGTAATTAGTGTCCTGGAAGGTGGGTGAAGTGACATGATGAAGAAACTCAGGGCATGTGGAGGGAAGCTCGTGTTGAGAAAGAAAGGAAGTGGTTGAAAGTGAGAGGAGTTCAAGGTGGCCAGAGCCAAGCTGTACAGGAAGGGGGGAAGTTTCATTTGGGAAAATTCTGTGGCAGAATGTCTGGAAGCTGCTGTGCTGGAGGCTGGGAACTAGCCACAGCTGTGCCCCTTTGTTCCGAGCTGAGAGGCACCTTGAGTGCAGGGAGCCACGCCTCTGGCCTGGAGCGGACACGACTATGACCCCAGACCTGTGGTTGAAGCTGTGCCAAGTGGGGCTCAGGACTCTGGACTCAGGCTGACCTGATTCGCTCCCAGTGCTGCCAAGAAACCAGGATTAGGTTCCGCCACAGGGCTGTTTGGGTGAGGGGGTGGAGCCAGGGGGCGGGGCCAGCTCCTTCTGTTGGAGGCAGTCCTGACCGCCTTCGTAAAGATGCGTTTAATCTTGGCCAATTGCTCCTCGTGAGCCATTGTTCTAGTTTACTGTTTCTCATCCTGAGCAATAATAGCACTATAATTATACTTTTCTCGCTGTTTCATAACTTAGATGCCTTCTATTTCAAGTTGAACTTTGGTCTTACTGATTAAAAACCATGCTTCCCAAACAAACATTGGGATGAATGGTCTGAAAATCGCAAGTGCACTTATAGGGAGAGCTCTGGAAAAGATAGACAGCATTTGTGGAGTGTATAATGTGTGTCAGGCCTTGTGCTAAGAGCTTTCGTTGCATTATTTCATTTAATCTTTGCAATAGCCCTACGAAGCAGGTACTATTGTGGTCCCCCATTGATGGGGAAGGAAACAGGTCCAGCTAGCTGAAGTCACTTCAGTCTGTCAACCACAGGTGGTGGAAACAGGCCCCGTGTGCAAGGCTGACCCTGGGTCAGGCCTGGACACTCTAGCCCAAGGCAGGCCAAGGTGAGGCAGGCACTCCGCCATGGCCATGACCTACAATTTTAGGTAAAACGTGGACAGATGATTTCTACCTTGATAGTTAAATCTGTTTTTAAGGCTTCCTTTTTTATTTTTGACAAGTGACCTTCATTCTTCATTTACCCTACTGATATACAGTTTTACTTATTTAAGTTTAAAAATGACTTTTAGGGGCTTCTCTCGTGGTGCAGTGGTTAAGAACCTGCCTGCCAATGCAGGGGGCATGGGTTCAAGCCCTGGTCCGGGAAGATCCCACATGCCGCAGAGCAACTAAGCCTGTGTGCCACAACTACTGAGCTCGAGTGCCACAACTACTGAAGCCTGCGCAACTAGACCCAGTGCTCCGCAGCAAGAGAAGCCACCGTAATGAGAAGCCTGTGCACCGCAACAAAGAGTAACCCCCCGCTCTCCACAACTAGAGAAAGCCTGCATGCAGCAACGAAGACCCAACACAGCCAAAAATAAAATAAATAAATTTATTTAAAAAATAAATAAAAGTGATTGCCTATTTAAAAAAATAAAAGATGAAAATGAATTTTAAAAAGAAAAACATTTGGTGAGTAATAGTTGGTATATGGAGAAGGAAAGATGAGTGAAGGTGGACCCGAGGGACAATCTGTGGAATCCGGTGGCTGCCCTCAAGGCTTGGTTTTGATCTTTGCCACTGGACTCTGTGACTCAGTTTGTTGGCTGACACTCATGGGGCCTGTAGCTGGGGCTTGTGGCATCCCACTGGGACTTTCCTAATCTCTCTTGCCTCTGTGGGTCTGTCTGGTCTCTGGGTTCTGGCCACACCCCCTCTCAACTGGGTAAACACCAGGAATTAGGTAAAAGGTGGTTTGGCAAAGGTCAGAAAAGGAAATGTTTTCAACTGCAATTAGTTCAGGACATATAAGGCCTTGCTGAGAAGGGACACCAAAGAGAAGATCTCCACGGCCCTCAGCACGGGACCTGGGACCATCTGGAGAGGCAATTGGGTCAGTGCACACATGCGAGAAGAGTCTTGGGAGAGAAAGTGTTGGTGGTTTACCAGAAGGCTGCAATCTCAGAGAGTTCCTGCTGTGTCACAGCAAAGGTGACCTACTTAAGGCTTTGCAGACCTATGACTCTGAACTTTTCCTTGAAGACAAGGCCTCATCCTTACTAGGCATTCAGTAAATTCATTGTGGACTCACTCCCCTTGCCACTTCACCTGGAAACCCTTTTACAAGGAAGAGGACATTCCACTTAAAGGACAACAAATAGGGTTGATTGGGTGCCCAGCTCTGTTCCTCCACAACCAAAAACTGGATTAGCAGCTGTCTGCTTCTCAGTGATTGCTAGAAGTTTCTTTCACATGATCCAGTTCTACATGGCCACTCCCCAGTTAAATGGATCGTCAGGTCTCAGACCTGCAAGACTCTAAACAGTTCTTGGAAGAGAAATTATAAACCCATCTTTTGATGTGTCCCTTCCCCCACCCCCAGCCCCACTCTCCAAATAGCTGACTAGGTCAAAACACTGCTTTTGTGTAGTCCACTCAAAAGCAATGATCATCTCATGTTAAATATTATTAAGCTGTGGTACTTAACAATAGGCCAATAATGCCAGGTCACTTAGTTTACCAATTTGAGAGTAGTGTACCCCCGGTGTTTATTGTCAAGGTAAAAAGATAAAGGTCTGAGCAAATATTTTTAAGCAGATAATTCCTGCTGCTATAATATTAACAGTACTATGCTTAAGGATGAGGGCTTTACACTCACGCTCATTTCAGTTCGAATTTCTGCTCTGCCAATGTGCTGTGGCAATTTGGGATAGTTACTTAACCTCTCTGAGCCTCTATTTCTTCATCTGCACCCGAGAATGCTGAGTTTCTCGTGTTTCGTGGAGCGGAGATTCCTCCAGGCGCACTCTGGTAATGAGCTTCTGGGGATGCCTGACAGGGGAGGCAGGTATCTCATGAACAGCTGGGAGGAGGAACCACACTGCAGCTGGGCTTCAGAGACTGGAATTGGATGCCAAGGCAGGAATGTGTGGATCTTTTCTCTAGTGCCCATGATTCACGTGCTCAGCTGTTGTCCAAGAGTTGGCTTCTTCTTGAATCTACTTCTCTTCCCTCTATGAACCAGTTTTTCCAGCTTCTGCTTCTTTGTACCTTTGAATTACTTATGCCCTCAACTTACTCAGGCCCGTCATGGCCTCGCTGGCCTTTCATCTTTCAACTTCAGTTTCTGCAATTAACTGATTTGCTTTATACATCCCAACTTGAAATGTCTAAAAGCAAGAATCTATTTGGATAAGGCCTAAAAACTGCTGGCTGGCCATTGGATTTGTTGCTGTTGGGTCCCAGGCTCACCCCTGATCCAATCAGAAATGAGTGTGTGTGTGTGTGTGTGTGTGTGTGTGTGTGTGTGTGTGTTTGAGGATATTCACATCAGATAAATCAAAACCACTGAGGGCATCCCCCATTCAAGGAAGGTTGTAGGCAGGGAGTTTCCCTTAAAAAGGGTGACAGACATGGTGATTAACATATGTGGTTAAAAAAAAAAAAAAAAGCTCATAAGGTTGTTGTGAGGATCAAATGAGATAAAACTTGTAGAGGACCTAGCACAGAACTAGGGCACAGACCAAATGCTCAAAAAACGGTAGCTATTATTATATGACTCTTATCGGTACAGGGTAACTTGCAGGCCTCTAATAGAAAATGCACCTGGGGATTAGTTTTCTTAACTATATTTATTCTTTTTTTTTTTTTTTTTTTTTTTTTTTGAAACTATATTTAGATCGATGTTGCTAAAGGGCAAGAAGGGAAGTGGGACCCCTATATGCACAACATCAAGGAATAAAAAAACTCCTGGAGCAAACATTACAAAATATCTCTTAAAACCACAAATAAGGTCCCATAAGCCTATCTAAATTCTTTTACTGACTTCCCATTTTTCTTAAGGATAAATATTCTTTTTTTAAAAAAATGTTTGGCTGTGTTGGGTCTTTGTTGCTGCACACGGGCTTTCTCTAGTTGCGGCGAGCAGGGGCTACTCTTTGTAGCGGTGAGTGGGCTTCTCATTGCCGTGGCTTCTCTTGTTGCGGGCTCTAGGCACATGGGCTCAGTAGTTGTGGCACACAGGCTCAGTAGTTGTGTCACACGGGCTCTAGAGTGCAGGCTCAGTAGTTGTGGTGCATGGGCTTAGATGCTCCGTGGCATGTGGGATCCTCCCGGACCAGGGATCGAACCCATGTCCTCTGCATTGGCAGACGGGTTCTTAACCACTGTGCCACCAGGGAAGTCCCTTAGGATAAATATTCTTTATTAGGCCTTATATGGTCTGCACCCCCTCCTGCCAGTGCGTGCACACACACACACACACACACAAACACACACACACAGACACACACACACACCACTTCTCAGCTTCGGCCACTGTGTTGCAACATGGGTGCTGCAGCCACCCTGGCCTACTCCCAGGTCCCCACCACATATACCTGATCACATTCCACAGAGAGCATTGTGACACACTCTTCTTCCTCTCCCTTCCCCAGTCCTTATCCTAGTTAGTTTCCACTCCCCTTTTGGCTCTCTGTTCAAATATCAGGAGAGCTTTCCCTAGGATAGGATCTTTTGTGATATGCATTCACAGAACCAAATGTTTTTTTCTTCGGCTCACTGTTTCACTAAAGGGACTCTGTGGTTCATACCTGCTTCTCCCACTAGACCATGAACTCACAAGGGTGGACTGCGTCTGTTTTTGCTCATCTTTCTGTCTCTCAAAGCCTATGGTGCCTAGAATATGCAGGCACTCAGTGAAGATCTGTTGAACAAATGAGTCCAATGCTATCAATGCAACTAAATTGTTGCCTTTCTCAGAAGTTATGACAGTACTGGAAGGTAAAAATAATGCAATATTAAGCCCTTTTTTTTAGTTAAAAGCACACATGCAGAGCTCACCAAAATTGACTCTGTTGTTTGCCCAAAGGAAATAACAACACACTTTTAAAAACTGTTATTATCCAGGCCACATTCATGGACCAGAATTCAATAAACTTAGAGATTAACAAACAGGGAACAACAACAACAAAAAAAAAATCTATACTCCTGAAATATAAAAACACGCTTCTAAAGATCTCTTGGTTTAAAGAGGAAGTAAACTGCTTGGAACTGGACCACAATGAAAACACACATCAAAACCAATGGGATATGGCCAAAGCAATTTTCAGAAGAAAACGCTAGCCCTACATTTATTTATTAGAACATAAAAAAAAGATTGAAAAGAAAAACAAAATGAAGCCAAAGTAAGTGGTAAGAGATGAATTAATGAATATAGAAGAAGAAATAATGAAATGGAGAAAACGCAGCAAACTTGATCAATAAAGACACAGGTTTGCTTTTTTAAGGTTAAAAATTATTTGGCTAGAACGATTGATAAAAAGAGAAAATACTTGATAGGTAGCATCAGCCATGAAAAGATATGAAGTGTACACATATAGAGGATACTTTTTAAAGGGAACATTTATGAACAACTTATACCAATGAATATGAGACCCATATGAAATGGATGATTTTCTAGGAAAATATAGGTAACCAAAATTTGTCCAAGAAGAAGTCGAAACATTAAACCAATAACCATGGAAGAAATTGAACTATTAAAAATGTACCTTCTGGGACTACCCTGGTGGTCCAGTGGTTAAGAATCCATCTTCCAATGCAGGGGACGTGGGTTCGATCGCTGGTCAGGGAACTAAGATCCCACATGCCATGGGGCAACTAAGCCTGCGTGCTGCAACTACTGAGCCCACACTCTGGAGCCCATGCACTACAACTAGAGAGAAGCCCACACACTGCAACTAGAGAAGCTTGCGCCATGACGAAGGATCCCTCGTGCCACAACGAAGATCCCTCGTGCCGCATCTAAGACCCGACGCAGCCAAATAAGTAAATAAATAAATATTTGTTTAAAAATGTACCTTCTTCCAGCCGCTGCAAAGGGCATCAGGCTCATAAAGCTTATGGGCAAGTTCTTTTCCTTGGCTCTTCCATTTGTCCAGGAAGGCTCAATATCCATATGGGATCAGTTTAGGGAGGAAACCAGGAGGAGGGAAAGAGTGTCTAAGAGACATGGTACCCCATCTAAAAAGAACTGTTTAAATGATCATACTAGACTACTCTTCAATTCAGATCCACTCTTGAGTGAATCTTTCCTCCCACTCACCAATGGATACGATTTGGTGAGGAACACCAAATCAGCATGGAAATGACATGTTTCTTTGCATATCTGAGTTATGAAGTGAGTGCATTTTGTGCAACCCTCTGCTTTTTACTTTTCTTTCATGAAAGTACATAATGAAATCTCAGAGTTCAAAGAGAGAAAGGCATTAAGATCTTCCAAGAAGCAAAATGCTGATTTCATAAAAATAAATGGCAGAAGCTGTTGCATTTTGAAAGTGGGCCCCCAAAATGTTGATGACCTTTCACTCCAAGAGCCACACCACAAGAGGGAAGTGGGGAGCAGGCATGGGGACTGGAAAACCCTGAAGATTCCCAGGGAGGTCTGACTTGTGCCAGGGAGGATAGAGGTTTTTATGTTGGTTTCAGTCCTCTTTGTGGTGATGATTAGTATGGTGTTGATCTTATTAAAGAAAGAGAAGTGAATTTCAGAATGAGCCTGAACAACTTCCACCCTGATTGGAATAAAATAGCAATAATAATAATAATGATTGGAGTCATGGTTAGTGTACATCTTGCATGCATTATCACGTTGAATCTTCACTATGATCTTATGATGATAGCATCTATTAGTATCTTCGGTTTTACAGATGGGGAAACAGAGACTTAGAGATGGGTTTTTGCCAATATGGCCACCAATTCCTCCCCTCCCAGGACACACTTGGCCCTCCTCCCACCAAGTGGTATAGTCTATTTCCCCTCCCCTTGAGTCTCGGCTGGCTCATGGCTATTGTCATGGCTAGAATACATTGGAGGTGACAATGGGCTGATTCTGGCCCATGTTCTAAGACAGCTGGCAATGTGTGTTGTCGTTCTTTTGGAAGCCAGTTGCCATGGAAAGAAGTCTAACCGCCCTGTTGAGAGAGAAAGGCCTCATAGAAAAAGGGGCCAGTTTTTACGAGAAGCTATGAAGAAAGAAAGGCCCAGCCAAGCCCCCAGCGATTCTAGCCACCCCAGTTGAGGTGCCAGACATCTGAGTGAGGCGCTCTTGGTCACTTGAACCCAAGCCAAGCTTGCTGATGAATGCAGCCATGTGAGTGATCCTAGCGGACACCACCGTTGTACAAGAATTGACCAATTTGACCCACAGAATTGAAATGAATAATAAAATGGTTACTGTTTCAAACCACTAAGTCTTAAGAGTGTTTTGTTACACAGCAATAAATATCTGAAACAAGAGGTTATCATCTTGTCCAAGGTCATGTAACTTATAAGTAAGTGGGAAGGCCAGGACTTGCGGCCAGGTCTTTCTCACTCCTTTGTCTGAGGTTTTAAAGGCTGAATGATACTAAAAGAAGGAGCAACATGACCAAAGTTTATAAATCATTAAGGATATGGAAATTATTAGCAGAGGTCTACTCAATCACAGTACATGAGAGCTGACGGAAGGATGAGGAAGAGAAGAAGGAACACATTGAGAATGGAAATGAGCTTCTAGAAGTTAGAAAAAAAGCTTTTTTAATGGTAAGTTGGTTTTGAAGTACAGTTGATTCATAATATCATATTAGTTTCAGGTGCAAAACAGAGTGATTCAATATTTTTATAGATTATACTCCATTTAAAGTTATTATAAAATATCGGCCATATTCCCTTGCTGTATAATTTATCCTTGTAGCTTATTTATTTTATACATAGAACTTTGTACCTCTTAATCCCTTACCCCTATCTTGCGCCTCCCCCTCCCCTCTCCCCACTGGTAACCGCTAGTTTGTTCTTTGTATCTGTGAGTCCATCAAGTAGTTATTGAGTATCCACAAAGCTTGTGGCAACTTTTTAGTTGCTCCTGGTGGTTTGGATGTGAATGCACTTGATCGCAGGGTGATATCAACCTAATCTGAGGAAGAAACATGAATAAAAATGACACTAGGAAATGTAAAACGGTGCAGCCACTAACAAAACTAAACAGTCTGCCATTCCATGAAAAATTTTAAATGGAATTTTAAAATACCATACCAGCAATCTCTACTTCAAGCGAAAGAATTGCTCAAACAGATATTTGCACACCCATGTTCATAGCAGCATTATTGACAAGAGCCAAAAAGTGGAGGCAACCCAGGTGTCCATCAAAGGATGAATGGATAAAGAAAATGTGCTATATACATTCAGTAGAACATTGCTCAGCCTTAAAAAGGAGGGAGATTCTGACACACACTCTGTAACATGGGTGGACCTGGAGGACATTATGTTGAGTAAAATAAGTCAGTCACAGAAGGACAAGTACTCTATGATTCTGCTTATATATGGTACCTACAGTAGTCAAATTCATAGAGACAGGAAGTAGAATGGTGGTTGTTGGGGGCTGGGGAGAGAAGGGGGTAGGAAGTTATTTATTTATTTGTTTTATGGGTCCAGAGTTGTAGTTTGGGAAAATGAGAAAAGTTCTGGAGATGGATGATGGTGATTGTTGTAAAACAATGTGAATGTACTTAATGCCTCAGACTGTATACTTAAAAAAAGATTACAGTGGTAAATTTTATTTTATGTACATTTTACCACAATGATAAAAGAAGTGAATTATTCATTATTAAAAAATTAACACTGTACAAAGCAGAGAGTAGTGAGGGGAATAAATCCAGGCAGGGAGGATGGAACCAGTGGTGAGGGCTCATTATGCGTTGACACTGGATGAGGTTCCACACATTCTTTGTATCATCCAGTCTTCCCAATAGCCCAGGGAGGTAATTGGTATTATACCATGTGATAGCAAGAAGTAAATTTATGGAGTTAATTGCCATAGGATGTGTCATAAACACAATTTGTCACAGTGTTACAAATTGACTCAAAAGTTTTAATAGAGATAAGCATGCCAGATCCAGAATGAATATTTAAGAAAATGTAGAAATGTTAGAGGGATAGTATTTTTTTTATATTTAAAAATTAATTCCATAGAGGAAAATAATGTTACTACACCAAATTTCTTTTAAAAGTTTACTTTTTTCTCATTACAAAAACAATAAACAATTATGTAGACTAGTTTAAAAATATAGAGTGTAAAGAAGAAAATAAAATCCATGCATAATCTCACCCCCAGGGATACCCTGTTAATTTCAGTATATATCTTTCCAGTCTTTTATTTTTCCCTGCGTTTATAGATCTTCCTCCAAACTGAAAACATTTACCATGTATATTTAATTAATTAATTAATTAATCTGTGCGGTACGCGGGCCTCTCACTGTTGTGGCCTCTCCCGTTGCGGAGCACAGGCTCCGGACGCGCAGGCTCAGCGGCCATGGCTCACAGGCCCAGCCGCTCCATGGCATGTGGGATCTTCCCAGACCAGGGCACGAACCCGTGTCCCCTGCATCGGCAGGCGGACTCTTAACCACTGCACCCCCAGGGAAGCCCTACCATGTATATTTTAATATCCTGAGTTTTAAATCTTAGTATATAAGGGAAACATTTTCTCACATCACTAAATATTCCTTAAAACTTGATCTGTAATGACTTGTCATGATATAGATAGGCCCAAATTTTATCAAACCTCTCTTATTCAACATTGAGAGGGTTTGCATTTTTTTCTCCTTTAAATAACAGTGTAATATCCACCATGAATATCCACCTAGAATATCCACCTAGAATAGATTCCTAGGAGTACACCAAATGTTTTAATGTCACTGTCAGAGACAAAAAGTTCATTCAGAGAGATTCTGGTTTTGAATCAGGATGGAGAGTACACTATTTTATGTAAAGATGCATCTTTGGATTATGCTCTTAAAAATTATCTGTGCCTCTGATAGCTCACATAAATTTATACACAATTTATTTATAGTTCAGCTAAATAAGTAATTTTTGTATAGTTCCGACCAGTAAATCCGTATGTGTTATTTTATCTCAGCAACTCACATTGCCTGGCACATAGCAGGTATTCAATAAATATTTGTTGGATGAATGTCTACTGAATGAAATCTTTTATAAATAAAGATATTTCCAGCTTGAACATGAGGACGTAAAACTGAAAATGTGGAATTACAGTGCTCTCACTTCGGTGTATGATTCGCAGGCCCAGGCGGCTTTGTGCGTGTTTTGCGGGAGAAGCGCCGTTCCGTAGCGACTGCAGTCTGGGAGGATGGACTGGACTCAGAGGAGCTGGAGCCAATCATCTGGCGCAGAGTCCGAGAAAGCCCCGCTCTCCTGTCCACGGCAGTGATGAGCTTCTCTGGCGAGCAGGGTGGATGGCCGAAGTTCTTGGTCTTCTCCAGTTGTGTGCACACAGCCTGTGTTACTCCTGCCTGTTTTGTGTCACCAGAGCCCTGGGGATGGCAAGCGATCTGCCCAGAAGTATAAAGCCGTCCTTCTACTGAAAGAAATTTCAGAATGAGAAGGTACCTTGAGATGCCTGGCGACCTCAGAAAAGATAGCCAGAAATGGCACAATATGAAACAAAAGTGTTCTCCTAGATTTGGCGTCCTAGATCACTGACCTCTCTCCATCAGAGAGGGCTCTGCTTCCCATAAGCTGTTGCCTTTACAGGACCTCAACACAGATGCTCCTCCCCGTCCTCAGAGTTTGCAAGGTTCAGTCCCACGAGGAAAATTTCTGTCCTACAGGTGGCATGAGAATGTGAGCCACAAGCACGGAGTGGGAAAAAGGAGGCTACAGCGAGCGGTAGGAAGAAAGAGGGAGTGGGCATCCAGGGAACCCAAGACTCCCCTCTCAGTCTTTCTGAGTGACCTTGGTCAAGTCACTGAACTCATGTATTCACTCGGGGAACATTCGAATGATCCCTGTGTCCTAGAGCTGCACTGTCGAAGAGAAATCTAAAGGAAGTCACATATGTAATTTAAAAATTTCTAGCTGTGACTATAGGAAGGTAAAAAGAAGAGGTGACATGAATTTCAACGTATTTTACTTAACCCAATATGTTCAAAATATCACCATTGTATTGCACAATCAATATAAAAATTATTTGTGACATTTTTTTCATCCTTTTTTCCATATTAAGCCTTCAAAATATGGTATATGTCTTATATTAGGGCACCTCTCAATTCAGATGCTACGTTCTCATTGGAAGTAGTCAATCTATATCTAGATTTCATAAAATTTACAGTTGCAAAAGGAGATTCACATTCCTGAATTGTTCCCAGCATACTTAAAAGTTCTCCAGTAACTGAATTCAGTTTTAAATTTAAATTAATTAGAGTCTAATATAATTAAACATTCAGTTCCTCTGTCTCATTTCAAACTAGCCATATTTCAAATGTGCGCCTACTGGCTACTGTATTGGACTACAGAGTTCTAGGGTTCGGGGTGCAGACTTGTTTGACGTCGAATCCTGTCCTCTAGATTTCAATCCAGTAGGGAATTCAGGCAAAGAAAACCCTAACAATTACAATATGAGAAGCCCTGTTATCTGAAGCAGTTGGGTCTAGAGACTGGCTGGTTCCCTTGTAGCCAGTCTAGTAAAGGAGGGAGTCGTGAGAGTGTTACCTAACTTTAACATTTCTTAAATTTAAAACATATGAAAGTACATTCATTCAGCAATTTTATGGGGTATGGTCAAGAGGTTTTCTCTGAATCAGGGTTTGCTGCTTGGAGTTTTGAGTTACCACGCCTGTTGGTGGTGATCAGTCAGATCTGTTGTGCAAGAAAATAATTTTCAACGAGTGGGAAAAAAATTCAGAGTTGTGAATGAAGGCCAAGGTCAAAGGCTGGCTGTTAGCAAAGCAGGAAGCTGGCCGTAGCCACTGGAGCAGACACTTGGGCCAGAGACCCTTAATGCTGCTGAATGACTGTCTGTTTACACACCATCTTCACTCCCTTCTCTGCCAAAGAGAAGTCTGGGTCTATTCAGAAAGTGAGTAGAGATCTCTTAATCTCATGGAAGACGGGCGTCTACCCCAGACCAAGGAGATGAATCATGAGTGGCTTAAATCTTTGCCAGTAAGTGGCTACAGAGATAGGCATATGGTTCAGCTCTGGCCAAGGAGATTTCAGGGAAAATCTGCTGAAGAGCTTCTATCAAAGACTTTTTTCTTGGAAAGATGAAGCCTCAGGAGGAGAACATCCTTGGCCCTTGCCCCTTTCTTCACGCTTGGAATGAAGTTCTGTGGGAGTCACAGCTGTCATCGTGTGGCCATAGGGAAATTAGCCTAAGGACATGCAAAACAATTTCACTGAGGATGGCAGAGGAAGAAAAAAAAAACCTTGGGCCCCTCGGGGTATATGTGGGCAGCTATAGCAACTGTGGACCTCTTGTTTTGTGTGATAATTAAACATCTTTATTATTGAAGCCACTGTTAATCAAGCATCCTGTTATTGGAAGCTGAACGCATTCTAAACATGTATTCTCCAGGTCACAGAACGTGCTTTCCAGGTGTCTACCATGGTGAAGATACCATACAGCCTCTGAAACACACACGCCCGACCAATCACCCCAACAACCAGATAGCGTAGCAGGTGTTCACCATTGAGTCTTCTTTGCCTTCTCTTATTCTAGGTCTTGGAAGATAGTAAAGATGTCCTTTGTTGATTTTAACCTGGGACAGCTCTTCTATAGTTTGTCATAGATCATGAGAACTCAGTAAATCATCACCAAGCATAAGGATTCCGCTTTTCCTTTATCATTTTACCTATTCATCAAGGTCCCTTGAGGCTCACCTTCTCCAGGAAACCTCTGTGATTCCATCCAACCCCCAGGGATGCTTCCTTATGAGGACTTATGGTACTTATCCAATAGATAATTATATTCTCTTGCAGAACCTTTTGTTTTTTTTTATCTTAAATTTATATGCATCTAGCTATCTTAAGGGCATGCACTAGGTGTTATACTTCTTGTATCTCTCATAGCACCTAGTACCAGGCAGGCACTTGGCTGGTGTTCAGAAAAAAATCTGTAAAATAGGTCAGTGAAAGAACAAAAGAGCAAAGCCAGGTATCCTCACTTTGTTGATCGTGGAGTGGTATAGTAATTAACTTAAATAGTGTAAGCCAGTTGTGAATTGATGGTCTAGATGATCATTACTACATTTTACACAGATCTGATTCTTATAGAGATTCTTACGTTTAACTCAAATCTTTGACTTAATATTTATCCCTATTTCTTAAGGCCTTTGCCAATTTTGTATTCACGATAATCTTAACCACTTGACTGACGCTCTAATTTTTTCCACTATATTTCTTTTACTCATATTGCAAAGAACTTATTCTAAACCTCTTTCCACTCCTTTCTTTAAACTCTCTCCTCTCACATTTCTGCCACCCAGGGCATCCTTCAAATACTCCTTTTGGGGACTTCCCTGGTGGCACAGTGTTTAAGAATCCGCCTGCCAATGCAGGGGACATGGGTTCAATCCCTGGTCCGAGAAGATTCCACATGCCACGGAGCAACTAAGCCCGTGCGCCACAACTACTGAGCCTGTGCTCTAGAGCCCATGAGCCACAACTACTGAGCCCACATGCCACAACTACTGAAGCCCGCACACTCTAGGGCCTGCGTGCCGCAACTACTGAGCCCGTGCACCACAACTACTGAGACTGCATGCCACAATTACTGAAGCCCGTGCGCCTAGAGCCCATGCTCCACAACAAGAGAAGCCACCGCAATGAGAAGCCTGTGCACCGCAACAGAGTAGCCCCCGCTCGCCACAACTAGAGAAGAGCCTGCGTGCAGCAACGAAGACCCAACACAGGCAAAAGAATAGTAAAATAAATAAATTAATGTTTTTTAATTATTAAAAAAAATTTTCCTTGTGAACTGTGTTCCACCACCCCGTCCGCCTCCTGAACTTGACAGCCTCTGAAAGCCTGGACAGAGAGGGAAAGCCCGACTCTAACACCTGGTGTTAGGTTAGAATGGGACCAAAATTAGTGTGGGATGTTCTGCCTGAAGAACCAAGAATTGAAACAGCCTAAATCCCCAGGGCATGCTGTCGGTACAAACACAGGAAGCCAAGGGCCAGCGCTGGTTTCTAGAGGCAAACAGAAAGGTCAAATTTCAGCAGCTCTGCCGGAGCTGGAAAGAAGTAGAAGCAAGCTAGGAATGGAGCAAAGAGGGTCCTGGGCATTTCAAAGAGAGCCTGGAGGGGCCTCATTTCCCATTATCAATCAGAAGCCTCATGCTACACACAGAAGAATGAAGGGACACTTCCTTTTCATCTTTTTCCTTTCCCAGCCTCACATCTTTTAGAGGTAACTTTGTCTGGCTATTCTATTTATTAAACAATGTTTATTCCCTCCATACCCTCTGATGATTGGGTTGGACCAGAGTCGACGGGACACTTGCCAGCCTGCCTACACATTTGCAATTGAAGGACACTGTCACTTTGGACACGTCCAAGGACTTCAGTAGGACAGTGTTTTCCCGAGGCTGCCTGCCTCCCGGGGAGCCTCTTACATGCCTGCTCTCAACAGGAAATAGGCAAGGAGGGGGGGAAAAAAAAGGGAGAAAGGCTATAAAATGTGGACAGCAAAATGCTCATATAAGAGACTGCTTAGAAAAACAAACAGATCCATATCTGATCCTAGAACAGCAGCCATGTCCAGAGGGCAGCCAGAAGCCCAGTGGAGCAAGTAAAAGATAACAGACAGCAAGCAGCAGGCAGCAGCTGACGGGTTTCTCCGGGCAGGCACGGGGGAAGTCTGAGCAATTACACAGGGATGAAGCTGAGACCCACAGAGCAGTGAAAGAGATGGAACAATGCCAACAAAGACTTGGGGGTAAATGGGGGCATCAGAGGGAAATATGAACAAAGCTTCCTATTTGCCATAAGATACCAGATAAAGAAAGTTCCAGATCAAAAAGATAGATTGGGTCCTCTAGGAGGAAGGGAGGGGGAGGAAGCGAGGAGGGTGGGAATGGATTTTCTAGTACAATTGCTTAGAAAACTTCTGATTTTTTTCCTTTTTACAATGATGAGCTCAAAATGAGATCACTGGGGACATTGTCACGGGAGCCCACAGCTGCCATAGTAAAAGGGCAAGGGCTTCTAGAAGTGCAAAGTCACTGTCTTGACTCACTGAGGGGACTCCCTGAGGTCTCAGATATCTATTGCTGGTGGCCCCAGATTAGGCCACTGGCTGCAGTGACGGAGCAATGAGGCAGGCACAAGGGGAAAACTCTGGTTCCCGAATGCAGCCAGGAGGACCTTGATCTATGCGACAAGTTTTCACTGCTTAGGAAGACGGTCGGTCTAGGGGTAGAGAGGGCTCTCCTCAAAGGCAGGCTGTGCGGGGCATTGCGACAGATCTGATGGGATAAGGTAAAATAATATTGTCTGTGTGTGTGACAGTGACTCTCCTTATTTGTACCAGGAAGCCTCTGTAAGAGCATGGGCCTGTTTGGGTATGCAGTGCTCAGCACTTCTTTGGCGTGTAGCCTCCCTTGACCTTCTGCCACATCCTCTGGCCGGGTTCCAAACCTGGATGGTTTCCATGATCCATTTTCTCCACCTTGCCCTGGATCCCTGAGCCTACCATGTGACCTGGCCTGCCATATGTCCATCTGCCTCGCAGACATCCTGCCATCCTTCTAAAGATTTCTCCTCTGTTTCTAAGCACACTTGCCACCAACTTTCTTCACTCCCTGCCTTTAATAAAAAGGAATTCCTGATACTTGCAGCCCCTCTCCTCCAACACACACGCCATTGGGTCCTTTCCTTGTCTCTGGCCTTTGTTCATCTTCCTGTATCATCTCCCAGTTGCACTCTGCTCCACGATGGCTATGAATCTTTTCTTTCCTCCAGCCCCAGCCTCACTTTCACCCCTGGTTCCTGCTCTAGTCAGCAAATGATGTCACCTGTACTTAAGGAATTAGGTCATCTGACATCCTCTCCTCTCCAGAGTCCTGTGACTCTCCTCCTTGTCTTCCCATGGTTCCTGGCCACATAAACTCCTCCACTGTAGCCAGGATCCTACCCGTGCCCATCTCCTCCTGACCCTTGCATGGTCACTCATTCTCCCAAACTCCTACATTCCTCATCATTCCCTTTAACGCTCTTCTCCTCTTTTGCATGAAAGAAAGGTTTTCCACCTTGGCTGTACTTCAGATCACCCAAACCTCCTTAAAAAAGTGTAGGTATATCCAAAAGAATTGAAAACAGTATCTTGAAGAGATATTTGTACACCTATGTTCATAACAGCATTATTCACAATAGTAAAGGTCAAAGCAACCTAAGAGTCCGTCTACAGCTGAGTGGACAAACAAAATGTGCTATATGCATACAATGGAATATTACTCAGCCTTAGAAAGGAAGGAAATTCTGACATAAGCTGTATAACATGGATGGACCTTGAGGATATTACACTAAGTGAAATAAGCCAGCCACAGAAGGACAAATACTGTATGAATCTGCTTATATAAGGTACTTAGAATAGTCAAAGTCATAGAAACGGAAAGTAGAATGGTGGTTGTCAGGGGAAGCGGGGAGGGGGAAGGGTTATTGTTCAATGGGTATTGAGTTTTAGTTTCACAAGATGAAAGGAGTTCTGGAGACGGCTGGGGGTGATGGATGCACAACAGTGGGAATGTACTTAATGCCACAGAGCTGTACACTTAAAAAGGGTTAAAATGGTAAATTTTATGTATATTTCACCACAATTTAAAAAATAATAATAATGAAAGGAAGGATGCCCTTTCTCCAGCCCAGATGCCCGATGTCAGAATCTCCAGGTGGAGAACACTTCTCATTCATCCAACAGACAGTGACTCTGTGCCAGGCACCGTGCTAGGGGCTGCGAGTCTAGACACACAGCACACACCACCGCTCCTTACAGAGCTCTCGGCCCATTGAAGTGAATTCCTGCAGGATGGGCAGATGCAAAACGTGGGTGGGAGATGAGAGGGCAGCTCTCAACCCTGGGGTGGGAGGATAGAGGTGAGCAGAAGTATTCTGGGAGGCAGCACTGAGTTACCTCCACTTCCTCACACCCATCCCCCCTTTCACTCACTCCTTGCAATTGGACTGTCTGTCTGCTCACTCTGCTAAAACCTTTCACAGGTTTAAATGCCCCGGGCACTTCTTGCCCCGCCCCTCGTGTATGCACTCACGTTTCTGAAGGTTTCTGATGAGCTCCTAACTGACAAACACTGGCATATTCCATGTGGAATCATCTCTGGATCACGCTATGGGTTTGCCCAGGCACTCAGGAACAGATCTTCCACCCCCCCGCCCCTGCCGTCCCCCGCTTCCTGTTAGGTTGGGGCCGTGCACCTGGGCTCTGGCAAACGGGGTATAAGAAAAAGTGACGCCAGCCACTCCGAAGTCAGACCCTCAAAAATCCCCCCACCCCACCTTTCTTGGCATCACCAGCAACTCCTGCCTTACGTGGACAAACCACAGCACCCGTCTTGCTGTGAGTGAAAAACAAACCTTTATGGGGTTAAACCAACTGAGAATTGGGGATTTTTCTGTTGCAGCTGCTGACTTTAAATACCTTGATAGTTCTCCGTTTCTATTCACTAAGTTCAGTCAACACTATTTTTTTTTTTTTTCCTGGTACGCGGGCCTCTCACTGTTGTGGCCTCTCCCGTTGCGGAGCACAGGCTCCAGACGCGCAGGCTCAGCGGCCATGGTTCACGGGCTCAGCCGCTCCGCGACATGTGGGATCCTCCCGGACCGGGGCACGAACCCGTGTCCCCTGCATCGGCAGGCGGACTCTCAACCACTGCGCCACCAGGGAAGGGAAGGGAACCTCTCAGTCAACACTCTTCTAGACTGTTGTACCAGGCAGGCAGCTATGCGTCTTCTCACTAGTCTTATTTTCTCTTCAGGATACAACTGGGGATCATCCTCTTGACATTTGCTCTCTGAGGCTTGGTCACAGAGCTTTCTGCTGGGTTTCCTCTTATTTCCATGGTCTCCTTCATTCTCCTCCTCTCTTTACTCAAGATGAAGGCCTTTTCCAATCGTTTTGCCCTTGGTGTCTCTTCCTGTCTAACTCAGTGTGTCAGTTCAAGGAGGGGGAACAGGATCAGGCGGGAGAGCCTCGTAGCACATAGCACGATGCAGATCTGACACCTGTAAAGGCAGAGAGGAAGGAAGGAGGACCGGGCTGCTGCTGTGCAGCTCTGAGCTCTGGAGGATTTGTTGGAGGATTGCTGTGTTGGGCAGGAATGTCCTGGCTGTAGTACCTTTGCCATACTCTGACAGTAGCAGGGAGCAGCCCGGGAAATGTCACCTCCATGTGAATGCTGCGTGCACCCCCGGGGAACAGGGATGCAGCAGCTGGGAGCTCTCAGCTGTGTTGTCCTCACATCCTGTTCTCTTGGAGGGAGATCTGAGGGTGCACTCCCTTGGCTGCTACATCCTCTACTCTCTCTTGTCCCTCCCCTTGGAGGCTCCCTGGTTCTGGCGGGTCCACTAGCACTTGACATTCTACGAGGGTTAAGTGCAAGACTCAGACCATCTGTGAGAGCATAATTTGGATACATGGCTCAGTGCAAACTTGGTCTTCTCTGCGAGGCCATTCTCCCCCATGCAACCCCTTCCGTAACACTTGTGCACCCACTGCCATCTCAGCACTTGTCAAATTGCTTTTTTAAAAAAATTTAAGTCTATTTTCCCCAATGGTTTGCGAGCATGACACATATTTGTCTTTGCATCTCTACAGCTTGATACTTTATGAGACATACAATAGGTGCTCAACTGTTTGTCGGATGAATTATACAGAACTGATAACTGGGCTGACAACGTAAACTGGAAAACTGAATAAGCTGGGAGAAAGAAGTTGTGTTCCAGTCCTAACTCCAACAGTACTAGCTCTGTGAACTTGGGCAAGTTGCTTAACATCTTTGACCCTCATTGTCTTGTCTATCAAAAGGAAGTGACCTTTATTCCTGTCTTACCCCTAGGGTAAGCTGTGACAAAGTGAGAGTGGCATGGATATATATACACTACCAAACGTAAAAATAGCTAGTGGGAAGCAGCCGCATAGCACAGGGAGATCAGTTTGGTGCTTTGTGACCACCTAGAGGGGTGGGATAGGGAGGGTGGGAGGGAGACACAAGAGGGAGGGGATATATGTATACGTATAGCTGATTCACTTTGTTATACAGCAGAAACTAACACACCATTGTAAAGCAATTATACTCCAATAAAGATGTTTAAAAAAAAAAAAAGGAAGTGACCTTAATTAAGCACCCACTTTAAGGTAGGCATTTCACACATGGTAATACACTTAATGGGAGTTACCTGCCCACCCCAAGGATAAGGTTATTGTGAGCATTAGCAAATACCTGGGGTGTGAAAGCACTAGGCAAACGCTAAAGCTCTGTGAAAATGTAAGCTATACTTTTACCACTTTTGGGCACACAAATCCCAAATCTTTATTTCTCCCCTAGCCTGTGTCCGGAGTTCCAGGCTGGCACACACAGAAACTGACCAGCATATGTCTTATTTCAGTATTGAGTTCTCTCCATATCGGACCCTAACCATCTTTTCTGGCCTCACTTTACACTACTTCCCTGGAAGGCAGGCCCTTTGCAGGGATCAAAAGGGCCTAATTTCACGAGCCAGTCTGCTCCTGCCCAGACTCTAAGCTTTTGCTGGCAATTGCCCTCTGCTTTGGGAAGAATTTATCCCTCTCTGCCTGTAGAAATCTTGCCATATTTAAAAGCCAATCTCAGATCCCACTGCCAAGAGGTCTTTTGTGCCCACTCCCTTCAAAGTGATCTCTCTTTACTCTTACTTCTACTACTCCTACTGATAGTACTGCTCGTTCTAATATTACCATTACTGTTTTTCTTTTTTTAATAAATTTATTTATTTATTTATTTTTGGCTGTGTTGGGTCTTTGTTGCTGTGCACAGGCTTTCTCTAGTTGTGGCTCGCGGGCTCTAGAGCGCAGGCTCAGTAGTTGTGGCACACGGGCTTAGTTGCTCCGTGGCATGTGGGATCTTCCTGGACCAGGGCTCGAACCCGTGTCCCATGCATGCAGATGGATTCTTAACCACTGCGCCACTAGGGAAGTCCCTTACCGTTACTGTTATTAGCCTGCAGTTAAAAGACTGCCTGGGTTTGTGTCCCTTGATTCTACCACGTATTAGTTGTATGTTCTTTGGAAAATTAATCTCTCTATATTTTAGTTCCTTATCTGTAAAGTAGTCATAAGAATCCTCCCACCTCATAGAGTTACTATGAAGAACCAAATGCAATGCTACAGGTAATCTACTCCGTATTGTTGTAGCACAATTCCCATAATGACCCTGAGAAGTATATGCTGCTATAGTCTCCATTTTACAGATGAGAAAACAACTGTCTGCCCTTTAAGGTGGCATTTAATTAACAAGATAATTTCATGCAGCAGGGTTAGTTTTTTTGTTTGTTTTTTTTTAGCAATAAAAAATCTGGCATTTAATAGACTTCTTGGCACTTAGATCCATTTCTCAAATCTGGATAAACAGGAACACAATTTACATATATATTTTTAAATTAACTAGTGTTAAAATAGAAAAAGGTCCTAAAAAAACAAGGAAGTGTAGGATGAATGGTTGTAATACTTTGTAGTAGACTGTTTACAGAAGTGGCCACAAATGTCCCATTCTCTGAGTCCACATTTTTTTTTTTGTGGTACATGGGCCTCTCACTGTTGTGGCCTCTCCCGTTGCAGAGCACAGGCTCCGGATGCGCAGGCTCAGTGTCCATGGCTCACGGGCCCAGCCGCTCCACGGCATGTGGGATCTTCCCAGACTGGGGCATGAACCCATGTCCCCTGCATCGGCAGGCGGACTCCCAACCACTGTGCCACCAGGAAAGCCCCTCTGAGTCCACATTTTTAAAAATGTGACTCAACAGCTCCTCTATTCAAGACATGGTGCCTATATCCCCACCTCTTAAATCTGGGCTGGCCTTACCACCTAAAATGCGGAAGTGATGGTGGACTAGTAATGGGCCTGGTCCTCAACAGACTTTATGTTCCTTTACTCTTACTTGAAACACCTACTTCTGTCATGCCAATAAGCATAAGCTAGCCTCTTGGAGGATGAGAGACCGTGTGAAGCTGAGCCGAATCAGCCCAGTTGTCCCTTCTAAGGCCTTAGATATATGAGCCCCACCATGGCAGGGTTAGTTTTATTGAGTTCTGACTACACTCAGGTACCACACTGGTCAGTTTACCTACATTATCTTATTTATTTCTCACAAAAATCCAAGTCCCCATTTTTTATAAACAAGGAAACTGACACCCAGAAAGTAGAGCAACTTTCCCCAAATCATAAATTTAGTTGGTTTCTGTAGACTTCAACTCCAAATTCTGTACCTTGATAGTATATTATGCCATCGCCTTAACAAGTATATGTCTTACCAACCAGATTGTAGGTGACATAAGGGCAGTGTCTGTCTGCAGTTTTTACTAAAGCCTGTCTCGCAAGGCACTGCAATAAATATTCAATAAATACATTTTGATTGATTAGTCCATTCCCCGTTTATTGAAAGTGTACAGTGTCAGACAGGCAGAAAGGCAAAGTGCAAGTTATATCCTAAGTAGGAAATACTATTATAGTATATCATACAACATATACACACACATATGTATAATCTATATTACAGTATAATATGGAGAGTGGGAACATAACAGAAGGAGAAATCACCTGATTGATTCAGTACACAACAAAAATACCATGTACAAATGCCCAAAACAAAAACTACCCTAGAAAACATTCTGTTTAGCAGGGGCCTAGCTGGAAACATTAGATTAGCAAGCAAAACATTCAGAAGAGGACTCCCTCACCCTCCATGGATTGCAAAAGTCTGTAAACAGATCTCTAGCAATGTTTTCGACTACAGATCCAGGACAAGGAGGGTGCCAGGAGGGCAGCTGCATCCCCTGCTGACTCTTACTCATTACTGAGCACTTCTCTCCTCCAGACCACAGTCACAGGAGTAAATAACCCTCACCCAGTGGAGGCACAGAGTTTAGCCAAAGTGGGTACACGATGCAGCAGGAAGAGGTGTATATAGCAGGCATTAAACATATACTTCATGGTGGGATCCTCAGTGCACTCTCCAGTTGGCCATTTCAAATGCTGTCCTCAAATTTCCTGCTCCTCCCCACTTCTGCTGATGGTCTTACCCATACTTCATTGAGAAAATAGACATTTTCAGAAGAAAATTGCTTCATCTTTCCACCACTAAGTTCCTAAGCCTAGCTGAATCTGTACCCATCTTCTTCCCTCTTGTTACCATGGAGGAAGAGACCTTTCCATGACCAAAGGCCAATCCTTCCACTTGGCTCCAGAAGCCATCCCATCTTGCCCTCCCCTAAGGACTTTGCTCCTTCTTTGTTCCCTTCTTCTTCCATCATTATTCTCCCCCTTTCTAGTGAGTCATTCTCACTGGTGTAAAAACATGCTCTAGTGTGTCATATATTTAAAAATAAACAACAACCATAAAGCTTTGACATCACATTCTTCTGTGGCCACTGCTTTAATTCTCTAAAGTTGTCTGCATATGTGTCCACGTTTCTTCTCCCCTATTCACTCATCCCCCCCATTGTTTTTAATTTTAACTTAATATACAGAAGAACTATTAAAAAATCACCACCATTCAGTGTTCTTATGTGCACCTCTCATGTTCCATCCCCCTGCATCCCTTTCAAAGGTAACCACTATCTGAATTTTGTTCTTATCCTTCCCTTGCTTTTTTCTTTATCGGATATGCTATCAAATAATTTGTGCAATGAAATTCACATAATTCAAGAGTACAATTCAGTGCATTTTGCTTAATATATACTGTCATGTAACCACCACCATAATCATGATCTAGCATACTTTTTAACCCCCAAAGTTCTCTCTTTTCCCTTTGCAGTCAACCTCCACCACAACCCTCAGCCTCTACCAGCCACTTATTTCTGTAATACAGTCTTGCCTTTTCCAGAATTTTATGTAAATGGAATCCTACAATATGTAGTCTTTTGTGTTTGGCAGTTAGAATAATACTTTTGAGATTCATCCATGTTGTTTTATATATATATATATATATATATATATATATATATATATATATATTGTTTATTTTCTGTATATATATATATATATAAATTGTTTATTTCCTGTGCTGCATAGTATTTCATTGTATGGATATACTTCGATGTGTTTATCCATTCACCGATGGAGGAACATTTGTGTGGTTTCCAGGTTTTGGCTATTGTGATTAATGCTGCTTTGCACATTCAGGTACAGGTTTTTTTGTGTGAACATACATTTTCAGTTCTCTTGGGTAAATACCCAGGGATGGAATTCCTGGATTCTACGGAAAGTATACGTCTAACTTTATAAGAAACTGCCCAGCTTTTTCCAAAGAAGTTGCACCATTTTGTAATCACCACCAGTACTATGTGAGAGTCCAGTACTCCATATCATCATTAACACTTGGTATGATATGACCTATCTTTTTAACTTTAGCCATTCCAGTGGGTATTTAGTGGTATCTTGTGGTTTTAATTTGCATTTCTCCACTGACTAATGATGTTGAACATCTTTTTATGTGTTTGTCACCCATATCTTTTCTTAGGTGAAATATCTATTCATATTGCCCATTTTTAAATTGGTTTTGTCTTCTAATTATTAAGTTGTAAGAATTCTTTATATATCCTGGATACAAGTCTTTGATCAAATATATGCTTTGCAAAATTTTCTCCAAGTTGGTGACTTCCATTTGCATTTTCTTTCTTTTTTTTTTTTCATTTTAACATCTTTATTGGAGCATAATTGCTTTACAATGGTATGTTAGCTTCAGCTTCACAACAAAATGAATCAGTTATATATATACATATGTTCCCATATAACTTGACGTTGCCAGTCTGAGGCGCGCTGTGCGTTCTCCCGCTGGAGTTGTCCCTGGATCCCGGGACCCTGGCAGTGGCGGGCTGCACAGGCTCCCCGGAAGCGGGGTGTGGATAGTGACCTGTGTTCGCACACCGGCTTCTTGGTGGCGGCAGCAGCGGCCTTAGCGTCTGTTTGTCTCTGGGGTCCGCACTTTTAGCCGCGGCTCGCGCCCATCTCTGGAGCTCCTTTAAGCAGCGCTATTAATCCCCTCTCCTCGCGCACCAGGAAATAAAGAGGGAAGAAAAAGTCTCTTGCCTCTTCGGCAGGTCCAGACTTTTCCCCGGACTCCTTCCCGGCTAGCCGCGGTGCACTAACGCCCTGCAGGCTATGTTCACGCCGCCAACCCCAGTCCTCTCCCGGCGCTCCGACTGAAGCCGGAGCCTCAGCTCCCAGCCCCACCCGGCCCGGCCGGTGAGCAGACAAGCCTCTCGGGCTGGTGAGTGCCGGTCGGCCCTGATCTTCTGCGCTGGAATCTCTGCGCTGGAATCTCTCCTCTTTGCCCTCCGCACCCCTGTTGCTGTGCTCTCCTCCGCGGCTGCAAAGCTCCCCCACTCCGCCACCCGCAATCTCCGCCCGCGAAGGGGCTTCCTAGTGTGTGGACACTTTTCCTCCTTCACAGCTCCCTCCCGCTGGTGCAGGACCCGTCCGTATCCTTTTGTCTCTGTTTATTTTTTTCTTTTGCCCTAACCAGGTACGTGGGGGGTTTCTTGCCTTTTGGGAGGTCTGAGGTCTTCTGCCAGCGTTCAGTAGGTGCTCTGTAGGAGTTGTTCCACGTGTAGATATATTTCTGGTGTATTCTTGGGGAGGAAGATGATCTCCGCGTCTTACTCTTCCGCCATCTTCCCGGAAGTCCCCGCCTTTGCATTTTCTTAACAATGTCTTTCAGAGAGCAAATGTTTTTAATTTTGATGAAATCCAATTTACCAATTTTCTTCTTTTATGGTTTATACTTTTTGTGTCCCATCTAAAATTCTTTTCCTGCTCTGGAGTCACAAGGATTTTCTCCTAAGTTTAATAGTTTTTGCTCTTACATTTAGGTCTATGACACATTTCATGTTAATTTTTGTGTGTGTTGTGAGGTAACAGCCAAATGTTGTAGCACATTTGTTGGGTCCCTTCCTTCAGCCCGCTTGTCAAAGACAAATTGACCATATATGAGCGGGTCTATTTTCTACTGATCTATATTCCTCTTCTTGTGCTAATACCACATGAGTTGTATAATAAGTCTCAGAGTCATATAGAGTAGGTTTCTTTTACTTTTTAAAAATTATTTAACTATTTTAGGTCCTTTGCATTTCCATATGAATCTTAGAATCAACTTATCAATTTCTATTTTTTAAAAAAGCCAGTTTGGAGACTCTACTTTCTATAATTGTGGCATGAAGAAGAGTTAGAGAAGTTCCTCTCCAGAGAGAACAAGTATATAAAACTGAACAAAATGTTTAACAAACACTTCATAGCCCTGGAAGATGACCAAACTCAGGCAGCAATGTTAAGAAGTCTTGCTAACGAAAACTTCACCATATTAAATAAGAACAAGTTTGTGGCCTTCATGCTGGTCAGGGGGCAGGAGGCATTCCCATGCACCACTCCCGTGTTGAGTAGCAAAAGCCTACAGTTTTATCTGCTGGATAAAATGGTTGTCTTGGTTTAGGGAGGATGGCAGAAGGGCTAATATGGGGAAATTTTAGAAGCGAGAGAGCCATAGAATGGCTGACATAATAAAATCACATAAGTCTGGATGGGTGCCAAACTACATGTGCACCCCAAAGAACCCAGTGAAAATGGAAAGTCTGGAGAAATTTGTGAATTTGCTGTACCTTTAAATGCGCTCCTTGGCCTACCCACAACTCAGACAGCAGAGAGTCAAGGCCTTGCTGGCTTGAGGTATCTAAACATAACCTCTGCCCAAATCACTGGTGTACCAATAAGTTATGTAGGTGTGGGCGAGACCTTCGGGAGCCAGTAGTCCTCCTTCGGGAAGCAAAACAAAACAGCAAAACTGAGCAGAGCCATCAACGGCTGCACACTTTAGGGAAGTGGACTTTGCAATTTTGAGGGCAGACAAGTTAGTTACCTACTGAAACCAGAAATAACAATCATAAGAAGAATAAAACAAAATCTGAAATCACTACACATATTATCTACAATCTTTGCTTTTTAACAACAACAAAAAATTATGAGGTACACAAAGAAACATGAAAGTATGACCCATGCACAGGAAATGAAAACCAGTCAATAAAAAATCATTCCAAATTGCCCTGGGTGTTGGATTTAGCACACACACAAATATCAAAGCAGCTATGTAAATATGTCTAAGGATTTAAAAAATATTTGTATTCAAATAATTAAGAGAAAATATGCTAAAAAAAAAAAAAAGGGTGGGGCTTCCCTGGTGGCGCAGTGGTTGAGAGTTCGCCTGCCGATGCAGGGGACACGGAAGATCCCACATGCCGCGGAGCGGTTAGGCCCATGAGCCATGGCTGCTGAGCCTGCCCGTCCGGAGCCTGTGCTCTGCAACGGGAGAGGCCACAACAGTGAGAGGCCCGCGTACCACAAAAAAAAAAAAAAAAACAACAAACAAACAAAAAAAGGGTGAAAAAATAGGGAAACACACCAGAGAAACAGACCCTATAAAAAAGATCCATGTGGGAATTCTAAAGAATGCTGAAATTCTAGAGAAATGCTAAGAAGTATCATACTGAAAGGAAATATTTATTAGATGAGCTCAACAGAAGATTTGACCTGACAGAAGAAAGTCAGAAAGCTTTAAAATAGAAATTATAAGTCTGAAGAATAGAGAGAGAAAAAGATTGAAAGAAAACTGAGGGCTTCCCTGGTGGTGCAGTGGTTAAGAATCCACCTGCCAAAGCAGGGGACACAGGTTCGAGCTCTGGTCCAGGAAGATCCCACATGCTGCGGAGCGACTAAGCCCCTGTGTCACAGCTACTGAGCCTGCGCTCTAGAGCCTGTGAGCCACAACTACTGAACCCACATGCCTAGAGCCCGTGCTCCACAACAAGAGAAGCCACCGCAATGAGAAGCCCACGGCCCGCAACGAAGAGTAGCCCTCACTCGCCGTAACTAGAGAAAGCCCATGCGCAGCAACCAAGACCCAACGCAACCAAAAATAAAAAATAGATAAACAAAAATAAATAAAAATTGAACAGAATCTCAGACTTGTGTGGATCACGTGAAGCAGTCTATCCTACATGTAGTTGAAATTCCAGAAGAAAGAGAAAGGGGTAGGAAACATATATAAATAAATAAAGGGTGAAAACAATGCAATTAATGATTGACTTCTGCTCAGAAACAATAGAAGTCAGAAAACATTGGAATGATAATTCAGAAGCTAAGAGAAAAATCTCTCAACCAAGAATTCTATATCTAGACTATTTTTCAGAAATGAAGACAAAATAAAGACAATTCTAAGTAAACAATCTGACGGAATTTGTTGCTAGCATATCTGCACTATAAGAAATGCTAAAGAAAGTCCATTGGGCTAAAGGGAAATGACACCAGATGGTAACTCAGATCCACAGGAAAGAATGAAAAACATGGGAATTGGTAAATATTTGGACATATATGAAAGATTATACGTATTTATATATTTTCTGTTTTATTCTCTTGATTTCTTTAAAAGTCATATGACTCTTTAAAGCAAACATTTTAACACTTTATTAGGGTTCACAACATATATAAATGTGATATATATAGCAACAATAGCACAAAAGGGAGGGGCATGCTACTAGACTTGTGATAAGTTCTTATATTTTATCAGTAGTACATAAGTGTTTATTTGAGGTAGATTAGGATAAGTTAAAGATGCATATTATATCTTTATATATATATATATATTATATCTTTAGAGGAATTACTGAAAAATAAGGCAAAGAAATATAGCTATTAAGTTAACAGGGATTAAAATGGAATACGAAAAATATTTTTTAAGCATAAAAAGTAGTAAAGGGGGCTTCCCTGGTGGCGCAGTGGTTGCGAGTCCGCCTGCTGATGCAGGGGACACGGGTTCGTGCCCAAAAAGATAAGATGAATAGAAAAAAATAGCAAAATGGCCTACCTCATCCAACCATATTGATGATTACATTTAATATAAATGGACTAAACACCCCAACCAAAAGTCAGGGATTGCCAGATAATACTTTAAAAAGCAAGATTCAGTATCTGTTTTCTACCAGAGATGCACTTTAAATTCAATGACACAAATGCTATCCAGGGTATTTTTCACTTTGGATATTATAATTTTCATCTCTAGAAGTTCCGTTTGGGGTTTTTTTATATCTTCAAATTCTCTTCTCATTATGGCTACATGGCTTTTCTTCTACCTTCTGAACATTTGGAGTGTATTTATAGTAGCTCTTTTAATGTTCTTATCTATTAGTTCAATCATTGATATCATTTTTGTCTATGTTTCTATTGATTGGGTTTTTTTGTCTTATTTTCCTACTTTGCATGCCTTATAGAGTTTTTTGTTTGTTTTTGTTTTTATTAGATACTAGGTATTGTGAATTTATGTTGTTGGTTGCTAGATTTTCTTGTACTGCTTTAAGTACTATTGTATTTTTTCTGACACACAGTTAAGTTATTGGATCACACCTGGATCTCTCCAAGCTTGCTTTTAAGCTTCTTATTATGGGTCCACAGCAGCCTTTAGTATAGTTTTAGACCCATTACTAAGATGTTTGATCTTTAAGGTTCCTACCTGATGCCCCACATATTATGAGATCTTTCCACTCTTACTTGTGGGAGCAAGAACTTTTCTCAGTCCTGTTAGGTCCAGGAATTGCTCTGCCTATTCTTTTCTGAGTGGTCTTTCCCTGGCCTCGGATAAGTCTGTCTCACTCAAGCGTAGGTAAGTACTCAGCCATAGACATTTAGCTGACCCTTCTACAGATCTCTGGAGCTCTCTTTCTGCACAGCTCCCTCCTCTGCAGTACTCTGCCCAGCAAGTTGTGGCTGCCTTGCTCTCCCCTAACTCCAGTCTCTGCTTCCCACTCAACAAGACTCTGCTTGGGTTTCCCCTTTCTGTGCTACCACATGGCAATTCCTTCCAGAGGATAGCTGGTACAATTACAGAGCTCACCTTGTTTGTTTTCCTTCATTCAAGCATTACAGCCCTGCTTTGCTGTTGTCCAATTTCTGAAAACCATTGTTTCATATAATTTTCTAGTTTCCTAGTTGATTAAGGCAGAAAGGTAAATTTACTCTCCATTCCAACACCTTGGCTAGAAACAAAAGTTTCAATTTCCTTGCTTTTTAAAAATACTTTTACAATATAATATGTATATAAAATTTTTAAAATATTTTGGGTATTCTAAGATTATTTAAATAAATAATACTGTAAGCTATTTTTTAATGATTTGTTTTCTCCATTCAAAGTAGGGTTTATAAGATTTATCTTTATTGGTTTGAGTAGCTACAATTCACTCATTTTCACCACTGTATAACATTCCATCATGGGACTGTACCGAGATTTACTTCTCTTTCCTTCTGTCAATGTTTTGATGGCTTTAGTTTTGTACTATCACAAAGGTTAGTGCTAATAGGAGTATTCTTTTTTTTTTTTTTTTTAATGAGTATTCTTATATGTGTCTCCTAGTAGAAAAATGCAAGAATTTCTCTAGGATGTATACCCAGGAGTAGAATTACTGGGTTTGGGGGTAGAAAATATCCACTTTTTAGGATAATGCCCTCCTTTGTATTTTTCGAACTACTAGGCTACTTTCAGTTTCTCAACTCCTCTTTATCAAATCAGAGCCTTTGCACAAATTACTTCCCTTACCCAAGACAGTTTTGCCACTTGCCATTTACAAAGCATGCCCTTTGTATGCTTTAGATGTCAGCCTAAGTGTCACCTCTGCAGAGAGGCCTTCTCTGACCACCCACTCCAAAGCATGTTTCCTCTCTTTATTCTCTATCATAGCACCCAGTTCATTTATTGCCTCTTTCTCTCACCAGGCCGTAAGGTTCACGAGGGCAGGAACAGCATCTATCGTGCTGGACATTGTTTATCTAGTGCCTAGCTCAAGTGGATATTTTTTTAAATGTTTTCTGGATGAATGAATATATAAGCAAACCAAAAAAAAAGACATTATTATCTGTTTTACAAATAAGGATGGAGAGGCTCAGGAAGGCTTACATAACACAGCAACATGAGACAGAGAGTGGATGAAGAAGCCGGTATTCAACTATAGGGCATGTTTTTCAAGGCTTTGGATAACAGAGTTAAAATAACAGAATCTTCCAATAGTTATGAAGGTGATCTCTCTTAGTTCCTGGAACCTCTTCACTATCTAGTGTTCCAGGACTTTGGGGGAACTTCTGGAGCAGGAACTAACTAGAATGTATCCATAGGCTACTGGGCATCTCTTACTCTGCACACTGAAGAGAGATACCTTATAAATTGTTGCCGTATCATGAAAGAGTTTCTGTGGAGAGTGGGGAGAGGGACAACCAGGATATATTTCACTAATTATACTTGGACTATTCCACTGACTTAAGATCAACCTTATCTGTGCTCTAAACATAAACTAGAATAAGTTTTTATGGATTCCTTGAGTACAGGAACATGCCCTTTGATCTCTGTGTCCTGGATATAGAGCAGAGTAACAAACTTACGGTAGGTACTCAATACATATTAGATGAGTGAGAGGTGGAAGAAGCTGGGTTGTGAGAGGGGACATCATTTCACCTTAAGGGCAAAATAATGTCACTGAAATTTATGCACAGGTCTTTCATATTGTATACAAGCATACCTCAGAGATACTGCAGGCTCGATTCCAGATCACTATAACAAAGAGAATATCATAATAAAGTGAGTCACATACAATTAGTTTCCCAGTGCATATAAAAGTTATGTTTATACTATACTGTAATCTATAAGTGTGTAATAACATTATGTCTAAAAAATGTACATACCTTAATTTAAAAATACTTTATCGCTAAAACATGCTAATAAACATCTGAGCCTTCAGTGAGTCATAGTAGTAACATCAAAGATAACTGATCACAGATCACCATAACAAATATAATAATGAGGAAGTTGGAAATATTTTGAGAATTACCAAAGTGTTACACAGAGACACAAAGTAAGCAAATACTGTTGGGAAAATGGTGCCTATAGACTTGCTTAATGCAGGGTTGTCGCAAGCCTTCAATTTGTAAAAAACAGTATCTATGAAGTGCAATAAAGTGAAGCACAATAAAGTGGGGTGTGTCTGTATATGAGTGTATATATATACATATGTATGAAAGTAAAGTAATATAATAGCATGTTCTGAAGACTGTTACTATTATAGGAAATACGAATTATAAATTATAGTAAAATTAAGTTACTTGACAAAACCAGCATATCCTGGCCAAGAAGACTCTTGAAGCTGTGGAAATGTTAGTAAATT
Organism: Neophocaena asiaeorientalis asiaeorientalis; assembly: GCF_003031525.2. Lineage (NCBI taxonomy): Eukaryota > Metazoa > Chordata > Mammalia > Artiodactyla > Phocoenidae > Neophocaena > Neophocaena asiaeorientalis. The sequence goes on from NW_020185328.1 coordinate 1,026,088, forward strand.
ATCCATTATGGCAGAATTAACTACTACCACATACTACACGTGCACACACGCACAACACACGCACACACACAAAGTATACTTGAAAAAAAATCCTGCAAATGCAATTTCGGTAGAGACATGAAAGCAAAACTAAAATCTAAGGATAGCAACATAGTGCCAGTTGTTATTGTAGAAGGCTATTTGGCTTCATGACTAAAAATAGGGGCATGAACATCAAATCTGGGTTCAAACCCAGCTCTGCCATTTAGTACTGTAAGAACTCAGCAAGTCACAGCTCTGAGCTTCATTTTTCTCCTCTGTAAACTGAGGACAATAACACCTACTTCGTAGGATTATTGGTAGAGTTAAATGACACAGTAGTAGTGTTTAAAACAATCCCTGACACATGTTAAATGCTCAGTAAATAAGAGTGTTACTATCATCACCATCATTCTCACCATCATCATTATATCATATTGGTAATTTGAGTAACACACTCTAATGGTCAACTCATGGAACGGGAGATCTACTGTGTTAGTGACAGTACAGAAAGTATTTTTTCTATATACTTGCCACGGCCTCCTTTTCCTCTACGCAAACAATAGATCATTGTAAAGCACCTGGCTAACTGGATTAATCTGTTATGTTAACAGTTAATGCCAAATGTATTAGAAATACAAACAACATTAAGGCCCATTCCAGGGGAAGAATACTACGTCCTCATGATCATGGAGCATAGAGGATCTTGATCAACAATTAAAACAAGAAAGACCCTGAGAAAGTTTTGAGAGTGGGAGAAGCACTTCTGCACAGTAAAGGGGAAAGATGTCGGGTAGACATGTGGTTGAATCCTAGCTCCATCCCATTATTTATGATGCTTGAAGCTAGACAGCTCTGTGAGCAGTAGTTTCTTCATTGATAAAGTGAGAATATACCTGCCTATAAAAATTTCTGTGAGCATTAAACAGTATAATCACTGCTAAATTGCCTAGTGGAGCACCTGGCACAAAGTAGCTACCAAAAAAAAAAAAGTGATCTCTTCTTTCCTTCCCAAATCTCTCAAGTGTTCTAAAGTCTCAGCAAAAGGAAGCTAAAAAAAATCCTTTTTGAGAATAAGGGGCAGCTGGGTGGGAGTGGGACAGTGTTGTCTGAGGCCCTGAAGGTCTTCCTGTTTTCACAAAAGCATGAAAAAAGGAAGCAACAAATAACGGAGTAGCAAGGAAGACGAATTGCTGTGTGCCCTCTCTCTGATTTTTTTTTTTCTTCCATTTCTGTCTTCCTAATGTACCTTCTTCTTAAGGCTTCACTGTATCCTAGACTTTTAGAAAAAAATGTCCAGGTAACATGACCATACAAACTAAAAACTGAGTTTTGGAAGCTATGATAAAGGTATCATACAGGCATACACCTTTAGTGGTTATACATTTTTGTAAGGATTGATAAATTCTGTGAAGCTTCATTTCTTCTTTCAACTCACAGTTATAGAGTATCAATTATATATTAGTAACTATCTTAGATCCCACTAATATAGACATAACACTGCATGTTCAGTTTGTTTGCAGCCCAACTCCTTTCCTCTTACCCTCAACCCCTGAAATGTGACTGCAAAGAAGAATATTTATACAAAGACAAAACTCTCCCGTACTGATCTCTGACCATTGTCAGCCTTTATAATGATAGGAAGTCAAAGGGAGGAAACACCAGAAAGCTACAAAGACAAAACAAATAGACACACAAGAAGGAGTGACGTGGTGAGTCAACGTGGTATACATTTTCCTCTTAATCTCGATATCTTCATCGATTCTTTTCATCGTTTCTAGGCAGTATCTGAAAAATCTACTTTTTGTCTTTTTGCTTATAATCATTAAATCAGAAATGTCACTTACTTCTGTTTTCGTTTTGGTCCATGATAAAACCCCAGTTTTGCTCAGTTTGAGTGTGTTGAGATATATACACTTTCTTGTGTTGTGCTCTAATCCCACAGGTGGACTCCATTGGATCTTGTTGCATTCAAATCATTCAAATTCCCTTTGCCCTATATTTCGTAGTTATTTTAAATTCATTTTCCTTGCTATATTGTTTGCATTATTCTATGCTACCTTAAACCCCTTTGGAATCAAGGAAAAATAAATAGAGATACGTGCCTTTGGCTACTATACTATCTTTGTGGAGGATAACCCCCCTCTTTGTGTATTCTTGTCACAAGATTTTCTTCACCTGTCACAGTTAAAAGACACTGATTGCAATAACAAATGCTAACTTTATAGAATTTTAATTTATTTTCTTAATGAGACTAATAGGTCAGGGAATTTATTTTTTACAGTAACCCAAATTTCAGAGCCCTTTTCACCTGGCTACAAATATATACCTATTAGAAAAATGTATAAAAACATATATCAGTAGATTTATATTTTAAAACATTCCAATCTGTTCCAATCATTTCTGTACTGTTTGATTTGTAACCAGCAGGATGGTTAAAGGTGCAAAAAGCCCGCTGGAGATCTTTCTTTTGGGATACATCCAGCTTAAAGCATGAAATATTATAGCCGCATAAATTATTAATACCACTTTAATCCCCTGTTGAAACTACAGTGTGAACCAGACCGTTTTACTGTGTAAACCATACCATAGGAGCACGTTAAACACCTTTAGATGCTGCTCTAATTCTTTCAGCACTTAGCACAGTGCCTCCGAGCACGATCAGATCAGTAATACATGTTTTATTTGCTGGGTTCCAATCATTTCAGTGCATTTGATCCACTAAATCATTAATAAGTGAAGTGGGGCTCGTAGTCAGTTCAATTCAACAAGCACTTATGGAACACCTATTATGTAATCCGATCATGTCACTCCCATACTTAAAATCTTTCAATTATTCCCTATGGTTTTCAGGATAAAATTCAACCTCCTAATACAGCATATGAGGCCCTACCTAATCTATCAACAGCGGCAGATATGTGACATGCAGGCTCCCACTCCCCTCGTCTGCTCCCATAACACATAGAGCTACTGTATCCCATCACTTATTCCCACAGAGATTGGGCACGACTTCAGAATCCTTCTTAATACAATGTTCCAGGCAGCCACTACCAATAGACCAGAGTTGAAATCTATTTGCTAGTCCTACCAATGTATCCCTCTAGTCTCCCAAAATATCACCAAACACCATTTGCTTCAGCCACATCGCATGACATGTAGTTCCTTAAACATATGAGACTTCCACACTTGGGTGTCTTTGCGTGTGCTATTCCCTCTCCCTAGAATAATCTTCTCTTTTTCAGTGTTTGCTAACTCCTACCCATTCTGCACAATTCAGATCAAGCTTCACGTCAAGATCTGGATGCCTTTCTTCTGTGCTCTTAAAGTAACTTTCACCTAGGATTTTATCATGTTGGACCATGATTGTTAATTGCTTGTGTCTCTCCCTGACTAAAATTACATTCTGTGAGAGCAGAGGTCATGATTTATTTTACTCTGTATCTCAGGCAGCCAGCACAGAGCCTGGTGCCTGGTGCACGCTAGATATTCAATAAATGTTCAAAGAACAAATGTTCTAGCCACTGTACCAGGTTCCAGGAACACAAAAGAGAATAAGGTATAAGAATAGAAACATTTATTGAATATTATTATATGCCAGGCCCTGTTCCAAGCACTTTATATGGATTATCTTATTCAAACTTCACAGCAACAACCCTTCAAGGTAGGTATTATGAGTATCCTTTGTGAAATGAGGAAACTAAGACACAGAGAAGCCAGCTGACCCCTCCAAGGTGATTCCCAGCCAGACAGTCTGGTTCCAGAGTTCCTAACCATTATGTTCCACTGTCTGGGCCCTGCATGGACCCTGTCCTCAAGGAGTTCAAAGATTGGTAGAGAGACAGGCAGATAGGTGACTCATCACCATAAAGCTTGGAAGGATTATAATAGACGTTTGTGTAACATAAAGGGGTAGCACAGAGGAGGGAGGGGTTAATGTGGTCAGGGTAGAGGGACAGGTGTTCAGGGAAGGTTTCACTAAAGAAGTGGTATTTAAATTAGCTTTTTTTTTTTTTTTTTTGCAGTACGCGGGCTTCTCACTGCTGTGGCCTCTCCCGTTGCAGAGCACAGGCTCCGGACGCGCAGGCTCAGCGGCCATGGCTCACGGGCCCAGCCGCTCCATGGCATGTGGGATCTTCCCCGACCGTGGCACAAACCCGTGTCCCCTGCATCGGCAGGCGGACTCTCAACCTCTGCGCCACCAGGGAAGCCCTCAAATTAGCTTTGAAAGACTAAGAAGAGCACAGGAGATGGAGATGAAGGGAAGGATATGCTAGGCAGAGAGAAGAGTACATGCAACACCCAGAGGTGGGAAGCAATGTGATGTTTGGGTGCCGGGACCAGCTATGTAATTTGCTGAGCCCAGAGCAAAATGGAAATGCAGGGCCCCTTGTTCACAAATTATTAAGAATTTCCAAATGGTTATAGCAGAGCATTAAATCAAACAGCCCTTGTAAGTGCAGGGCACAGGTTGCCTGCCCATGAAGCCAGACTGCTGGCACCATAAATGCTTCAACCTTGCTGGAACAAGAAGTACCTGGGGCAGAAGTACTTTATGAGGCAGGAAATGACACTGCTGAGGTCAGCAGAGGTCAGACGGTATGTCCTGCTAAGCACCCTGGACTTTGCCCCATAATTAGCAAGAGGCCAGAGAAGGCTTCTCAGCACTGATGCCACCAGATTGGATTCATTTGCAAAAAGATACTTCTGGCCCTCCTATTGGGAGCAGATGGAGGATGAGAGGAAAAGCATGGCAACAGTAGCAATTATACAGGGCCTGAGAGGCTCAGGTCTTGAACTTGGCCTTTCCAGTGGGGATGTCTGAGAAAGGTAGATCTGAGAGATGAGTAGGAGGTACAGCTGGCTGGAGTTAACACTCCTGGTGCACAAGGAGCCTGTAAGGAAAGAGGAGTGGACCAAAGGCTCAACCAAGTGAGTGGGGTTCAAGAGAACACATCACTGTTGTGCTTGGGCCTACCAGACCCACTGAAAGCCGTGCTTCATATAATTATTTTGCATCATTTTATATCAGGGACACCCCCAATCCTTGTGCAAACTGTAAGGAATGAAATCCTTGTGCAGATTTCCACTTCTGCAATTCCCACAAGCAAAAAGGCACGTGAAGAGTCTACTTATTTGTTTCTTGATCTCCTTCCAAAGAACCATGGCTTCTTTGGGTCACTCAAGTTTTTCCTATGAAATACTAAAAGAAACGATCCTTGAACCCTGCTGATGTGATTTCTCAACTGCCAAACTGTTCCCCAAATCTTCCTGAGTTCTCTTTGGTTTTCTGACACTATTTGAATGTGATCTCCAATACAATAAGGATAAAATTAAATAACACATTAGTATTTGGAAATAGAAGGTCAATGTAAACACAGCAATATCAGTTTCACTTACGTGAAGACGGTAAAACACCCAGATCCTGGGACGATGGCGATGCTTCACAGAACTAATGTGCTCACACTACTTCTCCTGAATCCTCTGAGCCTCTTTTCTTTTATTCAGTTTTTCAGCCCATTTGTGGAAATTCTCCTAATCATGTTAACTTCCCTTTCACCTCTTTGCTGATAAAAATTAGCGAACCGTAATATCAGCAGACACAAACTGAAGTAGTCAAAGCATGGACCTGCTCACGGGTCATAATCATCTTTGTTAAATAACAATTTTTTAAAATGGCAACATTGCAGATTGTACTTGGGTTTACTCTCTAGTTCCAGGACTGTCACTTAAAATGTTTCTTTAATGATCTAAGTGCCCCTAGAGAGGACAGCAATCATCTGACAATATGCCAACAATTGGGGAGCTTGGTGTAGCTGAAAGGACATGGGCTTTCATGGGACAAGGGTTGGTACAGGTGTGATCTTAGACAGGTTATTTAATCTCCCTGACCCTGGGTGTTACCTGGGGTGTAAAGTGGAGTTTATATTTGCATTGCAAGGTTAGTAGAGGACTGAATGATCTCATGGAGGTATAAATCGGTTGTCCCAAAGCAGACCTTCAATAAAGTGAGGTTCCTGAGTGGCCTGTATGTGTGTTTGGTAAGGGAAATTAAGTGATATTTAATATCTCTTTATTCTCTACCCAATTTTATTTATTTTTGTTTAAATTTATTTATTTATTTTTGGCTGTGCCCCATGGCTTGTGGGATCTCAGTTCCCCGACCAGGGATTAACCCTGGGTCACGGCAGTAAAAGCCCGGAATCCTAACCACTAGGCCACCAGGGAACTCCCTCTCTACCCAATTTTAATTGATTGGTTCTGAGGATACCTGAGTAGGTTTTTTTCCTTTGGGTGTAACCAAGTGGGAAGATCCTTACAGATCCCAGCTTCAGAACACCAACCAGTCACCAAGGCTGGAATACACTGCCAGGGTGGAACCTGAGACAACCCACCAGCAGCACTGGGAAACTCAGAATCTTTATCCTCCAAACAGCTGGGAACTCTTCTTTTTCCTTATCAGGAACTGCTTTTTAGCCTTCACATTCAGTGCTCATTAATTTCCCCAGAAGTCTCCCCCCACCTCCCTGACCTCTCTACTGCATCAGATCCCCTGCTATAAGCTCGCCTAGCAACCTGTAAATGGTTCTTTGTAGAACTTAGCACAATTATAATTGAGCAATTAATCCTGTAATTAGTTGTTTCATGTGCATTTCCTTCAACAGCACATGGATTCCACTGGAACTCTGTTTTGTTCATCACTTGTGGGCCCGCTCCCAGTGCACCCTCTTGCACATAGTAGGTGCTTAACAACCACGTATGACTAAATGAATGAGTGGGTGTTGGGTCCTTGTTAACTGATAAACACAAATAGTATTCATAGTTATACATGATATGGGCTAGTTTGCTTGATTCGTATGTGTACACTTTGAACAGAGGACTAGGCTTCATACCTAAGGACGTTTGTGAGCGGCAGCCAGTACAGTACACTTATTGAATTGCTTTTCTCATGGTGGGGATGTATTTGTGCAGTTGCAGCCATACTCTCCCCCTTAATAACTGTAGTGTCCAGTGGCTTACACTTAACAAGTTGGTGAGACAAATGACTATCTCACAAATATGGCATGTCCTCATGTAATGGGCAAGTGAGGAGGGGAATAGAAATGAGAGAAAGACCTTCCAAAGGCACTGTGGTGGCACCTTTAAACTTGCCTATTAAAATTGAGTACACCGGAGAGTGACTTCCTGATGGCTCCCAGCAATGGAGCCAATGAGTGGGTGGTGGAGGAAAGCAATTAGCAGTGAGAAATTGCCATGTAGAAGACACTGAATCCACTGACATTGATATTATCCCCCAATTAGTGTTGAAGAGACTGAGGTTCGGAGATCTTAAGTAAACTCTCCAAAGACACAGAGCTAGGCTCTAAAATAAAGACAACTGGTAGACAGGGAGTGCAAAGAAAATACTGGAAAAGGACAAGGAAGAAAATAATAGGGGAAATAGAAATAGGATGGGCTCGGCCTACACAGGCTAAGGGCAGCCTCGTTTTTCTAAGAAATTACAATGGCAACAACTGACACTGTGACCCGTCCGATCTCCCCACTACTCTTATAAGGCAAAAACTCAAGGTATGTGCGGTTTACCCGTCCGATCTCCCCACTACTCTTATAAGGCAAAAACTCAAGGTATGTGCGGTTTACCCGTCCGATCTCCCCACTACTCTTATAAGGCAAAAACTCAAGGTATGTGCGGTTTAAGAGGTGGTACAAAGGCGGCCCACCTTAGAGCCACAATTATCAGAAATCACCTTAGCAGGGATGAATTATCAGATACCTGAAAAGGATATGAGGATTGGTAAAAGAAAAGGAGGAATGTGGACAAGATCAAGAAAAGATACCCAAGAGAACAGGTTGTGGGCATCAAAATCCTTCCACCATCACCATTTTGCCCTGCACCAGCCATTCCAAATCACTACTTGTGCACCTCAGGTCTGCAATGGACACATTTTAGATGCATGGTCTGAGCTCTGCTTAACAGAGGTCTGACCCTCACCATGGTATCTTTTGCATAATGATCCGAGAGAAAAAAAGTAAATGGTTCCACCATCAACCAAGATGGTGCTCATACGAGGACCAGGAGTCACTCTTGACACCTCTACTCACTTATTCATCACAGCCAATCACTTGTTAAGGCTCAGTTTTGTCTCTGAATAGGCCTTCACTCCATTTCTTTTCACTTCCTCTACTGCCGCCCTCCCCAAGGCCCTCAACTCCCTCTTACAACATTATAACAGCCTCTTGATTGTCTACTGTTGCCTCTGTCCAAGCTATCCTCTCTCTGTTCAAGATCCAGAGTAATATCTTTTTTAAAGATTTAATTTAATTTTTTATTTGTGGCTGCATTGGGTCTTCGTTGCTGTGCACGGGCTTTCTCTAGTTGCGGTGAGCGGGGGCTACTCTCTTCGTTGCGGTGCGCAGGCTTCTCCTTGCAGTGGCTTCTCTTGTTGCGGAGCACAGGCTCTAGGCGTGCAGACTTCAGTTGTTGTGGCACGTGGGCTCAGTAGTTGTGGCTCATGGGCTCTAGAGCGCAGGCTCAGTAGTTGTGGCACACGGGCTTAGTTGCTCCACGGCATGTGGGATCTTCCCAGATCAGGGATCAAACCCGTGTCCCCTGCGATGGCAGGCGGATTCTCATCCACTGCGCCACCAAGGAAGTCCCCAGAATAATATTTTAAAACACAAAATCGATCAGGTCCATCCCCTGATTAAAATCCTTCAATGGCTCCCTGTTTTTCCTGGGATAAAATCCCCAATCCATCTGACAACCAGCAAGGTACTATCTGTATCATCTGGTCCTCGGCTAACTCTGCAGCCCCACCTCCTGCCTCCTCACCCCTCACTGTACTGGCCTTCTCTCAGTCTCCAAGCTTACCAAGCTCCTTTTTTTTCTAATCCCTCACTTGTGTCATTTTCTCTGCCTCTAGAACTCTGTTAATATCAGTCTTCCCGACAAGACACGTTGTAAGCTCTGTGAAGTTAGGGACCATCTCTACCATTTTTAAGGGCCATTGTCTACCGTTCTATCACTAGAGCTTAGCACAATCCATGACACATAGCAAGAGGTCAATAAATATTTGTTGGAAGAGTAAGTAAATATTTGTTGACTAACTGAATAATAGTATCTACTTATTCAGCTCATAGATATTTCTTGAGTCAGTAGCTCTGCCAGGTAATGTGTAAAGCAGTGAGGATACACAAAACAAAATAAATATAGTCCCTGACCTCTTAGAGCTTATAGTCCAGTAGACTTTCTCTACTTGCATGAAATAATGGATCTAAGATCTTATAAAATCTTATACAATCTTGCTCTTCTCTGAGTTTTCTTGAGCTACATGATTTCACTCTTAAATTCTCTCTCCTAAGCTCTCGCTCTATTATTTTTCTTATCTCCTCACTGACAAGGTAGGGGACAGTGTCAACTTTTCTTGGGGTCCTATCTCATTTTATACAGAAGTTTCTTTAAAAAACAGAAACAAAAATAATTATGCTGTTTTTTAATTTAAAAGTGACATGTACATCTATGATGATAGAAATCAGAACAGTGGTTGCTTATGGGATGCAGAGATTGACTGGAAGAGGGTTAGAAGGGAGCTTTCTGGGGCAATGGAAATGTTACATATCTTGACTGGGGTTATATCTTGATTGGACTTTATATGTTGCTTGGGCTGTATGAGTGTGTACGTTTGCCAAAACTCATCAAGTTGTATGATCTGTGTCTTTCACTGAAGGTAAATTTTACTTCTATTAAAAATACTTTTAAAAAGTAACACATGCTTATTATATGAAACATTATCATATAAAAGTAAGCAAAAATAAGAAAATCAAAATGACCTGTAATCATATCACTCAAAGAGGAACAGTGTTTACATTGTGATATATGTCCTTCCAAATTATTTCATTTTTTACACATCAACACACAAGATGGATTCATACAGAATGTAGTGCCTCCTAATTTTTTTTTTAAATGAACAGTATACTGAGAACAAACATAAAAGATTCTTTATATTTACTTCTTACAGGATTAATTTGCTAAACTAAGTAAAAATCAGGGTCCTAAATTTGTTTTCAAAACTTTTAAAGCCTATGATACTCCATCATCATCACCAACAACAACACTTACTGAATGTGAAAGGCCATCCCTAAAGAGGTTTCTTGACCAAGAATGTTCTTCAGGCTGTGGTACTAAGATTGCTAAATCTTAGCTGCTAGACGATCACTAACAGTAAATCTTTAAGCTGGTTCCAAATTTATGATCAGCTTTAACTAAGAACAGTCTAGTAACTAAGTACATTAAACATCACCTCAGGATCCATTCTTCTATCCTTCCCAGATTATTAAGCTGTTACAAGATCCAATTTATGGCATGTTACTCATATCTATTGTTTAATTTGTGTAGATTCTAATCCAATACAGGGACCCATATAATTGTATGGCTAGACTGTTGTGATCTACAGCTCCATAAAATTTACCACAGCATGAGATCATACACACAAACCTCACATTTATATCAGAAATTCAAACCACATCAAACTTAAGACATAATATCTGAAGTCAACAAACCACAGCCCACCTCTAACACTTCCTAAAAAATCTATTGCTAAATCTTGTTCACCAAGAAGACATCTGGGTAAATATTCTGGTGTGTCCTTTGTTAGTTTCCTGATGGTGGTGCATAGTAGACAGAAGGAGAATTATTTGGAACTACCCAGAAAATTAGAAAAGTAAGGACTGGAAGCAAAGATCTGTGAGAAAGAGAAATGTCGTTAGCGTTACACTTTTGGCAAGCGATAAAAGGCAGCTTTAGTGACAGCAGCCAGATGGAGATCAAATGACAACTGTGAGTTCATAATGGTCTCCAGCGTCCTGGCAAGCACAGGGGCAGTAGGGGAAGTGGGAGGGATCAGCTTTACTGGTACTACAAGTCAATCTGGTGCATATCAGCGTTATCTGACGTCAACTAAAACCAGTTCTGAGGCACTACATCAGGACCAACTGCTAGATACTGAAAGCACCCTGGCCTGCCTCTGTGTGCTCCCCGAGCTCCCACTCATAACATTTACAGGACGCTACCAGTTAATTTATGTTCCCTGCAGCAGGAAGGACCCAGATGTTGGGGCTGCACTTGCTGATTTGAAAGGAGTTCACAAATACAGGAAGCTCTCAGAGGATAAAATAAACATTAAGAGTATTCTATAGTTTGAGGAACACATTGTTCTGTATTAAAACACACACATGCACACACACACACACACACACACACACATGAGGAGGAGGGTTTTGAACAACATCAAGCCCTGTTCCTTAGCACGCAGAAATACATCATTCAGGCTATCAAAACTGCATAAAGATCTAAAATGCACAAACGGGGAAAGTTTGCTTCCTCTGTAGTTAGAGAGGAACACGTATGTTGGATTCATCTGTGACTGTATTACAATCAAATTCAGTGACATTTTTCACAGCATTAGTTGAAGACCGGGAAGCCCGGTACTTTTACCGTCAGCAAGGATGCCCCAAAGTTTAGAGAAAATGAAAATACAACATTTTACTTTGATGAAGGAATTGGAAAATGGGTGGCAAATAATTAACACTTATGGTATTCTCTGTGCTGCACACTATAAGTGCTGTGTCTATATTATCTCACTTCATCATAATAATAAACTCATGAAATAGGTACTATGATTACTCAGGAAAGAGACAAAACAGGTTAGGTGATTTGCCCAAGCCCAACTCAAGAGTCTGCATTCTGAATACCATACTCTGATGCTGAGAGCTGTTCTAGGGGAAGATGACCCGCTGCTAAGGAGGTGAGATCTGGAGTCTCGCAGACGTGCATTTGCATCCTGACTCGGCCCCTTAGCTGTGTGTCCTCTGAGCTAGTAACTGGCTTAACTCTCCTCCAATAGGCCACAGCTTCTTCAGCAATAACGTAAAGATGACAGTATCCACCTCAAAGATGGTCGTGAGAGTCAAGTGATATCATATAAATAAAAAGTGCCAAGCAAAGGACAAGCATTTAACGAAGCAGCTCTTTGTATTAAGCTAGTCTAGTTAGAAATCTTCTGAAACATTCCTGGAAGCCAACTTGCTGTCACATCCAGAGTTTAGGAGAAATTCTAAAGCATTGCACATGGGTTGAAATCCTGACATCTTAGATTGTTGGAAATTCTTGCTAATAAGTGTTTTAGGTTATGAGGAAGTTCTTTTTCTCAATAAACACTCAGAAAAGAGTAAAGGAATATTTATCCATGTCATGGATGACAAGAAGGCATTTGAGAAAAAGTTAATTGCAGGGTACTGCCAAAGGCCTGCGTTTAAGAGCTCCCACAGCTAGACCCAAAGACTTTAGGATTTACATTGTGGTTGGATTTAGGGCGAGTATAGCTTCCGGATCACAGATGGACCTGTTTTGATAGTTTATGTAAAAGATATAAACCCAAACTTATAAAATGGAGTACAGGGTCCAGTTGCTAGGGATAATGAGAGACACGCCAAATTAACCAAACTTAATTCAGATGGTCATTAAACAATGACCCCACCTGGTTTTCAGTCGTTTTACCATCTGCTGTAGCTGTTTCTTCTCAGATGGGAGAGTTCCCACTAGCTCCCAGGTGCGACCTGTTTATTAAGACACAGTGCCAAATCATACTGCATTTGGTTAGTTAGCATTTGGTAACTGGGCAATATATTAAGGTTAATAAGGCAAGCTGTAACATAATCTCGACTAACCTACTGAAATGAATTGAGATTTTAAAAAATTGACATCACAGCAGAGGGATATGAGTGTGTTTTTAATTCTTTAGACAGATTATCGGGTGACTAAGCTTTTAAGGCCCAGAAAAGTAACGTGTTTTTGTGTGGTAAAATAAGATATTAAACGTTTTTTGGTGGCTGCTGAAAATTATAGAATGATTATTAAAATAAAAAATTATTAAGCAAAAAATGTCAGAGTTGGAAGGGTCTTATAGAACAAAGTTTTCAGTTTCCAGTTGTGACCAATGTGTGTCTCCAAGACTGGGAGTTGAGCTGGGGTGCTGGGGCCTTGGTAAGAGGAGGCCGAAACCTGCAGACCTCTGTCCCTCAGCCCCACCCCCATCTGGCCATGTCAGCCAGAACACTTCTGCTTTTATTTATCTATGTGTGGGATTATACCTACTACTTTGCGGAAAAGGCAGTTCTCTTCCAAAAAAAAAATTTGATAAATGAGGAAACTGAGGTACAAAAAGGGTAAACAATCTGCCTCAGATCATGTATCATTCAGTCCACATTCTTAGAAGGACATCAAGTTACATTTATCATGCTGGCTATGCATGCAAAGTAGCCACATAGATCTTAATTTTATAGCATCACTTCAAAACATCCCTAAGATACAGACATAAAATATAAACAATCAAATGAATCTATAGACAGGACTTATATCTGATGGTGACACTTCCCTAAAATAGGGAGGACGGCTTGCCAAGGGTGATATTCCAGCTGAGAAAGCAAAATCCCTGACACATTTCTGCTTAGTGGCCAGTGATACTAATAGGGCCTCCCCCTCCTCTATCTTAAAGGGGATGAGCTACAGCATATGGCAAAAATCCTTATAGGTCAACAACAGAATGTTAAACACAATCCATCACTTTGCCACAAACTGATATGGTCCATGAAGCACAAGAGTAAAGTGTTCGTAATGGACGCTCAGATAACAGTGTGCTTACTGCATTCTTTGGTTACTAAAAATGAGGCTACTTTGGACCTTTAGAATATAAAGTCAAACAGTAGCCAGACAGAGTACTGTCAGACATCCTCCAGACCAGCCCACAGAAATAGGTGTTTCAAAAGACTGTGTCCCATACCCTCTTCAAAAGGTCACAGCCTTATAGGGTTTAATCGTAAATTATCCTTTTTTAATATTTAATATCTTCCAGACCTGGAGACTGACATTTCATTGCCAAAGTAAAGGAGGACCAAAGCAAAATATAAGAATGCATATTATTCACAGAATAGATCTTACAAGCAATTTCAGAGTATAAGCTCTCCTGGCAGAAATTTCCAGTGAACAGAGATTAAATGCTTGTAAGCACTAAAGCCAGAGAAAAAGGTAAAAGTTCAAATACTAGTAAAGAAGGCTTTTATTTTCCTTTGTGCCTTATTTCTTTTGTTTGCAGTATCCTAAATATTACTCAATGTTTTCAATTTCATCTCCATTTGTGTTTCTTATATGTTGCTTCTATAACAAAACACCCCATCTCTGCTCTTTTAAATCTCCCACTTCAAAACTCACCTGCATAAAAACCTTTCAAGGTTGTTTCCCTCATCATTATAATCTTTTTATGCTACATCCAAAGAACAAGACTTGAAGCTTGGCAATTAAGCACCTTTTCATCTGTTGGGTTTTATAGGTGTATACAGTACAGACTGGTAGAGGTCACAAATCCGTAGTTACACAATGGGCCATTTAATAGCTCCTGAAAATAATATATAAAAAATCATTGGGGGCTTCCCTGGTGGCGCAGTGGTTGAGAGTCTGCCTGCCGATGCAGGGGACACGGGTTCGTGCCTCAGTCCGGGAAGATCCCACATACCGCGGAGCGGCTGGGTCCGTAAGCCATGGCTGCTGAGCCTGGGCGTCGGGAGCCTGTGCTCCGCAACAGGAGAGGCCACAACAGTGAGAGGCCCGCGTACAGAAAAAAAAAAAAATCATTGGGGTGTGAAAGGTGTACAAAGAAGAATATAATATGTAGATAAGGGTGTATAACCCTCTGTAATTAAAAAAGTACAACCAACAAAACTAGGATTCAATCAAAAATTCTATATAATGGTTTCTATTCTCTTCTATATAAGAAGAGACCAGAAGATGTACAGTTTTATGTTCTAGTTCATTAATTACATCTCTAAATCTGTACAACTTATTCGTTCAACAATATCTGACAATAAATATTGAGTGTCTACCCTGTGCAGGGCACCCTTCTAACTACTGGGGATCAACCAATGACCAAAACAAATCCTACTCCATTGAACTTATACTTGGAGAGTAGAGTGGGTAGGATAGGGGAGCCAGATAATGCAGACTATAGAGAGAACAGGGTTTAGGGGATCAGTAATGCCAGGAGTAGGCAGGGTAGGCCTCATTGAGAAGGGAACTTGAAGGGAGCGAGCAATGTGGTGATCAGGAGAAAGATTATTCCTGGCTTTCAGTCTGTAAAAAGGCCCAGAGGCAAAAGGAAGGCCGATGTGGCTTGAGAGTGATACGCATGGCGGAGGATAGTAAAAGAAGAGATTGGATTAGGGATTCAATATTTTTTTAATAACAGGTTTATTGAGATATAATCCACATTCTCTACAATTCACCCTACATGTACTATTCAGTGGTTTTTAGTATATTAATAGAGTTGTGCAGTTATCACCACCATCAATATTTGAACCTTTTCATCATGGTGAACAGATTTTTTTTTCTTTTTGCGGTACACGGGCCTCTCATTGCTGTGGCCTCTCCCGCCATGGATCACAGGCTCCGGACACGCAGGCTCAGCGGCCATGGCTCACGGGCCCAGCCGCTCCGCGGCATGTGGGATCCTCCCAGACCGGGGCACAAAACCGCGTCCCCCGCATCAGCAGGAGGACTCTCAACCACTGCGCCACCAGGGAAGCCCAGTGAACAGATTTTTGCAGGGTCTCTTAAACCTTAGTAAGGACGTTGGCTTTTACTCTAAGTGAAAAGAGGAACCATTAGTAAGTTTGGGTCCGAAAAGTGACTGTGATTTGACTTGCTTTTTATAGAAATAGTATAAATAGTATATATAGTACTATATAGTGTCTATAGTACTATAGTACTCTATAGTATATAAAGTACTATTATATTCTATAATGTATAGAATACTTTGTCTGCTGGAGGTGATTAGAGGAAGGACAAAAGCAGAGAGAGAGAAACCAGCTGTTGCAGCTATCCAAGTGAGAGATGATGGTGGTGGTGTTGGCAGCCCTGAGAAATGGTTGAATTATTTTACATTTTGAAGTAAGCCAATAGTGTTTGCTGATGGACTGGATGTGGGTTGTGAAGAAAAGAAGTCAAGGATGCACCGTGGCTTGGGGGCTGCGCAATGGGAAGAATGGAGTTGCCATTGACCTATAGGAGGACAATCAGGAGGCCACCTTTGTCATTTTAAGTTTGAGATGCTTATTGTATATCAACACAAAGATGATGAGTAAACCTGAGATTCAGAAGAGATGACTGACCAGATTGGAAGTATATTTGGGAGTCATCAGCATATAAATATTTAAGGCCATGAGACTGGATGAAGTCACCAAGAGAGTGAGTGTAGATAGAGAAGAACTAAGCTGTTAAGAGTTAGGAAGAAGAGAACTTTACAATGAAGTAGATGGGTGAAAAGAATCACCTCTTCTATTTCAGAGATAGAAAATTTAGAAACCTGGTCAAGGTACCAGAACAAACTACAAAGGGCCAATTACCAACCCCAAACACCTATCTTTTTCACCTTTTTATTTTTTTTGCGGTATGCGGGCCTCTCACTGCTGCGGCCTCTCGCGTTGTGGAGCACAGGCTCCGGACGCGCAGGCTCAGCAGCCATGGCTCACAGGCCCAGCCGCTCCGCAGCATGTGGGATCTTCCAGGACCGGGGTACGAACCCATGTCCCCTGCATTGGCAGGCGGACTCTCAACCACTGTGCCACCAGGGAAGCCCTTTTTCACCTTTGATTAGCCCACCAAGAAGAGACATTCACAGAGAGAACATTCCTACAACAATAGAAACCTCCTGACACACACTTAACTCAGTGGGGAGGTGGGGAAATGGAGTGAGGGGGTCCTTGAAAAGTGCCCTAGTGAGTCTCTTTGTCTGACACCTCAACTAGCTGGCCCCTGCATGGCTGGTGAAATATGAACAGCTGATGGCAACACAAGGAGGTCAGCCTAAAGCTCAAAGCAACAACACGCAGCTATTGCCATGGATATTAATAGCTAAAGAAAATTTCCTTAGGGTAAGAAGTTATTGAACACACAACAAGATGGCATTAAGCGTATTGTATTAGGCCTTGATGCTATGAAACAAAGTACAAATAACAAATTACTTAGTGGCTTAAAACAACACTTACTTGGGCTTCCCTGGTGGCACAGTGGTTGAGAGTCCACCTGCCGATGCTAGGGGACACGGGTTCGTGCCCCGGTCTGGGAGGATCCCACATGCCGCGGAGCGGCTGGGCCCGTGAGCCATGGCCGCTGAGCCTGCGCATCCGGAGCCTGTGCTCCGCAGTGGGAGAGGCCACGACAGTGAGAGGCCCGTGTACTGCAAAAACAAACAAACAAACACTTATTTATTATCTCACAGTTTCTGCAGGTCAGATGTCTGGGAGTGGCTTAGTTGGGCTCTCTTCTCAGGGTCTCCAAGGCTAAAATCAGTGTTTCCCAGACTACATTCTCATCTGAGGGCTCGAGTGGGGAAGGATCTACTTCTAAGCTCCCTCAGGTTGTTGGTAAAATCCATTTCCTTGCAGCTTCATGGAGGTTGGCTTCTTCAAAACCAGCAATGGAGAAAGTCTCTGATGCTTCCAGTCTCTCTTCAGAGAAGGCCCTCTTTTAAAGGGCTCAACTGATTAGGTCAGGCCCACCAAGCCTAATCTCCCTTTTGATTAACTCAAAGTCAATGAAATAGGGGCCTTAATTACACCTGCAAAGTCCTTTTACCTTTGCCATAGAATGTAACATAATCATGCGTATGATAGCCCAAAACCATTACCAGAGTCTATTGGTTAAACACAAGGAATGGGTTCTGCCTATACTCAAAGAAGGAGGATTATACAGAGCTTAACACCTGGGGTTACAGATCATTGAGGCCATCTCAGAATGTGCTCACCAGATAGTCCAAGAAACTAAACGTTTAAGTTAAATTCCAAAATGGAAGTATTGATCCTAAGAAATGACACGTTTTTAGGTGTAAAGTCAATCTTGTCTGAATGATCTTCTCTGAGAAAAAAACGGAGGGAAATTTAGAGCCTGCCTTTAAAAACTAACTTCACCAGACTTACACAAAAGATACATCAGGAACCTTATGATCTTTAACAATAAAATATAATACAGTTCTAGATAGGTAGTTAGTACACCCGTCATAGACTAATTGATCTCCTTCAATGTGAACAATGATCTGTTTAATGCTGTAATAATAAGCATCATACTTCTTTCAGATGTTAAGGGATTGACTGATTTTTGAAAGAAAGAAAAGTTATCATTCTAAACTATAGAACCAGTAGTAGGAATATATGTATGATAATAGTGAAGAAAATATCAAAAAAGCCTTTTAATATGCAAAGCAGGTAGCAGTGCTAAAATAATTTAACAATTTCTGAGTACATGTTTTCATCTGATTTCCAAATATAACCATTTAGCATCCTTATAAATGTTACTAGAAGGTCATTCCAGTCCTGTGCAGTTGAAGTACCTGGAGTTACCGGGGATAGTTTTAAAAATGATTTTATATGCTGGAATTATTTTTTAAAATACAAATATATTAAAACACATGAAAAAAGTATATATACACATATATACTGATCTAGGGATATTCCTCTGATTTATCATTGGATACCATCCTCTCCTAGGACTAATAAGCACTTATGAAATGTATCATCTACGATCATCCTATTGTATAACTGCAATCTAGCTGTAGCTAAATTCAGCTTCTGCTTCCAGTTGGAAACACCAGCTTTGAAAATAATCACTGATGAAACCATCTAGGTAGACTCAGCAATGAGGCAAAATGGTGTAACATATCTGAGTCAGAAAGTATGACAAATGAATATTTTTGAATACTGGAAGGCTAGGCTTATCTCATAGGGAACAACCGAACAACACGTGAACAAATCACTTTCCCTATAGATCAAATATAGAATTCAGTATAATTTTCGAGTGAGGGACCAGGCCTATATTAAGAAGTAATCCTTTTATACTGCATTTTTACTGCATGTAGTTGACCTGGGTGGGGCATTATTAGGGCTGTGGTTCGTTTGAATTGGAATAACAATACACGGGTTCTACTGTCCTACAGTTTCTGTTCAGATGACCAAAGTCATGGGACTTTCAGCATAGCTGGCTGATGACAGTGCATACTATTTTGTCCCAAAATCCAGTTCAAGCATGGACATACCAATTAGATGGTAAGCACTTTAAAGGCAAAGGACCAGGAATTGTACCATTCTTGGTATATTGTAGGACATCAAAGAAGTTTTTTCTTTGAATTAAATTTAAATATGGAATACCTTAGAGAGAATTCAATCATGACACAGGACTGCAGGATTCGGAGATCTTTTTGTTCAACCCTCAGATTCTGTTTAACTCAGTGAACACTGACTGTGCTTCTACTAAATGCAGAAATGGTGCTACGTGCCAAGAACACCAAGTTGATGAAGTCACAGTCCCTGCTGTCAAGAAACTCACTCGATTCCCTAATTCATCGTCAGCTTGCTGTGATCACACTTCCTTCCAAAGAACTTCTAAGAAATACCTAGTGGATAGAACCTTGGAGTTCCACAGAACACAGTTCAACAATCTCCAAATGATGACTCAGGCCAGATTGCATAATTCAGGTTTTGTTTGCAAAGCTGACCGGGCTTCGGCATCTCCCTAAATTTCAATGTAAAGGAATTCTTTAACAAAGACACTACATGTTAGAATTTAAGATATAGATATGAAACATACCTTACACTCCTGGGTAAGTTATGCATTGACAAGCACCATTCCTTTACTCAAACCTTGTCCCTTGCTGACAACGCAGTTAGGGATTAAGTGCAAAATGGCAGCTCAAATAAATGAGCCAGAAAACTGACCTATCACTTTTCTTTTCCACTAAATTAAGATCAAGAGAGCTGGAGAATATTTTGTCTAGAATGATACAAACGTACGGGAGTTTGCAAAAACTCCCAGGTAGCTTAGCAAAAAATTACTTCTGTGACCTTTGTCTGTACAGTAACCTTAATAATGCAAGCATTGTTTTGAATGCAAGCATATGGGAGCATGTTTATCACTTTTGGTGACTTCAGTAGGTTTAACACATATTTTTGCATTTATTGCGTAAACTCATGAAACAAAGGAAAGAACTTTCAACCTATTCAGTGAAAGTCTATGCATTGAAGTTTGCTTTTCAAAAATGCATAACTACTGCTTTCTTTACGCCCACAAGTTGCCGTTATCGCAAAGCTGAAATTTTAGCATATGACTAAAAGGTCCGCTGCCGCTTCATGATTCAGCATCTAACATTAATAATTCACAGTGAGATCACAGGCCCCCTGTGGAAGGTAGTGACATACTTGCCTTATGAAAGGAAGCTGAGGGCATATTGAGAGCATTTTGAATTTAGATATGTAGCTTGTGTGGGTGTCAGACAATTGTCTCTTAGCTGGTGCCCTGCAGAATGATCCTCCTTCGGGAAAGGCTGTCTGAGAAAGGTGAACTGGGCTTGTAAGGCTAGGATACACACATGTGGTAACCAGCTCCTGGTGCACACGGTTTTCCAGAGTTACCCTGGGCAGGTGGGAAGCCTTTCTGCTTTCTGTGGAAGAGATCCCAACTTGGTTCCCTGCCACCACCAAACACAAATGTGTTGATTTTTCTTTTTTTGAGCTCCCAACCCTTGCAACCTTCCAAAAATAAATCAAACCAGCCATCAGGGGACCGAAATAATACTACTACTAATAAGCAGCTTTGCCTAGACTTACATAAACAACACTTCTGAGGTAAACTTTGCCCCAGAGGTCTGCACACACTCTTTTTATGTAACCAGCTTATTAATAATTACTAGACTTGGGTGCATTAACCCTGAAAATAGATTTTAATAGCAGGCCCCCAAAACAAAAGACATGAAACGACAATTAAAAAAAAAATGTGCACCAACTAGAAAAACACTTGGCAGCCAGCTCCAGCCCAAGCTAAGACACCCTCCTCTCCTCGCACAAAGACCTCCTCTCCTACCCGCCCTGCCAGCAGAATGAGAGTAGGCTCGGGACCCCGCCCCCCATCCCCGCCCAAGCCGGGTTCCAGGAGCTGAGGTCAAATTGTCGGAGCAGGCTGATTTGCATAGCCCAATGGCTGCGCGCATGCAAATGAGGCGGGTGGTGGTTGGCTGGGGGTTGGCAGGATAACTCCGGCGAGGGGGGCCTTTGTCCTTCAGTGGCTGTGAGGCAGCTGCCGCGTCGCTATAGTGGACCGTGGCGAGGCGGGGGGCCGAGAGCCGGCGGGCGAGCGAGCGAGGGGGCAGGAGGGGCGGACGGCGTGGCGGCGGCGGGCGCTGGAGGAGCCTGAGAAGGAGTGCAGAAAGCAGGCACCCGCGCGCCCACGGTGGCAGGAGCAGCCCGCAAGCCGCTCTCTCTCTGTAGGGCACCTGCAGTTGCAATATGACTTTGGAGGAATTCTCGGCTGGAGAGCAGAAGACCGAAAGGCAAGTCAGCCGGAGCTTCTCCCTGAACTCTGCTTGCCCACTGCGCGCACCCCAGTGCTGCCGGGCTGTGCAAGGTTTGCGGGGAGCGAGCGGTTAAAAGTTTGCAGAGGGTACTTCCTATCCTGCCTTTCTTCCTCGGGACACTAGAGGCGTGCGTGGACAGAAAGAGCGTGCTCCCCACGCCGGTCGAGCCCCTCGATCCTTTGCAAAGGGCAGAAGTGACCGTCCCTGCCGGTGCGGCTCCTGCGGCCGGCAGCCTGTGGCTTCGCCCAGCGCCGGGGACTGGCAGTGCCCTCGGGAGAGGGTGGCGGGTGGCACTGCCGG
>NW_020185328.1:1048046-1057783 GCF_003031525.2 Neophocaena asiaeorientalis asiaeorientalis
CCCTGGGTGTGCAAAGGCCCAGGTGCGCCGTGGCGCGTGCACTCGGGAGGGAGGGTCGCGGCGCAGGGCGAGGGGGCCGCGACGGCCCCGAGGGGCGGCGGGCTGACGGGATCCCCTTGCTCTGCCTGCGTGTAGGATGGATAAGGTGGGGGATGCCCTCGAGGAAGTGCTCAGCAAAGCCCTGAGTCAGCGCACCATCACCGTCGGGGTGTACGAGGCGGCCAAGCTGCTCAACGTGTAAGTGGAACCCTCGCGTGCCCCTCGTGGTTCCTCTTCCCGCCCCAGCCCGGAGAGGTCGCCTTCCAGGGGCGCCCCCTCGGCCAGCAGTGCCACTTCCTTACGCTTTCCATCTGCCCTGAGGTTGCTCGTCCCAAGGGGGTCAAGCGGGCCGGGGCGCGACCCCCGGGACGTGGGCGCGGGGTGCGAGCGCCCGCGCGGCGGGTCTTGCCTTTGGGCTCATCAGCCCCGTCCCTGCCCGCACGCAGCGACCCCGATAACGTGGTGCTGTGCCTGCTGGCGGCGGACGAGGACGACGATAGGGACGTGGCTCTGCAGATCCACTTCACCCTGATCCAGGCGTTCTGCTGCGAGAACGACATAGACATCCTGCGCGTCAGCAACCCTGGCCGGCTGGCCGAGCTCCTGCTCCTGGAGAGTGACGCGGGCCCCGCGTTGAGCGAGGGCGCGGAGCAGCCCCCGGACTTGCACTGCGTGCTGGTGACGGTAAGGGAGAAGGGGACTAAGGGCAGGACGCGGTTAGAGTCCTGGCAGGAAGTCCGCAACGGCTGAAAGTCGCCTGACTCCAGATCTAGAATGGGTGAGGGTCAAGAGCTGGGCGCCTTTGCCCCATCAAAGAGTGTGGCTGGACTTTCAGCCGAGATGTGCTAGTTTCATCCTTGGGATTTTCTCTGGTACGGAACGTGTCTAAGCACGTTGGAGGCTGCCAGAAGCGGAAGAGATCCTTGTGAGTCAGCATTGTCAGCCCAGCTACTCCCTACCTACATCTGCACTACCTCCCGTGACTAATTCCTTTAGCAGGGCAGATTAGATAAAGCCAAATAAATTCCTGGCTCACCCTCATTAAGGAGTCAGCTTCATTCTTTGCCAGTCAGAGCTAAAAATAGAAATGGTGTGGGAGACAGACCTTATTAATTCCCTAGAAATGTATTGAGAGGATAGAGTGGAAATTTTTTCTTTGCAATCTTGCATATTTTAAAATGGAGCTCCCCCCACCCCCATAAAAACCTTTGGTAGGTAGATAACTTGTGTTTACAGAGGTAAATGTGATCGTTTTGTCTTTTACATTTTACTACTTTTTGGCTGATGTCTTTAAGTGGCAGCCTAATTATTTTGCTACTCCTGAAAAAATACTACTGTCTCTTTTGGGAGGATAACAGGTGGCAGTTCTAGTTAACTGCTATGCAGCTCTCACCTCCTGGTAGCCCAGCATGGAAATATTTCTCACAGTTGTTTCACTCAGGTCTCTGCCAAGGTACAAGTTTGGTAGGGCAAGCCTGTGAATAATACTTCATGCAAAACTGAATAAATATTATGAAAACATACATATATATGTATATGGCTCAGTGGGTTTCATGTACTCAGACTATACTCAGACTTTGAAGAGTACAGCTTAGTAGAGAATTACCCTGGATGATTTTGCAGGATACCCAATTACCTAGAAGAAATTTTATTTCTTATGGTTGTAACAGGTCTCTGTGTCACACAGCCAAAGTATAGAATGTTTGAGTGTCTTCCCCTCAAAAGTGGTGCAATAAGTAGCAAAGGCTGACTTTTTTAATAGTAAATTTATTTTTTCTAAATTTGTTCCCAGAATCCACATTCATCACAGTGGAAGGATCCTGCCTTAAGTCAACTTATTTGTTTTTGCCGGGAAAGTCGCTACATGGATCAGTGGGTTCCAGTGATTAATCTCCCTGAACGGTGATGGCATCTGAATGAAAATAACTGAACCAAATTGCACTGAAGTTTTGAAATACCTTTGTAGTTACTCAAGCAGTTACTCCCTACACTGATGCAAGGATTACAGAAACTGATGTCAAGGGGCTGAGTGAGTTCAACTACATGTTCTGGGAGCCCGGAGATAGATGACTTTGCAGATGGAAAGAGGTGAAAATGAAGAAGGAAGCTGTGTGGAAACAGAAATACAAGTCAAAAGGAACAAAAATTACAAAGAACCACGCAGGAAGGAAAACAAAACTATGTATTAATTTAGGATGGTTGAGTTACATTTAAATAAACCAAATATGCTTTGTTAAAGTTTAAATGTGCGGCAGTAGTTTGGGTAATTTTGGTTTATATGCCCTCAAGTAAAAAAGAAAAAAGCAGAAAGGGTTAATCATATTTTAAAACCATATTTTATTGTATTTTGATGAGATGTTAAATTCTCAAAGTTTTATTATAAATTGTACTAAGTTATTTTATGACATGAAAGGTTATTTATGCTATAAATTTTTTGAAACACAATACTTAACAATAAACTGGTATGGAATAATTGCATCATTTCTTTATGTGTGTTTTGTTTCTTTTAACTTGGACTTTCTTTTAAAGAAGTTTCTTTTTAATATGGAAAAATTAAAACCCTTGTGAAATCATATACATATAGTATATGTGTCTGTATATATAGATGTGTGTGTGTATGTATATATAATTCTTTTCCACTCTTAAACATTTGGGCCAGACATGGGGGCATAATATTGCTTTTCATTCATTCTTTAGTGGACATTTTAGTGATGCCCGGCTCTACCCTACATCCAAAGTCAGAAAAACGATGACTTAAGGGAGTTGGGGTTAGAGTTAGGGAACAGGAGTGTTAGAAATTGCACTTGCAAAACCTGAATAAATATTTATAGTTCAATGATACTAGTGTTGTAATAAGATTATATGCGACATATTAAGGAAGCAGAGGGGAGAGAGTGACCAAAGGTACCTGTAAGACCAGTGAAGTTTTTCCTGGAGAGAGATTATTTTATTTGGATCTTAAAACAGGAAGCGGATATTGCTAGCAGCAGCACACTAGTTTCTGAAAAGGTGTGGAGGCCCGAGAGACCAAAACCTGTTCAGGGAACAAAGTGATTCTGTGTGTGCCTCTGGTGTAGAAAGATAAGGGAGAGATAAGGCTGAAAGGTAAGTGGCGATTAGGCCCAGACTGTAAAGGGCATTCTGTGTCACCCTTAGCTTTTGGGCTTCCTTCTGTAAACTTTGTCCAGTCTGCAGAGGCCTTCACGCAGGGAGTGACGTGATCAGTGTTCTAGGAAGATAACACTGGGGACTGAAAGACGGGTTGTTGGGATAATCGGCTGTAGGTAACAAGGCCAATTAGAAAGTGACTGCAACAGTCCGAGGCTGTGCATTTTGCAGAAGCATATTCAGGGAACAAACAGGAAAGTGGCCTGCTAAATATTCTGGTACCCTTAATTCTCTTTCTAGAGCTGTGTGCCTTCCAGCTGAACATGTCTGCTATGGTTCTGAGGGGTTTGGTTAAATTAGATGGGAGAGGTGGAAGAAAAGAGCAAAAGAAATGAAAGGCTTCAGCAGAACAGTCATCTTTTACTTGGAACAGTCACTTGATAATTAACTGCAATAACCTCCTGTAGATGCAGCCAAAGAAAGCAAAAATGCCTACTGAGGCGAGGCCTAATATAGCTTTGGTCTACATGATTTTTCTTTGCCTCCTTCTCAAACCATAAGCCCCCATGGCTCCCCTGCCATCTGTCTCCCACCCTTGTCATGACTACATACAATCAGGAAAAAGTAGAAGTCAGAGGAGAGAAAACCAGCTAACAGTAACTAAAAGCTCCACATTTCTGTATATTTTAGGAATAACATAGGCCCATGAGCCCTTCACCTTGCAATTAAGTTTCTGTTTTTCACATCTACTAGAAATGTGGGTTTTTAGGCCTTGTTTAGACTTGTTGTATCTTATTTAAGCTAGTGCCTGATCCAAAACATAACTGGTATTTAATATTTGTTTCTTACATTATCAAAAGATTGAGAGCAGTGAGTTTTAAACAGAATTTCTTTTCGTTCCCACTAAAGTAAAAATATTTTCAATTCTTTCCCACAACTACTTGATTAAAAACGCTTCTGCAAAGATGAGTGAATTAAAGTAGGAAGGCAGAGTGGGGAGAAGCAGCATTCCTTGGCGGAAAGAGCATGGGGTACAGCCAGGGTCAGTCCCAGTGCATCCCATTTTCCTCATCAGCAAAATGGAGATAAAATTAACCATCTTGCAGAGCTGTTTCACTCCTACAGGACTGTAACTTCCCTGAAGGTAAGAAACAATGTCTGGTTCATAATTGTAGCCCAGTACTTAGCACACTTCTCAGCAAGCAGTAGGTGTTGAATTAATATTTGTTGACTAGGGACTTCCCTGGCGGTCCCGTGGTTAAGACTCCACCCTTCCAATGTAGGGGGTGTGGGTTCAATCCCTGCTCAGGGAACTAAGATCCCACATAGCGTGGCAAAAAAAAAATTTGTTGACTAAATGATTTAGAAATAATAGATGCAAACTACCTGGCATCTGATAGGTGCCAATACAGTGTGTCTATTACTAAAACTTAGGTGATAGCAATAGAAAAACTTTTAAGGCATCAGAGAAATCTGTTGCTTATAACATGGTATATATATTTTAAGAAAAGTGTTTTGAATCTGTATTCTCAATTCATAGTACTTAGAGATATGAAGTGGTAGTATGCATCCTTCAGGTTGTTTGGTTTCAGAAAAATCTCAACAATTAATTCAGTGTTGTTTTGGTTTTTAAGTTTTAACGGTTGTTATTTGCTCCTGATTGAACATAACCCAAAAGTAACAAGGCATTGAAAAATCCAATCTGAAACAATTGAGTTAATTGTAAACAAGTGTGCAATTACCAGGGCAGATTCTGCCTCTAAATGATGCTAATATTTTTCAGTTGTGCTTTAAATGCCTACTTATTGCAAGTAGGTGAAAATGTTACAACAGGGACAAAAATCCCCTCGTCTACCTACAGTGTGTTGTTTGTGGAAAATACCTATTTTTTTTCCACTGGCAGCTTCACCTCAGTGTCGTAAATAGCATTGACTTCTCCTGCCTACAGTTCACCAAGGCCCTCAGTAAGTTAAACTTATATAATGAAAGGACTCATGAAGGTAACTAATCTTCCATAATACATGTTTTATTTCCCAAATAAAGAAAAAAGGGTCATGACTAGGAAAGAGCTGTTTGTATATTGTTAATTAATTGGAAGTATTTTCAAAGCTTGTTTTGAGATGCCTTACTGTAACCCTTCTAAAATCAGTTTCCCAATTTTCAACTATATGGGTTAAATTTTATTCTTTGGGGGCTTCCCTGGTGGCGCAGTGGTTGAGAGTCCGCCTGCCGATGCAGGGGACACGGGTTCGTGCCCCGGTCCGGGAAGATCCCACATGCCGCGGAGCGGCTGGGCCCGTGAACCATGGCTGCTGAGCCTGTGTGTCCGGAGCCTGTGCTCCGCAACGGGAGAGGCCACAACAGTGAGAGGCCCGCGTACCACAAAAAAAAAAAAAAAAAATTTTATTCTTTGATATGTGGTAGAAGGCTGTAAGCAGTGAGGTGCGTTTCCTTTAAATGAACAAAACTCTCAATGGCATGATTTAACACCAAGCCAGAGTCCCTCAAGTTGAGTTGAATCTTTTTTTGTTCCTTTTTAACAATACTTAGATAAACATAAGAAACTGTGTAAAACGTTATATTCATGAAGATCACCAAGAAGTACTTAGTGAGAGCTTATTATGGGCAAGGGGCTATGCTGGTTATATTGAAATCTAAGAAAAATCAGACACTTCCTCTGGCCTCAAGGAGTTCCCAGCCTAGTGAAGTAACTAGGGCATGCACATCAATAGATGTAATCCAAAGCAAAAGTGCTCAGTAACATAAGGCCCAGAGAAATGCTATGAGAATTCAAAGGGTAGAGATTTCTGGAGGGCACATGGGGATGACAAGTAGAAAAAGTCGGAGCACAGGCTCCGGATCCTCAGGCTCAGCGGCCATGGCTCACGGGCCCAGCCGCTCCGCAGCATGTGGGATCCTCCTGGACAGGGGCACGAGCCCGCATCCCCTACATCGGCAGGCGGACTCTCAACCACTGCGCCACCAGGGAAGCCCAAAAGTCTGCAAGTTCTTTGATCAGAAGCTAGCATCGTATTTTGCAACCGCACAAATTACTTAATTGATTGAATATTGAATGTAATTCTGCTAAGTGCTGTGGGGAATACACAGATGTAGCCTATAAGAGCACTTGTCCTTAAGAAGTTTATCATCAAATAAGGAAATTGTGAAGGTTAGCACATTCACTTCTTTAATGCTATTTATTGAAAGCCCATCATGTACCTGACACTGTGTTAGGTCCCAGGGCTACAAAAGTGAAAAAATAAGGTCTCTGCCTTCAAGGATGTGTGCAATTTGGTGTAGAAGACTGACACCTGTGATGCAGGGTGATCAGGATGATGTGCTACGTTCAAGGCCTAAGTGTTCCTGGGGGTCGGGAAGGTTTGCCAGATCCAGAGCAACCAAAGGATGAAGAGATCTGCCAGGGGACTGTGAAGGGCACGTCTTCCTGGACAGGAACTGCAGCTCTCGAGTGTATGTTTGAGGCATGTTTGGGGCGAGTTTCTGAGGCAACCACACCACTCACATAGGGCTTACTACACGCTGAGCACAGCTCTAAGAACCTTATGGTAACTCATTAGCCTCACAACAACTCTATGGAAGTAAGTATCAGTACTATTATTGCCTCTGTTTTGAAGGTGAAGAGACTGATACACAGAGAGAGAAATCTGCCCAGAGTTGTTTGTTAGTAAGTGGCAAGTCCATGATGCACACTGAAGCAGTCTGGTCCTGGAATCCATATTCTCCAATGACAGGTGATAATGTGGGAAGAGGTGGTAGGGAGGACCATGAAGGGCCCTTCAAGCCAGCCTTTTTTTCATTAGGTGATAGAAAGCCATTTAAAAACTTAAAACTGAGAAAATAGGCAGGGTGCTATTACCACCATGACAGAGGCTAGGAAAAGATGAAACTGTGGCTCACAGAGTCCTAACGTGAGGTTGGAAACTGGTAGCCAAGAGAAATTTGGCTCACATCATGTTTAAAAACAATTTTTGGGGGGAATCACTTGCCAACGTTTAATCATGGAGAAATTTCTTCGAAAAACCTTTATTTCTGTTGTCGCGTGGAAATTTGCTGTATGTGGCAACAGTGGGCCCACATTCTGCATGGAAGCAATTGGCTGCAGCTGAGGGAGGTTCCTCCCTTTTAGACAAAGATTTCCAGTTTGCCACAGACCTCACCCCTCCCTATTGTTAACTTAAGCCCGCTGGACTCACTTAGGCTTTCCTTCCTAATCCTTTTAGGCATGTGAGGTCCACACTTCACCCCCCAATGACAAATATCTCTCAGTCTGGGGCTCAGATTCTTCCTGTGTAAAATGAGGGATTTGCCCTCCAGAATTTCTCACATTGTTCCGATAATAATGAAGACCTAGCATTTTTGATAGTGTTAAAAATACAGCTTTAAGACCCCTTCCCAGGAGCTTCAGATTAAGTGGGGCTGGGAAAATTCTCAGAATTTATTTTTTTAACAAGTAAATTCAGGTAATTCTTATTATCAGGGAAGTTTGAGAAACACTGCCTGCTTTCTTGGAGTTCTTCCAGCTGAAATTGAGCAGAATCACGCTTAAGGAAGTTTAGTGCGGGGGCAGGGGCAGGGGTAGGGAGCAGCTTTCACCACATCAGTTTCCAGTCTCCCTGATGTTAGCCCACCAGGAGCTGAGGGATACATGTTTCTCTGCAAAGGTTGAAGAGATTCTCAGGGAAGAGGTATAACCAGAACAATTTGCTACGTGTGGACAGAGTTAGAATTCACTAGTTTACTAAGGTGATTACTGTACAAATTACAAGAACTACAAAAGGTGGGAGGTCCACAAACAGGTTGGCTCTTAGCACTGCCTTGAACTGACCGATCAACAGACCTGTTATGTGCCCGACACAGCACTGGGCACTTGGACAAGAAGCTGACAGCATGATAAAAACAACCTGTTGTACAGAGTGTTGCTCGGCATCAGGCACAAGGTAAGGAGCTCGGAGAGTGAGTGGAGTTCCTATTTTTGTTATATCCATTAGCACTTTCTGGCTTATAATGTGCTTTCTTATTTATTTATTTATTTTCTTTTTTTGCGGTACGCGGGCCTCTCACTGCTGTGGCCTCTCCCGTTGCGGAGCACAGGCTCCGGATGCGCAGGCTCAGCGGCCATGGCTCACGGGCCCAGCCGCTCCGCGGCATGTGGGATCCTCCCGGACCGGGGCACGAACCCTTGTCCCCTGCATCGGCAGGCGGACTCTCAACCACTGCGCCACCAGGGAAGCCCTGCTTTCACATTTATTAATCCATTTGATTCCTTGCCAAAGCACCTGAGGGTCAGAGAAGTCAAGAGACCCCTCCAAAGCCACATGGAGAGGAAGGTGAAAATCAAAATTCTACTGTGAACTCCATCTCTCAAAGACACCAACCAGACAGCACAGGTTAACCCGGGAGGCTGAAACTAATTGCATCTAATCTTTTACTTACCCGGTAAATGGGAACAGAGCCCCCGGAAAACTAAAGGAGACAAAAAAACAGGAGGAGAGAATTCTAAGAATTGTTCTCTTTCATCCTGTAACCTCATCACAGAAGAAGTGATTTTTGTGTCCTTGGGTACTTTATGCTAACGTTTTTCTACAAATAAGTGTCTGAGAACTTATTATGCAGAAAAGCTGCAAAGTTCCCTAGTGTCCCCACTCAATACCTGATTACATCACCATACTGTAATCACACTGCAACCATCAAAATAAGCACTCTGCAAAAAGGCTCATCAGAAGAGCCTTCTGATTTTTTTGTTTCTTTGTGTAACTGTTAAGGACAGAGCTGGCAAAAGATCAAGAATAAGAGTTCAGCAGTTAAGACAATAGGCTTTTCTAGCCAGAAAGAGCTGAGCTTGGGTCCTGGATCCCAGCTAGGGCTTGGGAAAGTAGTGTAACTTCTCTCAGCCTCAGTTATTTCTTCCAGAAAATGGGAAAATAAACAAGGCTTATATCATTGATTTTTTTGTAGGGATTAAAGGAAACAATGCAGAGAAAGCAAAGCACTTGGCTCAGTTCCTGGAAGTACTGGATATACGTAACCTAACGATAATTGCATCTCCCATGATAATTACATCTCCCACGAGTGGGTAATTTTCTATGCATGTATGTTATGTATGTATTTTGTATCATTATTCTATGTTTGTAAATTAGAGGGTGACTTAAGTGGAAAACCCTCCAGCCAACTACATAGCTGAACAGAACTGAATATGGAAAGACGTTATCCAATTAAATTGTTAATTTCCACGAATCCAGTTTCTCCTCTCCATTACCATTAACTTGATTTGGTCCTTTATCACCCATTTGGATTATCAGAGTAGTTTCTGTTCAAAATCAAACATTGAGCTCATACTGTGTGCCAAGTTCTGTGCTGGAACTTACTATAGAAAGATGGTTATGGTGCAGTTTCTACCTGCAGTCTAGTGTAGGGAGCTGACAGACACAGAGAATTTAAGGTGGTGTGGTGTCTTGGCATTTTGGGCATGGTGTGTGTGTGTGTGTGTGTGTGTGTGTGTGTGTGTGTGTGTGTGTGTGTGTGTGTGTGTGTGTGTGTGTGTGTGTGTGTGTGTGTGTGTGTGTGTGTGT
>NW_020185328.1:1057926-1076507 GCF_003031525.2 Neophocaena asiaeorientalis asiaeorientalis
TGTGTGTGTGTGTGTGTGTTTAGGGTGGTGGTGGTGAGGAAGCCTTCCAGGAAAGGGTGATGCTTGACCTGAGTCCTGAAGCACAGTTAGAAGAGAGGGGAGAAAAATGCAGTGCATGAGGGATTCTTTCAGTCTGTGGTGTTTGCTACAGGATTAACTGTTAAGGAAGGGAGTGGAGAAAGGTAGGCTGAAAAGGTAGACAGAGACCAGCTCATAGAAGGCCTTGTATGTCCTTCTAAGGAGCATGGCTTTGCCCTGCAGGCAATGAGGGGACGCCGAGGATTTTATATATAAAAGTAAAATGGGCTAACAGTCGTCTATGGTTTATTCTTCTCAGAGGCATTTAATTGCCCAGATCAGTGCAATGGGATTTGAGGGGAGTGTAATGTAAAGGGACAGCTGTTCATTGTTCTTGTCCGTCCTGCTCCCCTCCTTCCTTCCATGAACCTTCTTTCTTGTTAGCACCCCTCACCCCAGCCTCAAAAATAGATTTGGAATATAGGCCTGGCTCATCTTCCTGGCCATGGTGATTGGTGTGGGGATAGATAATGTGACTCAGCTGGGCCAATCAAATCTTCCTGAGAATTTTCTGCCAGAGTAGAAAAGTCTGTAGTCTCTTTGCAGTGCCACCAAGCTAATGGATGAGCCTAGGCTTGCTGGCAGTTGCTTGCCTGCTGTGGAGAGTAAGTCTATTAAAGAGTAAAGGGCAGAGGTGACACTTGAAAGCAGAGCTAAATGCAGCTGTACCTGAAGGGAGGCCCATGGATTTTTTATTATGCGTAATTTAATTTTCAACTAAAAATCAGGTTTTAGTTTTATTTGCAACTAGAAGTAGGACTGAGGGATTTCCTGGATGCGAGACTTTCAGGGCCAAAACTGAGACAGTCCCAAGTAAACAGAAACAGTTAGCTATCCTAATACCAGGGGCAACCACAGAGGCTGGAGTCTAGATGTGACGTTTTCCAGTAGTTCAGTCAAGGGGTGATACATGCCTGAACTTGCAGTTGATGAGGAAAATCAGGGGTGGATTTTAGAAATATTTGGGAAATGAAATAGGCAAGACTGGGTGATCAGATGTAAGGAATGAAGGGGAATTCTTGAATGCCTCTCAGGATTCCAGCTGGGGCAATTTAACGATGATACTGATGTCAATTAAAGTTTTGCAAGGGGAGATGGCTTTAGTCTTGGACACATTTTGTTTCAAGTCCTTGTGTGACTATCTGTTAAAAATGTCCAGTAGAATAGGTAAGTTGGATGCTTGGATAAAAGGTGGGCTGGATGTTTGGATTTAGGAATCCTCAGTGTATACTAACAGTGAGAGTGGATGAGCTCTCCAAGAAGAATGGATAAAGTGAGAAGAGCGACAGTGGGTCAAGGATAGAAACCTGGGACTGAGGGTGGGACTTTAGAAGGCAGACATAGGAAGAGGAGACAGAGGGGAAAAATGAGTCTGATGTCACAGAAGCTAGTGGGGCAGAATGGTGAGTTTACAGGAGAGAATAATTCCCACTCTTAGAGGGGTCCCTGAAGCAGAGATTGAAAGTTTCCACTGAATTTCAAAATTAAGAGTTCACTGGCTGGGACTTCCCTGGTGGCACAGTGGTTGGGAAACTGCCTGCCAATGCAGAGGACATGGGTTCGATCCCTGGTCTGGGAGGATCCCACATGCTGTGGAGCAACTAAGCCCGTGGGCCACAACTAGTGAGCCCGTGTGCCACAACTGCTGAAGTCCGTGTACAGAGCCTGAGCACCACAACTACTGAGCCTGTGTGCTGCAACTACTGAAGCCCGTGCACTTAGAGCCCGAGCTCCGCAACAAGAGAAGCCACTGCAATGAGAAACCTGCGCACTGCAACAAAGAGTAGCCCCTGCTCACCATAACTAGAGAAAGCCTGTGTGCAGCAACGAAGACCCAACACAGCTCTCCTCCAAAAAAAAAGAGTTCACTGGCTGTTTTATGGGATGCCATCAGTTTCGCTCTGTTGGTGTGAGTAAAGCCACATTGCAGTCGATTGAGAAGATGGGAGGTGAGGAAGAGAAGACAGGGAAGGTGGACTACTCTTGGGAAATTTTGATAAGAAAGGAGAAAAGAGGATAAGCAGCTTCAGGAATAGCTGGAGGACTTGCTCACCTGTGAGACTGATGGAAGTTATTTGCTTGGGTGTGATGGAGACATTTGGATGTGGAAAGGTAGGAAGTTTTAAGAATTCAGGCCAAATGGCCCCAGCATGTTTTTGATGGGGAAGGCAGGATTATTTGCTTGATGGGAAGGAGATAAATAGGGGGGTTTGAGTAGGGTGTTAAAGGTTTGGAATGGAGGAGTTGAACAAGGACCAATAAAAGAATTATAAAATGCTGCTGGAGGCTCAGCAGAGGTTAGAAACACTACTGCCACTTTTTCTCCACTAGTTCATTCTCCTTCTTCACTCTGTCTTTAAGAAAACAAGGCTTATCATGTCAAGACCCTGCTTAAACCACTCTACCAACTCCCTCCCCTTGCCTTTTATAATCAGTAGAAACTCTTAGCCTTTGTTGACTTGACTCAAACTTCCTTCCCAGCCTCATCAACATTCTTTTCCCCACACTCCTGCCACAGAGATCTGTTATCTGGTAACCCAGACTTCTTTAGAACCTAGCGTTTGTACACACTTTTTGTGCTGCTGAGAATAACCTTTCCCTATTCTTCACTAACGAACTCCTACTCATCCTTCAAGGCCCAACTGATACAGTGCCGCCTCTGTGAAACCTTTTTTGACTCATTCAGGCAGGGCGACTTCTTATAATAGCATTGATCACATTGCACAGTAATGCCCACCCCAATCCCCACCCTCACTATCTTGGGAGATCCTAGTCTTTTCTGGGTTTATCCTAGGACATACTTAGCTAGTAGGAGCTACCATATTCCCAGGAGGAGCTCAACAAATGAGTGAATTCCTCTTTGTCCTGCTTCTAAAAATCAAATGCTGTGTTATCCACATTTAATGTCGAGTGGGGTATTTTTCTTTCTGTAGTTATAACTCATGAGACATTGCTGATACTTTGTTGAAGAACTTTGCTCATTTAATTCTATTAATTGCTTATATACAAAATACCTTTCTACAATTCATTTTTCCTTAAAAATTCTTTCCTGCCCTGATGATGAGTCAGTAGCTGAAGTATCAGGAAGTGATTTTTAAAATATCTTTTAAATATCTATAATTATACTCGGCAAACCCACATACCCTTCTCTGACCCCATACTCTAGACTTTGGTTCTTTATCTCCTGATTTTCGATTCAAGGAGGAAAATGTAAAATGACTGGGGGTAAAGATGGCAAAAAAGTGACCCAAAGTGAATTGCTCTCCTCTCCCAAATTTGTATAAGATTTAAAGCTAGAAGAAATGTTAACAATTACCTAGCCTAAATCCTTCTTTAAAAAATTCCTTTTTTTTTTTCTGGAAACAGGAACAGGAGTCATAAAAGTCTTAAGGTTGCACAGCAAATTAGTGGCAGTCCAACTAGAACCCACATTTCCTGAGTCTAAGATGCTTTTTCTCTTACTTCATACTGACAACTCATGAAAAAAATGCAGTTTTTTAAAAAAAGCATATCGAATGCACTTTTGGATCTCTGCGAAATTCCATTTTCTCATATGTAAAGTAGGGATAATAATAGTAGTGACCTCATGGGTTTGTTGTGAGAATTAAATGAATTAAGAGATGCAAAATGCTGAGAAATAGCACCTGCCCATAGTAAGTGCCTGGAGTCTAGTATTGTTTATTTTTATTTAAGGTCCAGTACATTAGGCTCTTGATTACTAAGGAACCAATTTGCTCACTTTACATTACTTAAGTTTATTTAAATTAAAACATTTTTTTTGTTTATTGAGTTCACGTGCAATATTATGTTTCAGGTGTACCACATAGCGATTCACAATTTTAAAGGTTATACTCCATTTATAGTTGTTATAAAATATGGCTATATTCTCTGTGCTGTACAATATATCCTTGTAGCTTATTTTATACATAGCAGTTTGTACCTCTTAATTCCCTACTCCTATATTGCCCCTCCCCCTCAATCACTAGTTTATTCTCTATATCTGTGAGTCTGTTTCATTTGTGTTATATTCACTAGTTTGACCCCTCATATAAGCGATGTCATACAGTATTTGTTTTTCTCTAAATGCACTTAGCATAATACCCTCCAAATCCCATCCATGTTATTGCAAATGGCAAAATTTCATTCTTTTTTATGGTTGAGTAGTATTCCATTGACTATATTTATATACCACATCTTCTTTATCCATTTGTCTGTTGATGGACACTAAGGTTAATTCCATATCTTGGCTATTGTAAATAATGCTGCTATGAACATTGGGGTGCGTGTATCTTTTCAAATCAGTATTTTTGTTCTTTTCAGATACATACCCAGGAGTGGAATTGCTGGGTCATATGGTAGTTTTATTTCTCACTTGATTAATTTTAAAATTCCCGAAGTTATTTTGCCTTCCTGTCGCCCCCCGCCATTCAAACCATGCTACAGTTATGAAGACAGACTATGGGCTGTAGAATCTAGCTGACGCGGGTGTGTGGAATTAGGGTCTGTACTTCTTAGTTGTTGGATCCTGCATTACTCACTTGACTTCTCTGAGCCTCAGTTCCTCATCTGTAGCATACAGTTAAATAAAGTCTACTTTCCTTTCAAGAGTTGTTGTGAGGCTTAAATGGGAGGATACATGTGGAGCGTCCAGCCCAGTGTCAGTGTTTGGTCCCTCCTTTCCCCAGGGCTTCACACAGATGTCTGTAAATATCGACAGATATATGAGCTATATTGAAATGTACTTCATTGATGTCAGATCTACTAGGGTTTATCTACAATAAAGCAATTCTAATGCGTTGGCCATGGGAAAATGTCTCAAGGTTAAAAGTAGGAAGGATCTGCTGCACATGGACGATTCTCCAAAGGGATGCTTGTCTTCAGATATACTGTAAAGCTTCTTTACCATTTTTGCCACATCCAAGTACAAGCTGTGCTATTATATACCCACATTTTTGAAAATGTAAATTGGCTTACTTTTTACTTAAATCTGTTTTAGAAGGAAACTTTATATCACAACTTGCTCAGTGAGTGACTGCTTTTCCCCTGCCCCCAGCATATCAACTTACAGATCCACAGGGTCTTTGTGATGTCACATGGTTAATGTCCTATGTCAGGACCAGATTTCAGGTCTTTTGTGGAGCTCTCTCTTCTATCACTTAGCTGTGTGTGTGTGTGTGTGTGTGTGTGTGTGTGTGTGAAGATGGCATGATTGGATCTAGAGACCAGGAGTAGCAATTTGCACATAGATGTCTCAGCTGCAGATTTAACGTGCAAATTCGAGACCTTACCATTATATATCTCGGCCAGTCCACTTACTTGCTTTCATTATTGAATAGATTACCTAGGAGGATTTATAGGGTATAAAAATGCTTTGTATGTAAAATTAATTCTCAATACACCTCAAACTTTAACTTCTGCTCCTTTGTGCTAAGCATTGCTCTCTCCATAGTTCTATTTTATAGCATCAGTTGTCTTCTACAGATTAATATATTAAGTCATATAGCATTTCAGGATACATTTATTTGGACTGCATTTTCTTCCAGTGCAGAGAAAATACTGGTTTCTTAAAAAATTAATCGTTGAGGTGAGGGTTCCTGAGACCAATTGCATGTATGTGTTTGCCCAGGACTGGCCTATAGCTAAATGGCCTTTAATAGATATGATTGACTCAGATAAGGAAACAGCAATGGGGGAAGCACCTGAAGGGAAACGTTACTTGCTGCTCACAGCGGCAAAGGGGTAGAGTAGCAAGCAGGGCCATGCTCTGAAAGCAAGCTATAGGCAATAGTCATGTCAGGTTGTGCAAAGATGGCTTAGAGCTGATGGCAGGACAGGTTCTACACAGTCAGAGCCGTGAGCCCAAAGTTTATAAATGTAGACATAGGGACTCAAAAGACTGTCCACCTAGCCCCAAGTAAGAAGGCTTATGGTGAATGTCCTTATGTATATGTGTAACATTGCCGATGAGAAGCTGGTCACAGCGCATGTCCAGGAGAGCTGGACCTGCATCTCCACATTTGGCTCCCACATTACCAGCAGGCTTGAGTTCTTTGTTCACACCATTAAGGTTGCATACCATTTCATCTGCCACGTTTACTTACTTAGTCTACTCATTTCAGCTTCACTGTCCTCCATCCCCTTATCCCTACCCAGGTCCCATCTACCACCCCCAAGCCCGTCTTCCATTGAAAGTCACAGGGACTTCTGGTAATTTGGTCTGAGCCAGTGAACGTCCTGGTCAGTTGCTGCTGCCTGTTTTTCATGACCAACATGTCTAAATTCTTCAGTCCTTTCCTAGGAAGGGCTCAGTGGCTGTCTATCTTTTGCCCCTACCCTTTGTAGTGTGTGTGTGTGCTGGTTTTCGGAAGCAGGGGGCATCTCTTTAGCTTGCCCAGCCCATAACCTTGTTGGTTGCCTTCTCCCTGGCTTTCTGGATGACGTTGTCCCTCCCTTGATCTCTGTGGGAATCCCAGCTCTGGAGGAAGGGACTGGGCAGGAGGCAGGGTACCTTCAACAAACACTTGGTGAATATGAGTCTGCAAGTCTGATGACCTTTCCATTTGTTGTCTGTTTCTGTGGTCACAGCCGGGTCTCAGGATGGGAAAGAGCCTTCCACACATTGTGAATCACTACGCCACTCCTCCTTAACAACTTCCACTGCCTTCCGGCTGCTTGCAGGGTAAGTGGTATGGGAGATGCTCTGCACACTAGCTTTGAGCTCACTTTTCTCCTCCTCCTGTCATTCCCTCCCAAGACTTCATTCCAACACATACAAGGTTTCTTCGTCTCTCAAGACCTAGTTCGAACACCACCTCCCTTGGAAGCCTTCTCAGACTTTGCTGATATGGAGGTAGCCCTCCTTCCTCTGGGCTCTCACGGCACTGTGTGTTCACCTGAGTTCAGGCACTTTGCACACGGTACTATAATTATTAGTTTATATATTGGTTATTCCCACCCTTCCTTGCCTTAGACTGTGAGCTTCTCACGGGCTGGTGTGAGCCTTATTCATTTGAGTGTAATCAGAGCCTGAGTTCCATACCTGGCTCTCAGCAGGTGCTCAGAAAATGTTAACTGAATGAATGCAGGAAAAGGGGAAGAGAATTGGTCGTCTGTTAATTTATTGAGCAAAATACAGTAGGAAGATTCAATGAGGCACTGATCCAGTAAAGAGAGCAACGGTGCTTTAATGAAACTTCTTTCAAATCTGTGAACACGTTAGCTATCAAGTAAATGCTTTTATTCTTTCTGCAGAACAGATTTCCAAACAATAATCACAATGTTTAGGTTAATAAGATGCTGGACAGATGAGTAGTCAAAGAATGTTATAAAACAACAATTCCATCAACTATATACCAAATGCAAATTTACTGAGACATCAAGAGAATGTATGTTTATAGTTACATGGCTATAAACAAGACATTATTACAGTAATCGAGTCCATAAAACTAGAAAAAAAAAACCATATAACGAAAAGGCCTTTCATAAGCTATTAAATGAGCACACACAATAGACAAACCAGTTCTATATTTGAAGCAGCATATAGCACCAACATGTTGGCAGGACCAGTAGAGGGGTAGTAGGCTGCTGGATGGAACAGGGGGAATCTCAGCCATCATCTGCTTCAAGCCCCGTTTTACAGATGGTGAAATGGAGGCCCAGAGAGATGGAGTGCCTTGTTCAAAGTCACACAACACAGGGACACAGGATTGGCTAGACAACGAATGATCGAGGCCACCCAGCTCCTAGGTAAGTGTTCTATTTTAACATACAGATAATTCTACTTGATTCAATGTATTTTTTTCCCTATTAACAGATCTACCATAAAAGGTCAATACAAGTCCTAACACACTCTGGTATTATGTTTATTGAGAAAGGACTGACATGTACTGTGATTTACTTCTTGGGACTATATAGCTGTTAAAATTCGGAGTAATCACTCAGATGACACTCTCTTAGGTGCAAACTGACTGAGAAGGAGGAATCTGAAGGGAAAGTTTGGCACTACCTAAACTAACTTATGCCTCAAAATTACTAAATTGTTGGTATAATTTTTTTTTTTTTTTTCCTGATAGTTGAAAGATTAGTAAAGCAGAGAAGTAGTCCCAATAGAGAGAAAGCAAATCAGGTCTTTCCTTTAAAGGGTAAGCATGGCACTTTTCATTTTAATAATAAGGTAAAGAAATGTAAAAACCTGATTCTTATTTAGAAAAAAAACCTATAGCTTGTGAACCACCTGGTATAGAAAGTGTTTCTCTAGTTAAAAAAAGTGTTTCTGTAAAATACTTCGGAGTCAGGAAATTCTGTTTAGCATATCTTGCCATGGTCCTGAGGCCTCAATTGGACAGATTTACGATGCACTAATGAAGATATAAGAATGGAAAAAGAGATCACTGTTAACAGAAGCAGCATTACAGACAAAGTAGAGTGGACATATTTAAATAGCTTCATAGACACGAAGGCAAGAAGTTGCATGCACGTAAGTGATTAGGTGTGTCATTATAGTGGTAGTTGGAAAAAATAACACACACTGGGCATTTGTCTGTCATTACCAAAAACCGAATTTTGGTTGCTGCCGAATAGTTAAACTGTGGCTTTACAAGTAGAATAAAACCTGATAAATAAAAGTGACTTCTGCATATCATACATATGTATACATATATTATATTTTTCTCACATAGATGTCTAGTTATAAGTAAATCAACATTTAGCTACAATTTTTCTCCCCCTCGGGTCCAGCATCAAAGGATTTGATATCACTTTTCTGAAACATACCCTATACCTGGTTAGGAAGTTACATGATTTTCATACTCGTAGCCTTTATGATATCTGGCCAGCAAAAATAAAAATGAAATCTCCTGGGACCTCAAGTCCATTCCTTACCACTACAGGCATGTTAACAAATATACAGCAAACCATATTTGTTTTCTGTTAGGTAAAAGAACATGTTTTAGTACTAAAGAATAAACTACGCTTGCTACCAAAAATGTGTACATAGCAGTATAATAAAAGTAATTTCACGAAAATATTTTGTAACAAGCTACATTATAAATATTTAAAGAAACATGGTAAAAATCAGAGTGAAAATCAGATTAGTGTTCTGAAACTATCAGTAGAAAAATATACTTATAAAAAAAGAATGTCTCATTAAGTGAAGCTGTAAATGTAAAGTTGTCTTATTAATGTACATTTCAAATATCACCTTTTGAAAGGAAAAACTGTTCTCTCTCCAACAGGTGCCTATAATTTACTTGGAAACCGGGCGTTTTGCAGAACTAAGCGTAGGTGACAAGAGGGTAACGGCGGTGGCATGATTTCCACATGGTCCTGGAAGAGTGAGGGCCGTTCACAATGCTGAATAGGCAGGTGACTTGGAGAAATACGGAATATATTTGAGCAGTTTGGAAACAGTACTGCATTTGTTCACCCACAATCAGCATAATATGCAAAGCTCAGACATTAGATTTTAAAAGGGGCTTGCACTGCAGGGCAGGACTGTACAGAACTAGGGAAAACCGTTGTAAATAATTCCTTCTTGGGGAGGGAGCCTTTCGGAGAAGATTTTAAATCGTTCATGAGTAGTTGTTTTTAATGAACTGAAGCTGAATTAAAATATCAAAGGTCTAGTGTATGGTTTGGGCCCATAAATAAGCATTTAAAAAGACCCTCTCTTCCTCTTTGATAAAGTTAACATACCCTCTGGCCACAGGAGATGCCTTCTTTTGGCATCCCCACTGGAAATTCTGAGGATGTGTGGCAGGACCATCATGCCCAGAGGAAAATCAAGGAGCCCAACACCCAGCTGCTGGAACCGTGGGCCCAGGTAGCGAACCACTGGATCCTAGCCTCTCTCAGATGGTGTGAGGACAGGCTAGGGATGATGATGACGCTGCAGGTATTTGAAAAGAGCTTAAGTAAGTAAGTGTCTGATACCTTTACGTTCTTTCTGTGTGTATGTTTCTTCCCCATCATGATCTGCCCACTTGGGGCTGGGAGGCGAACATTACCTCTGAGGACATGCTCTGGCAGCAGACGAAAGATAGAGGGGAGGCAGAGAAAGTGAGCTAAATCACAAAGTTGGGCCAAGGAGAGCAGCTGTTTTTCATGCATTCCTGCTCTTCTCTTGGCCCGGCTCACGGCTGCTCTGTCTCGCTCCCATCGTCAGAGTGGAAATTTCAGAGGTGTCTACCCCTGCTCCAGAGAACGTGAGCCCTGGGGCACAGCTGCCCAGGGTACTCCCCAAGGGCCTCCTCCCCTTTTCTAGACGCAGGATCACTGAAGCCCGAGAGCCCTTGGTGAATTAATAGTCATATCATAAAAGGGCTTTTAGTTCAGTTTTTAAATTTTAATTGGCACAGTTTACTGGAGCCTAGGAGGTCAGCACGATTTCAAGAGGAGAGAGATGCCTTCATTACTCAATTACAATGAATGCAGTCTTCAGGGTGTTCTTTACTTTTTGTACAATAACTATGAGAAAAGAATTTAATTCTACCCACACACAGCTCAAGATAAAGGTATAACTTCTTCTGGAGTTGAACTGATGGTCTGGAGAGAGAGACATTTTAATAGGGAAATAAGCTTTGAGATGTGTATATACAAACACACATATATATACACAAAACACTCCTCACCCACCTATACTGTACAGATTGGCATAACCCTATTAAGAACATACTATGATAGAAAGGCTTTAGGACAAGTTATTCTTGGCATTTTAATCGAGACGAGTCCTTAGGTAATTTAGGTCTTAACTGGATCATTCACATATTTGTTTTTTTAAAAGGCCAGACCAACTTTCCTTCAGCAGTAACCCAATATGGCAGTAACCCAATATGACACCAGAGTTAACAAATGGAAAACAAGATTGTTATTCTCTATTAATTCATTAAAGGGCATTTTAGAGAGAGGACAACTTGGAAAACAAAGACTTCATGGGATTCCAAGTTACTTGAGAGCATTTTAGTTATTAGCAGTGGTTACCAAATAAGCCAAAGGTAAATCTTTTCAAGGAGCTGCTCATCGTTTGCTTTGTTGAGAAGAGGGGAGGAGCCACTTCACTACTCCTCTATAAGATGATGCAGGTCTTTTTATCCTTGAAAGGGTTTTCTGAAGTTGGTATCCCCATCAGCAGAGGGTCATTCCTTGCATGTTCCTCGCAGTAGGACATGAGGTCCGCTGATGCCTTTGAAACCTGGTGCGCAGACAGACCAAAGCAAACAAAGAAAACATTTACAGGATACAACTAGAGATGATCATACTAAGTGACGTAAGTCAGACAGACACATACCGTATGATATCACTTATATGTGGAATCTAAAACAGGGCACAAATGAACCTTATCTACAAAACAAACAGACTCGTAGACATAGAGAACAGACTGGTGGTTGTCAAGGGGGAGGGAGAGGGATGGAGTGCGAGTTTGGGGTTGGTAGATGTAAACTACTATATAGGTTGGATAAACAACAAGTTCCTACTGTATAGCACAGGGGACTATATTCAGTATCCTGTGATAAACTGTAATGGAAAAGAATATATAAAAAAGAATGTCTATATGTGTATAACTGAGTCACTTTGCTGTAGAGCAGAGACTGGCACAAAACTGTAAATCAACTATGCTTCAATAAAAAAAATTTTTAAAAAATATTTACAAACTTGAAAGGTATTTGAATGCTAACCCACTGGGTGGAAGACTGTTGGAGAACAGGATGACCAAAGTATCACTCCCAGATTATCTGACCAAAGTATCACTCCCAGATTATCTGTTACTTAAAGAGGGAAAAGGTACTTCTAAATGGAGAAATCTGGCAGATGAGGCCTTCCTTAACCAAGTGATCAAACTGACATCAGATGTCTCTTGGAGTGAGTACAGAAGACTCACCACCAGCCAGCTAGTATTTCTGCCCAAACTTTTAGCCTGAATTTGATCGTCAGCAAACAATCCCATCTAAAGTGAAGGCCATTCTGAAAAGTGAGTGGCCTGGAATCTTCGAAACTGGACTATGTGTTAGATACTATTAGCAGCTGATCTGAATGTAATCCTTGTACTGTGGTTATGCAGAAGAATGCCCTGATACTTAGGAGACAGATGGTGAAGTATTAGGGGTGATGCGTCACGATGTTTGCAAATAACTTGCAACGAATTTAAAGAAAAAATTATGTCAGTTTTGTGAGTGTGTGTGTGTAGAGACAGAGAAAACAAGTGGGGTAAAATGCTAATAATTGGTGAATCTTGGTAAACAGTATATGGGTGTTTGTTACAACTCTTCCACAGGTTTGAAATTTCTCAAAATAAAAAGCTGGGGTGGGGAGGGGAACAAGAAAAGTGCCTGTGATTCAAAGGAAGGTTGTATCTTAGTTTCTATCCAATAGCAAATCGGTTAGAATGCAGAACAGAGTTAAAGAACCGAATTATGGGCTCGGAGCCAAAACTCAGAATGGAGCCAAATTCTAGTAGAGCTTCAAGATTTACTGTTAA
The DNA here is from genome assembly GCF_003031525.2 of Neophocaena asiaeorientalis asiaeorientalis. Taxonomy (NCBI): domain Eukaryota; kingdom Metazoa; phylum Chordata; class Mammalia; order Artiodactyla; family Phocoenidae; genus Neophocaena; species Neophocaena asiaeorientalis. The sequence goes on from NW_020185328.1 coordinate 1,070,477, forward strand.
AGACTGGACTTGGGGGAATAAAAAGAGGGACAAAGCCAGCACGGGAAGATGCAGTACCTTACTTCGGCATGAGTTAAAAATGGAAATACCACACCCTGTTCAGAAGTCTGGGTGGGAGACCCGTTAGAATAATCAGATAAGTGTCCTCAGGCCAGGGGCACGGGCAGCCTCCTGTTTTTTTTTTGTTTTTTTTTTTTTTGCGGTACGCGGTTACGCGGGCCTCTCACTGTTGCGACCTCTCCCGTGGCGGAGCACAGGCTCCGGACGCGCAGGCTCAACGGTCATGGCTCACGGGCCCAGCCGCTCCGCGGCATGTGGGATCTTCCCGGACCGGGGCACGAACCCGTGTCCCCTGCATCGGCAGGCGGACTCTCAACCACTGCGCCACCAGGGAAGCCCTGTAGGCAAATTCTTAACCACTGCGCCACCAGGGAAGCTTTTTTGTTTTCTTTTTCTGTTGTTGTTTGTTTTCTTTTTCAGCCTCCTGTTTTGAAGACAGGTGACTATCTCTAGGCCCAGAGGAATTTATCAGGTGACTGCTTCAGTATCTAGGAGACGGCCATTACTCACAACATTCCAAGGTGACCCAACAAATGCCTTCTGGTTTCCTCCAGATCTCAACTAAGGCTGGCGATACTTACCCTGGGTTGCAGACTGTGGTTGTCCAAGTCTGCACACACTGAAAAACCCACCTTCTCCTAAAAAGGACACCTGGGTGTTGACTTATGCAAGGCCATCTTGGCTGTACTGATAACTCTAGAACACTTCATACATTCCAGAGGGATGACGAGGGTGTTTATAAAGTCCACCTGGAAGCCCTGTCCCGAGGGAGAACACGGTGACAGAGGGGGTTCAATCAACCATGTGCGCTCAGGGAAGGCAGGTCCTCAGGAAATCCTGTCACGGACTTTAGGTTTTCTGTCCACACAGAGAGCCTCACATAGACACTTTGTATCACCAGTGCTACGTTGAAATGAGAGTTAAGGTTCGGAGGCTCTCAGCTGGCTCAGGGACAGCCTGGCACCTGGCCCAATTACATGGCATCCACCTTCTCAGAAATGTGGCCCAGCCTTGGGAGGGCAGAGGGAGCCGGTCCGAAAACACGTCTGACCCACTCAAGGCTCTTACCTTTATTCTTTCGATGGAGGCTTCCATTCTCAACTGCTGCACAGTCCTTCTTGCCTGGGCGATGTTGTTGGTGCTGGCTGTCTTGGTCGACATCTTCAGTTACGGTTTCACCTGAAATCTGAAGAGAACTTTTTTGTCAAAGGTGAAGAACAGTCATCTTTAAGTTGCTTAGACATGCATAATGCTTTGAGGGGAAAAGGATGCATTCCCGGTCACCACAGCCTCTTGGAGGCTGCTACCACAAAGCCCCTCAGCAACGGGAGTGGCGGCCTCAGTTTCTAAGCTTGTAATCCTTTTGAGCACCTTCATGAATCTTTCGTCTGCAGAAACCCAGTACTAGTAGTTTAATCCATGCGCCCCATATACAGCATAAGGTAGCGTTTTCTAAGGGGAAACAAACACACACACACATCCGTGGTAGTTACCAGGCCTCCGGCCAACGCGGGCCATGCTCCACGTGCAGGTTAACATCACTGCCCTGTACGTTAATAGAAGGTTTGATTTCATGTCGTTTTGGCTCTCTTACCCAACTATTCACTGATACAGATCCTGGCAACAGAAAAGGGCAGAAGAGAGCGCTTCTGGAGAACTCTGCACAAAGGGTGCATTTTTAGGTGCTATCAAGATTTGCAGTCGTTTGGAGAAAGTTAGGCAGATAAGGAAGCCTTTATTCAGGAAAAAGTGGGAACCTTTCAGCTGAAAGACTCTCAATGACAGATCCACAGCAAAAGTCACATAGGATACAGCCTCAAGCCTGAAATATTTAATGGAATTACATCAGCACCTCCCCCCCGCCCCACCCCGTTGACCTCTCTGGCTTCATCCTGGTGGCCAGGGCACTGGCTAATCCCACATCCCCATCCCATGTGCGTGGGCCTGCCCTCTGCCTCTCTCTCCCGGTGAAAACAAAGGAAACATTCCGGACCTTGAGCTTCGACCTGTCTAGTTGCCCAGTGGGGTTGCCCAAGGGGAAGGCGGGCTGGGGAAAAGCGCTGCCTGGTGCCCCCGCCATATGTGGCTAAGTTCTCTCTCGGCACGGTGGCACTGGAAGACATCGCAGAGCTGGCAGCCCTGGCAGTTTTATGAGTCAGAGCGGGTGGACAGCAGGTGTGCCTCGCCGGCGCTATGCAAGGACTCAGCAAAGTCTGAGGGCGCCGTGGCGCCAGCAGCAAACGCAGGCTGACTCAACCTTCTGGAGGGGCTGCAGGTGCACGAGGCGTATCTGCCATAAAGGCTTACGTTAGACAAGGCTGCCGAAAACAGCAACCCACAGCTCCTGCGGTGTCCACCGGAGTTCTACTGCCCTCAGAATGCTGAGTTCAAGGACTTGGGTAGGGCTTGTACCTTCTGAAGTCCGAGGCAGCTTTGGATCAAATGCCCAAATAAAACTGTGCTTTTAACTGCGTGCGGAACTTTGAAGTCCAACCTAATCAGCAAGCTTCACGTTCCTGGTTCGGACCCTCTTCCAGTTACTGAACCTCTATGAGCCCATGCTTTCTCATTTGTAATATAGGGATACTACTGTTTTTGAGGATTCAATTCACTGGTGCACGTGCAGTGTTTTGCATAGGACCAAGGCACTCCATACACAGCAGCTGCTATTGTATTTATCCTTGGGGGTCACACCCAGCACAATGAATGGGAATCCTCTGTGTACCTACCTGCCTCCACCTGGTCAATGGGCCTCCAAGCGTCTTGACCGACTGGTCTGGGTGGGCTGTGGGCATGCGCCCCAGGCAATTCTGCTGCACTCTGGTGTCAGGACAGGATAGAATGGCTGGAAACAGCCCTCTGAAGATTCCCCTAGCGTAAGGGAGCCCAAGCCCTGCAGGAAATTGGGAGGAGCCAGCGCGTGGCAGGGCACGCTGGCCTTGCCTTGGGCGACCCGGTTACAACACACTTCCAGACAAGCTGCCTCCTCCTCAGATTCCGCACTCATCCTGCCCCACCCAAAGGAGAGGCTGAGGGTCTCCTCCCGGGGACTTTGCACACACCCAGCGGTCTGGCCCAGCCCTTCTGTGCTCCCAGCAAGCACCTGTTAACAGAGCCTTTGAAACGGGTCTAAGGCAGCAGGCAGCCTTTCTGCGAACAGTTTGAAGTGCCCTGATTCACAGCGCGCTGGTCCTCGTTTTGTTCCCTGTAGCATGTTAAACTGGGCTCCCCTGCCAGCTGGCGCCGGTTCTGAGGATTGGCCCCCAGCCTTCAGAATGCGAATGTGACACCCTTTCTGAGTGGCCTGTGGTTTCCAGGCTGCACCCTTAGGATTTTCTAAATGTTCCCTTTGCAGGAAAATAACGCCAAGCAGTCTCTTCTTCTCAACCTCTAGGGCATAAAGTTTCCAAGGCCTGAGCAAGTTTTCCTGTAACTGCAGAACATTTCACACACGTATCAGGACTGGGTCAGCCATGGCCCCTCCCACCCACACAGCTGTAAGGAAATAGACCACAATTTGGCTTTAGTTATAAAATGCTTGGGTAGGTCCTCCTAAAATTGGTGAGAAACTTTGCATCTGGTACACAGACGACTTACTTCCTGACTGTATTATAGTCACGATTATAAACAGCCAGTGGTTCACAGTGCATGCTTGCCAGCTTGGGGCTCTTACAGCTTTCCCCACTTCTGACATCTGTGTTCTGACCTGCTCCTTCACAGAGAGCCCCCTCCCTATCCCTCAGATAGCTTCCCGCTCCCTTCTGCTGGGGATCCCTCTAGAAAAAGTTGTACACTGGGCCACTGGTAAAGAACATAATTTCTTGGGCTTCCCTGGTGGCGCAGTGTTTGAGAATCTGCCTGCCGATGCAGGGGACACGGGTTCGAGCCCTGGTCTGGGAAGATCCCACATGCCGCAGAGCAACTGGGCCCGTGAGCCACAACTACTGAGCCTGCGCGTCTGGAGCCTGTGCTCCCCAACAAGAGAAATCGCGATAGTGAGAGGCCCACGCACCGCGATGAAGAGTGGCCCCCGCTTGCCACAACTGGAGAAGGCCCTCGTGCAGAAATGAAGACCCAACACAGCAAAAATAAATAAATTAATTAAAAAAAAAACAACTTATGATAACATGCGTCCAATGGAGAAGTCAAATCAAAATCATGTCGTTTTAACTTAAGGAACCTCTTCAAGGAACTCGGTGGGCTGAGCTGCCTCACGTGTACGAAAGCAGGGTCACGGCTGCTTGACGTCGGAGTGGTGGGTGGTGTTTACAGGAGCAGGAGGTCTTGCTGAGGACGTCCTCCCCACTTGCAGCTGCTCTGCATTGCCTCAACAGCTGGGCTGGGGCAGAACCAGACCGAGAGGCTGGGACACAAATATCTCTGAGCCTCTCTGCACCCTCAGAGGGTGTCTTTGGTCTTCCCCTCAATGCACGGATGTCTGGCTGTTTGTTTGTGCTACTACTTGGATAAAAAACTTGCGTTATTCTTACTCCAAAAACAGCTTCCAAGACAAACAGCACCCGATGTATAGGACCTTAGAGCACACACATACTTTCATCTGCATTCGTCTGTGAAGCCTCACTCTCAGCCTGAAAGGTAAATTACTTTTTCATCCTTGTTTTATAGATGAGGCAACCAAAATTAGAAAAACTTGCTCCAAGTTAATCCAGCTCAGAGCCTTGAACTAGCTTTTAAGCCTCTCCACCCCAGAAGCCACACTTCCTATTGTATCAAGGAAAGGATGCAATTCCAATTAATTTGATTTGCAAACACTCTGGACATCACTGAACAGTCTACGATGTGGTTCTCATCAAGGGCGACCTTGACATTCCATGACCTGGAGTTGTGACCTTGCTGATGGCTTCACGTTTGTGCAACACCCCTTCTGGTGCAGAAGGCATCTGCTTGTCTGTCTAGTGCCCTGGAAGACAGGTCTCCCCTCTCATATCCATAAGCTAAGTGAGAATGTGCTCGCTGTGGCTATTAGGCAAGGATTGAGGTCAACTTCTGGAGTCACTGGATAACCCACCCAGAAGGGCCCAGGCCGGTGCCTGCCTGTGCAGACACCCAGGTTTGATAAAACTCTGCCTATTGCGTCCGCAGCCTTGTTTCCACTTTTACATGTGGCTGAGAGATTTGAATAAACGTAAGTAGTATTTAGCTATTCAAATACTTTGCATTGGTTTTAATGCTATTATCCATCTGAATTCTCAGCTTCCTAGAAATTCCTAGGAACAAGATGTCACTTTAGGGAAATGTGGGCATTTTAATCTTTGTCTAGTGGGACCTGAAGCAGGGAGAGGAGGGTGGGGATGGAAAGTGTGTCACAGAGCACACTCTGGGGGGAAGGCACCAGGAAGCCCCAGGATCTGAATCACAAGTCATCATGGCCTGGCCAGTAACTGAATCACTGGAGTGACGCCAACTTTCTGAGCAAACACACCCCTTGTGGCTGTAATAAAAGAGCAGGCTGCAAAAAAAAAAAAAGCCAGCAGGCTACCACTTACCCTCTGATCCTGCCTTCAACCATCAATGTCCTACCCCAGCTCTCTGCTAAAGGGGACAGCGGTCTGTCTCACAGGCTTGTTGGAAAGACAAACCGGAGCGCCTGGCACTGGTGCACCCGGTACACACAGACATGTAACCAGTGCTGGGCCCCCAGGCTGGTTAATACTGAAAACCACGTGTTCAGTGGGAAACAAGGGAAAAATTCAGACAGTAAAAGAAGAGTTTCAAGGTAATGTGATCAGGTAGCAATATCTACTGATAGGGTCTTGGCAGGAGTTCAGGGAGTGGACAGTCAGGCCCCTAAGAACCGGTTTTCTATTCTCATGAACACTTACTATTTTCTATCAGAGCCTGCAGGCTGAATGCAGACTGCAGATGTGTTTGGTTGGGTCCCACAGAGGATTAACTAAATTGTATGTGTGTGTGTGTGTGTGTGTGTGGAGGGAGGGAGGGAGACGGGGGG
>NW_020185328.1:1076738-1097356 GCF_003031525.2 Neophocaena asiaeorientalis asiaeorientalis
GAGAGAGAGAGAGAGAGAGAGAGAGAGAGAGAGAGAGAGAATGTGTGTGTGTTTTAATTATCAACACTCGAAAAATGAAGAGATTTCACCTTAAAAAGAAAAATTTCTGGAAAAATCAGAAAATCTTACACAAGTGGGCTGGATCTGAGCAGAGGCACACCTGCCAGTCCCTCTATTTGAACTTGTGGCACAGCCTTTACACTGTGCCTCGGATTTTTAGTTGCTGGGACATGCTCAAGGATTAGGCCAGGGGACTTGGACTCATCCCTGCCCCTGCCCCTTCTTACCTTTGGCGCCCTGGGCGGGACCTGTAGCCTATCTAAGCCTCAACTTCCTCATGGGAAAAATGGGGATAATAATACTTTTCTATCTCAAAGGACTGTTAAGGCATCAGATAAAATAAGCATATGAGTGTAGTAAACACAGAGGACACTCCTGCTGAGCACTTGGTAGCTGCATCCGCTGATCACAGCCCGTAGGAAGCCCTCTGAGCACCCGCAGGCCCTGACCTTCTCCCCGCTCCTGGAGTGGGAAAGTAAACTACCTCTCCCAGTGTTATCAGCTGAATTGTATCCCCCCAGAATTCACAAGGTATAGTCCTAACACCCCCCCTCCCCTACCCCACAAACAAAGCTCGCAGGCAATGAGGCCAAGGGTAGTTGAACCTGTGACTGGCTGGCTGCATGTCCTGCCCTGCTCCTGTCCAGTTCCGAGAACACAGAGCGCAAGGAACAAGTTGCTATTTTCCATCCCCCTAGGGGGGATGGAAAATAAGATGGACAGATGAGGAAGGGCTGCATAGAACGGTGGAAGACGTGCTTTGCGGTGGGGAAGAGACAGCGAAGTGACAGTGATGTTCCTTTCTAAGAGAAGTATGTGTGGGCTCAGAATCCACAGAGTGAAAAAGAAAGAGAACAATTCTCTCTCAAAACCTCAACAGAGCACTTCCTCTAAAAGCAGATGCTTTTAAACTTGCTAATAACCCTTTGAAGTCTTTGTCTGGTATCTCTGATTAGTAGATTTTACCTGGCATCCAGGGCACATGTCACTGAATAATGATGATGGTGATGAAGATGTTATTGCTATCGTTATGATGATAAAATTCAAAACACCACCACCGCTTACTGAGTACTTAGTATGTGCCAGGTAAGTAAATTCCAAGAATCATTTCATTTAATCTTCTTAGAGATGAATTCTTTTATCATTTCTGCTTTATAGATGAAGCACAGAGAGGTTAAAAGATCTTGCCGAAGATCACGCTGATTTACGTAGCAGAGCTGGGACTCAGGGCCACCTGACTCTCAAGGTCATCCTCTCCATCGCCACTCTTTACTGCAGGCCTCTGAACATCAAAGACACAAGGAAGGAATCGGGAGAAAGCAAGGCCAAGCGTCAGCCAGAAGCACTGGACAAAGAAGACAAGGCCTCCCTTTAGGGCCTGTTGCTCCTTCAGATATGTGGTTTCCATAGCAATGACGGTAGAAGTGGGGAGTTCAATGGCCTTGAGAGAAGATCTAAGCGAAGGAGAGCTGGTTGCTCTTATTTAAAAGAAGGACTGCCCCAGATTCCAGGTAGGACTACTGCTGAAGACGCAGGATGGTCCCATCGTCCTCCTGTGCCCTAGCGAAGCTGGCAGGGAGCCATGAGAATGAGGCAATCCTGGGTAATAAATCCAGAGGAGAGAGCTGCATAGCCTGAGCAGCTGGTTCCTAACTTACCTGCGTATCTAGAACACCTGGGGCATTTGTTAAAGAAAATCTGATTCATTATATCTGATGCAGAGCCCAAGAATCTGTATTTACAAGCTTTCTAAAGGATTCCGATACAGGGCCTCCTGAGAAACACCAGTGATGATTATTAGAGTCTCTGCCTCTTGGTTCGACCCATGTTTATTTCTGCCTGGGTCTTAGAACAGGTCAGTTTAAAAGAATGCCACTTCCTACCTATGCTTAACTTTTCAAAGCTCTGGACAAGTCCTGGAAAATTCTAACTCCTTCTAATGACCTTAACCTACAGGATTAACCCTCCTTCAGTTTGAAACAGTTCTTAGCATTTAACATCCTTTGTAACTCAAGTCTAAATTTGTTTTCCTAACAGCTACTTCCTTTTGGAAAGTGTCTCCTCCCTGGCTTCCGAGACGCCAGACCATCATGTTCTTGCCTGTCTAATGCTATTCCTTTCTACAGCTCTTGTTCCTTCTTCTGAGTTTGGTTTTCTCAGGGGCCCAGTCCTGGAGGGCTGCTGTAGCAGAGTGAACAAGAGCCTTTAGTCAGATAAAGTCGAATCCTGGCTCATCACGGACTACCCCATGTTGTTTCACTTCTCTGACCTTCAGTTCCCTCATCTGTAAAATGGGAAGGGATAACAATAGAACCTACCTAACAGGGTTGCACCAGGAGGATATGAGAGAACATACGTAAATTACTCAGCACCTGCCTGACCTGCAGTGCTCCTCAGTGACGGTAGATGCCTTACCCATTAAGGACTTTAGCTAAGACCAACACACTTCTTGTGCATACAGCCCTGACCCTTTACCTTAATTCCAATGTCTAAATAAAAAAGCCTATTTCAATTTACACTCGAATGCTGCACAGCTGCTTCAAACACAACACACCTAAAACCCGATGCAACATAGCCGCCTGCCCCCAATCTTTCTCATGTCCCTTTCTCAATGAGTGACACCACCGTTGTCCTGGTCACGAGGCATCCTTTTGCATTAGCCCTCCTTCCAATTCCTAAAATCAAGCTTTGTCCAACAGAAATGTGAGCCACACATGCGAGGTTAAATTTTCTAGTAGTCACATGAAAAAAAAATTAAAAAGTGAAATCAATATATTTTATTTAGCCCAATATGACCAAAATTAAAATGTAAATCAATGTTAAAAAAATCGAGATATTTTATTCTTTTGGGTACTAAATCTTTGAAGCTCAGCATGCATTTTGCACTTACAGCACATCTCGATTTGGATGAGCCACATTTCAAGTGCTCAGCAGTCACAGCGGCCTTTACTGAACAGCGTAACCTTAGACGCTGGCACTTTCTAAATTCTTTTGATTCCGACTCTGACAAACCCCGCATTGAAATTTCTCCCCATTTTCCGGTCTTGGCTCCCAGCACCTCAAGTTAGGGCTATTGCAACAGACTCATAACCACTTACGTCCCTTATTTTCCTCCAGTCTAATCTATCCTGACCAGCATATGCTCAGATAAAGTACCATTTTCAGTTTATTTCTCTCTGGCTCAAAAAAGTTCCAGGGATTCACCAGGAACTCCAGAAAAAGTCCAAAGGGCTCAGCTTTGCAGTCAAGATCCTCCCTAGTATTTTGGCCCCATAATAAAAATCCTAATCATAAAAGCAGCTTATTGCTACACAGAGCTTACACCAGACATCAGCCTATATGCCAATCACTGTCAATACATTATCCTACTGAATCCTCACAATCACCCTGTGAGAAATTCTGTGTATTTTCATCCCCATTTTATAAATGAAGAAACTGAGGCACAGAGGGGTTAAATACGTACCTAGCGTCAAACAGCTAGCAAGCTGCTTGGCTGGGATTTGAGCCCAGGCAGTCTGACTCCAGGGGCCCAGCTGGAACCTCACCTGCTGTATACTGCTGTAGCCTCAGGGGGCTGTCAACCCATCCTCTGGCTTTGTGGGCTGCGTTTTCAAGTCCCATCTGCAAATCTCCACCCAAGTTCTCCGCCTGCTTCTCTTGGCCAATTTAAATTCTCTCTCCTTTTAAGCTAGTTCACATTTTTAACTCTTCCAGGAAGGGCTCCCTAACTATCAATACTTTTGCTTACAGTGACTAATTCCCCTTACGAATTCTTGCTATATGCTTGAAGCTCAGGGGTTTCAAGGACCCCTAAGGGATGGCCCATGCATGAGATGGGAGAGGCAGGGGAAGATGTGAATGAAGCCCCTAAAATCGCATGCAAAATTTAGTTGTGCGCCTATGTTTATTTTTTCTGAAGTGAGGATTTATAGCTATCATCAAGCTCTCAAAAAGGGTCCGCAACACCATTTATTTATTTCAACGCTTAACTGTACGTTATTTAATGCTTATTGTTATGTAATTGACTTTGTGTGTGAAAATCGTCTTCCCACTAAACTGTGGGAAGTTTAGCTCAATAATAATAGTATAGCAAGTACACTCATTCATTACTTACTATGTGCCAGCTACTATGTCAAGTACTCTCTACAGATAATACTTCACTTAATACTGCCTGCAACTGTAAGAGGTCACATTTATTATACCTATTGGGACTGAAGCTCAGGAAGGTTAAATAATTTGCCAAGATCAGACAGCTAGAAAGTGGTAGAAACAGGATTTGAACCCAGGATTCTCCTACTTCAAAGCCACGCCCTTAACCAGGCAGGTGCGTTATCCATGCCATCTTCTCTCTCGTAGTGACTAATGCAGAGAATGGGGCCTCAATAGATACCTGGGTTAGGTTAAGACACTCAACATAGCAACCAATACAACATATCAGCCAGTGTGAACCTATCACCCTGGGATGTTAATGTGTACAGTGTTTGTCTTCTTAGAAACAGGATACACCTTGCTGCTCCTTCCCCCATGTACCCTGCAAAAGACTGCCTGTTCCAAGCCAAAGGTTACCCTTCACAGCTCTGAGGAGCTGGGCTGGAGTCCCTGGGACTCCGATGCACCTGATCAGGGCCAGTTTCTGGGACTGTGAACATTCACCTCCAGCATGGGCTGGCCACTTGCGTGGTGCCCAGGTTCTGAGGGCAATGCTGCTCTGCACCCCCATACTGTGCTCCAAACAGGTTCACAGCCAGTGGAGGCGGGCTGAGGGAGCAGCTCTCTGACGTGCACTGCAGAGGTGCAGGGTCCAGCTCCCCCCACCGTGTATGCCGAGCTAGGGTCCAGCCATGCAGAGGCACGTGTTTACCATCAAGACTGAGAGTGACCTTTACAAACAAGTTTTACTCTCTACCTAGCATGGTGAGACTGGCTGAGAAATGATTTGCTCATATCTGCGTGGCTGGCTGAGGACAGCTGCCATGTCCCATTTGTTTATTCATGAATGAATAAATAAATGAATGGATGAATTCCGCAACTATTTAATACTGAAGACAAAGGCTGACACTAACAGAGTGCTTTTCCTGGGCCAGGCACTGTGTTCAGGGCTTTATGTAAAGTTATCTTACTTACTCTTTACAGCACCTCTGAAAAAGAAATTACTATTATTTCATTAACTAGTTTTGAAAAGAATATATGTGCATAGTCAAAAGGCGTAGGCAACAAAAAATAGCTGTCCTTCTATCTAGACTTCCCAAGGTAATCACTGTTACCAGTTTCTCGTGTTTCCTTCTGAAGACATCACACGCATACACAAACGTGATTACCCACATACCTGTTCCAAAAAATACAAACAGGAGCATCTCATGCATTGCTCTGTACCCTGTTTTTTTATTTTAACTATATATTTGGGGGTTATGGTGAAGGTGGTGTTATTGGCCCATCTTCCAGATGAGAAAACTGAAGCTCTCCAGGGCTGAAATCAACCCTGGTGATCCTAGCCATCACTGCACACATCACATCTGTCTGCAGGTTCTACAGGAGAAGCTTGCTGGGGCTGGAGAGAGGAAGTGGGAATGATCAGAGAAGCGGAAGACTGAATTCCTGCCTTCAAAGGGCTCACTGCTTTGGGGAGCAAACGATGCTATATGACGTGAGGAAGCCCCCTGGAACAGTGCTTCTCTATCTCTGAGTTTCTGAGTCGGTAGGTCTGGGCTGGGGGGAGAACTTGCATTTGTGCGAAGTTTCCGGTGAGGCTGACGTTGCTGGTGTGGTGTGAAGCCCACTTGTGGAGGAGCAGAGATCTAGGGTCTCCCGTCTGGAGTCGTCCCCACCCTCCGGCTCCTTCCCTGCACAGATACTGAGCACCTTGGGGTGCAAGGAAACGGTCTCTGGGCTATGTTCTCATGTCGTTTGGAAATCATTCTCTCACTTCATATAGCATCGTTTGGTTCCAAAAGACACAGGGACTTTGCCTTGAGGAAGTGATTCCTGGCAAGGGACACAGGACCAATCTAAGGAAGGAGGCAGAACATTCCGAATGCCCATTCATCTCTTAACTGTGGTTATGTGGTTGATGGCCCTTCTGATACCCAAACTCAGAAAACAGGTGCCTTCTTCTCCATCTATGTGACAGCTGGAGTCCTCCCCATCAGCCTTCCTGAGGGATCTGCCTCGCACCCCCTCTACCTCCCCTAGCGGAGCAGGGCTGGACGCTGTCTGCAATGAGATCCCTTACCCGGGCTGTTGTCCCCAACACAGCCATTCCACCCTCATTCCTGGTGGGCTGACAAAGCAGCAGAACAGAGATATTTAGGATTCTGGTCATAAAGGCCTAGCATCTCCCTGACTTTGAGCAGAGGATGTGCTTTCTAATCCTGCTAAGCAGAGAGGAGCTCACCTACATGCCCAGAGCGAATTAAGACAAACAACCGAACACCTAACGGGAGAGCTGAAAGTGAGGCAACAGGTAAACGCCGTTACATCCATTTTCGATTAAGAAGCAACGAGGTAGTCACTCTCATGCTTTGAACAGCACAGCTGCTTGAAGGCGTAGGAGTGGCGGGCGTTTGAGAGAGAGAAAGGCTGCGAAGGACTGAGACGTGTGTGTGCAGCACACTGACATTTAGTCACCAGCTGGGCTGGGCATGGCCGACAAACAATGAATGTGGGCTGTTACACTGGTGATTAAGGGGCTTGTGACTCCAACAAGATGGACTAAGCCCTGAATATGAATAAGGAATATCAGTGGGCCAATTAGGCATGCCAAGCGCAAGCATTAGGAGCTTAGAGAAGACAGAGTCAGTGAGGGCTTGAGCAAGCAGACATGCACGAAGGATACAGTTCTTAAATGGATCAATCCCTTAAGGATACGAACTGGATGGGTGGTGGCAAAGGAGTGGGGAGAGTTTAGAACGGTTGTTGAGGGGAGCAGTAGAGAGTGGATGAAAGCTGATTCTGTTATGTGAAAATGGGAGCCACTGAAGGTTTCTGACCAGAATGACAGGCATAGGAAGTGTTATCAGAAAAACAACCCAAAAACCTTTTGTAGGATGGAATAGAAGTGGGGGACAGAGAGAGACAAGTAGAGTATTTCCATGGAAGGTCTAGAGGGCAGGCAATACGGTATAGGTCATTTTTTTTTTTTTTTTGCGGTACGTGGGCCTCTCACTGTTGTGGCCTCTCCCGTTGAGGAGCACAGGCTCTGGACGCGCAGGCTCAGCGGCCATGGCTCATGAGCCCAGCCGCTCCGTGGCATGTGGGATCTTCTCGGACCGGGGCACGAACCGGTGTCCCCTGCATCGGCAGGCGGACTCTCAAACACTGCGCCACCAGGGAAGCCTGGTACAGGTCATATTTACGATCAGATGGAACTGGGTTCAACTCTGGGCTGTGCCACTTCGCGTGTATGTGGAATGAGCCACTTAGCTTCACTGAACCCCGAGGCGCTCTATCTGTAAAATGGGGTAACAAGAGTGCCTACCTCATAGGACTGTAATGATTAAATGGAATCATATAGAAAAGAGCCTGGCACACGAAAACCACTCAATGTTATCTATCAGCATCATTACTGCCATTAGGAGTTAGAGCATCAGGTCTCAAATATATGGAGGCAACTGGAATGTAAAGAAAAAGCTGGATGCAAGAGATAGGAAATGTAATTATGAACAAGACTTCTTTCTTTGGGCTGGATGGGGATCAACAGCCCAGAAATGGTGGCTGAGTGCTAGACTTTGGAGGGAGAGCACGAAGAAAAGAGCAGGGCGCACCCTTGGGCCTTCCCCGTGTGTCGGGGGACAATAACAGCAGCTTCAAAGGAGCAGAGAAGGGGCAGGGCGACACCGTCACAAAAGCTAGGGGAAGAGACGCAGGAAAGGCACGTTAATGCTGTGTAAATATGTTTAGTCAGTTAGTTATAAATATGTTTAGTTAAAATATATCCAAATAACACACTGGAATAGTCCACAATGTAGCTATAGATAGGTGGTGAGAATTTTAGGGGATTTTCAGTGTTTTTATGCACTCCTGCAGTGTGTACGTTTTTATTTATTTTTTTGCTCTTAATAGCTAATACTTGTACAGCACTTACACTTGCCAAGCATTGTTCTAAGAGCTTTACAGATATTAACTTACTTCATCCTCAGAACAACACTATGAGGTTGTTACTATTGTTTTTCCCAGTTTAGGATTAAAGGAACTGAGGGAGGCAGACGCTTAGAACACAGCCAAGGTCAGAGCAAAGGTAAGTGCAGGAGCCAGCACTGCGATCCCGGCAGCCTGGCTCCAGAGTCTGTGCTCTCAACCACAAGTGATGCTTTTATGATTAAAAAAAAAAAAAAAAAAAAAAATCCCAGTAATTGTTATTCACGAAACCAGGAGGAGGGGCAGTTATTAGTCACTTTACAGGGATAAAGGAAGGAGAGAGCAAGCATAGCTCATGGAACTTGGTGATGGGGGGGGCCCCTGAGTGAGTGGTTTCCACCGTGTGAAAGGAAGGGAGGTCGAAGGATAAGGGACCAAGAGAGAAGCATTGATTCAGGAATGGTGAGCGCAGGGGAATATGAGAGAAACGTGGCTGAAAGCCTTCTAATAGGTGAGGAAAAAGGGAAACCAACTACCGATGCACCAACAACATGGGCGAATCCCTTAGACATCATGCTTAGCGAAGGACGCCAGTCACAGAAGAGCGCGTACTAATTCCATTTTCCTACAGTTCAAGGCAAAACTAATCTATGGTGCCAAACGAGAAGGGTAGTGAGAGTGGGTGAAGAGGTAGATGAAGCAAGACTGGCTATGAAATCTGTTGCTAATTGTTGAAGCTCGGTGGCAGGTACACGGAGTGCATCCTACTTTTGTGTATGTTTGAAAATTTCAAGGATAAAAAGTTGCATAAAATTCTATGATCCTAAACATTTCATAACCTATAACATAATGACCAACACCATAAGATGAGCTCTGTCATGAAAGAGTGGAAGAGACGTTAATTATTATCTACTGTTACCTCTTCCAGATTACCATCTAGCAAGTATGTCCAATGTCCACAGTACAGAGGAAGTAATTTAATTGCCTTTTTAGGAGGCACAGAGGGGATTAAAACAGCCATGATCTGGGCCCTCTGCCCACTGTACGTGGCACTCAGGCCCTGAGTCACAGGTGCCAAAGTTTAACTTGCCAGGAAGCTTCGCACCCTCCTTGCATTCACTGACCCAAAAAAAAAAAAAAAAAAAAAAAAAGGCCCAACTCTGGTCTCGATGGTCCCGATACCCATAACTCGTACATGCTACCGACTACATAACAGGATACTTAATTTTTCTTTCTTTCTTCATCTCACCTTCTCCCGTGAAACGATAGCCAGGGAATACGCCCAACCTCCTTTCCAACACGTCTGGACTTGATAACTGCATTGGGGAAAAGCAGTGTCTATCGAATTCCTGGAATGACCAGCAAGATGAACTTTCCATGCTGGCCCTCACAGGTAAAGTACCTGTTTGTTTTGAGACTCACGGAACCTAAAAGTTCATATATTTTCAAAGGGAAAGAACTGAAGATACAAGGGGTCCCCAAGGAAACTTCCTGTAGTTCTAATTCATTCTCTATGTAAAAGGATTAGAGCTCTCCCTTCCAAAGCAAATTTGTTGATTCCCTCCTTTTCCAAAAAAAAAAAAAAAAGTTACTTGAGGGAAAACATGGACTAGGAAACCAAGCCAAGTCATTTAAGGTCCAAACCTCATCAGCAACATCAATGCAATTTAAATAATTTGGCACCCAAAAGGCACACTTCTACTGCAGCTCACTGAGTTCTGTAAAATTTCAGAATATCTCTTAACAGGGGATATAAAATTCCTCAGAAATATGAATTAATTCAAATCCATTAAATTTTTTCTTTCAATGAGATACAGAACTTTTGAGAAAGGGGGCTGAATCAAGCAAAAGATAGATCATGACAGAATGACACTCAAGACCACTGGAAAGAGGACATCAATTTAAATACACAGCATGTTACTACCAACAGCTTGCTTGTTAAGGTTTGTTCTCTTAAACACAAGAATTTCACAAAACAAGAACATCAAACGGAATGCAGTGGGAAAGGATGCTGCCTGTAAGCCCAGATAAAGAATTTCTATGGCCACTCTCAGCCCCAGATTTTCCAGGCCAGAACTATTTCAAATATTCTGCTCCTCTTGGTGTTCTAGTAACTTACCAGACCACACGTCCCAAGGGCTGGCTTTACGACTACAATCATCATACTTCTCAAAAATATTTTGCATCTACTTCACCCACCAGAGTCCTTCTTCAAGTCTAATTCCCTCTCTGATGGCTGGCCCTTGAGGCCAGCCACCCCATATTACACAGGTCTCTACTTCTTCCATATACAAGACACGCGAGATAAACACATACTGATTTGGTTTGTTACGAGACACAGGCATAGCCCTGGCAGGAAGCAATGGCTTTGCAATTTTTCCTTTTCCTAATTCAGCAAACAGAGGGCGCAATATATTCCTGGGGCTGGACACACGGCAGGAACTCAATACTTTCTCCAATAAAATTATGACACAGGGATCTGTGGCAGTATTTTAGATGAGTGATGATAAGGGCCTGAACCCAATGTATAAAACTCAGAATTTCTGAAACAAATGGGGATCATGTCACATTACAAAAGGATTCCTTCAGGTAATACTTTCCCAAATGCGTTACCTCCGGATGAAGAGGTCAAGTCAGAGAAACTCACTGACTCTGTTTAGCTCTGTTTCTGATTATATATCAATTAGGAACCATAACAAACATCTCTGAAGTATAACATTTTACACAACTCCTTCTTATGTCTTAAGCACAGTTTTACTTGAGTTTCCAAAATGAACACTAGGGCATATACTTCCCTCATTCCTGTACTTATGAAAGGAGGGTGACACAGATGTTGGTTTTAGGCTACCTGCTACCCTTGGTTTCAAAAGCAGCTCCTTATCTGGACTCTGGCCTCGGCGGCACTTTCCCCCTTATATTAAGGATGAATATAGGAAACAGTTGTGATGCTGCAAAGCTCTGGAAAGAAAGATGCCTCCATTGCTTAAGTCTGCTTCTGCAGGTCAGGTGCTTACAGTGGGGGGAAGGGGGCTGCTTCCCAAGGGTAATTCATCTTATGAGTGGCACTGGGAGTAACATACACCTTCCAGCAAATGCTAATACCAATATGACAACATTAGTGCCTATTATTTATTCAGGCATTTAACTGTAAAGTTAAATTTTTCTAACACTTAATGAGTCCAGGGACTAAATTCCTGGGAGAGATCATAAGAAATCAGCACTTAGTTGTCTGTGACCAAATACGAGTTTCAGAAGGTTGAAGTAGATTTTGTCAAAAGTTTGTCCTTGGGGTATTTTCAGAAGCACATGAGATTCTTTGGAACAATTTTATGTATAATATAAGTCAAAATAAATGACGTGTTTATATTACATGTAGAAATTATGAGACTGGTTTTAGTCGATTGAAAAAATAAACATATTCAAGTCTTATAAACAGCCATGACCTGTCAGTGTCAACATTGATAAATGAACTGACCCAGAGTGATCACATGCTCACAGGATGCTTGTGCCTTCATTTATAAATGAAAACCATCCCCAGCTAAATTCTGGGGAAACATACCTATGTGTCACATACACATGCTGCCACATGTTTGTACGTCACTTCTGCCTCGACCCAATGTCGAAATCTGGTATTCTATTTCTAATGGGGTAAGTCTGGTATCCCAATAATGCCTCCAATTTATGAAGTGCTTTCTCATATACCATCTATATCAGATAGCTTCAACTAAATACTTAATTTCATTTTAATTTCTACTTATGGACTTGCTGAACTTCTTGAATTTAGCATGCAAATGTATGTGGTCAACAGGTAAGATATTTTTGCAGATAACCGGAAAAGTATCAGAACCCCTTTGCCTCACAAGACTCTTATTTCTTAGTAGCCTATCAGGTGCTTCCCTTCTTAATATTTAGTGTAACATTCACTTTTAGTAATTCCATATAGTATATTTATTTATTTTTTTGCGGTACGTGGGCCTCTCACTGTTGTGGCCTCTCCCGTTGCGGAGCACAGGCTCCGGACGCGCAGGCTCAGCGGCCATGGCCCACGGGCCCAGCCGCTCCGCGGCATGTGGGATCTTCCCGGACCGGGGCACGAACCTGCATCCCCTGCATCGGCAGGCGGACACTCAACCACTGCGCCACCAGGGAAGCCCCCATATACTTCTTAAATAGAGGAAAGTATTGGTTTTTCCTCTCTGAGACACAACCCGTTTAATGACATTTTCTTAGACGCAGATTATACCTGCACTTAAGAGGTAGCGTGAAGTGAAACACAGAAACCACAAAGTGACTAGACGTTGGACTCCTAACAGGGTTGCTTTCAGAATCACCTGGGCAGTTCTTTCAGTGCGCCCAGGTCTGAAGTTCACCCCCAAACCTCCAGAATCAGAACATCAGGGTAAGTCCTGGGAAAAGTACATTCTGAAAAAGTTCCGGGTGATCTGGATGTACATTTGGATAAAAGAGCCGCAGGGACTAGAATACATCAGGGTTGCTCAGCACAACACCTGGGACTCCCTGACTCCTCATGTGCCAAACTGGTGGCCAGTCATTTGCCCTCTCTGGGTCTCAGCTTCCTCATCCTTAGCAAAGGGCAACAATGTACACACTCTGCACCTCTTCTTTGCTTCTCTCTGAGTGGTCCTCTCTTTCCTGCTCTTTAGAATTCCTCAGATCATTGGTTTAAGCACTTAATATTTATATATTGTCATAATGATCACAGCAGGGACAAAGTCACTAAAGTAAACCGTGTAGGGACACGAACAGGTGAATCTAGTGCCCTGAAAGAATTACGCACATGGGAGGGGGGGGTGTGTGGTCAGCACAGAGCTGCTTCTGAATCCCCAGAAGACTTTATAAGCGGGGATCAGCCCAGATAGGGGAGGGATGGGCAGGGGAGCTTTCCTTACCAAGTGGGTTCCGAAGCAAGCAAGCATATGGGGGAGAAAATACTGTTCATGGATGTTTTAAAATAAAGCCATGCTCACAAATACAGTAAGCTTTTTTAGCCAGAATGTTCTGGGAAGGGCTATCAGAGTGAATTGAAATTTCTGGGCGAGTTACCATGTGCAAGGGCACGCTGTTGCCAGTTTTCAGAGATAAAAGCACAATACGCACATAACCCTGAACATTACTGATGGTTAAGAAGGCACTTCCGTGAAATGTCATGATTCCAGATACAGCTGAAGAACTCTTGGAACAAGTCCAGTTTTTGACATTGACACTGCTGGACTGTCCCACCCTCCTGACTCTGCCCTTGGTCTCTGAGCCCCGATCCTCCCCTGGGCCCGTCTGCATGCCTCCGACTGTCCCGCTCTGTCTCCCGGGCTGACATCTTTCCCTCTCCAAGTCCTCCAAGCTCAGCTGTCCTTGAAGACTTTGCCCGCGTGCTTATTTTTCCTCTCTCTGTCCTCCCTCCTTCCATCTCCCTCCAAGGGCTTGCAGAGGATTCTTTTTTTTTTTTAATTCATTCATTCATTAATTTATTTTTGGCTGTGTTGGGTCTTCGTTGCTGCTCGCAAGCTTTCTCTAGTTGTGGCGAGTGGGGGCTACTTTTCCTTGCGGTGGCTTCTCTTGTTGCAGAGCATGGGCTCTACACATGCGGGCTAGTTGTAGCTCGCGGGCTCTAGAGCGTGGGCTCAGTAGTTGTGGCGCATGGGCTTAGCTGCTCGGCAGCATGTGGGATCCTCCTGGACCAGGGCTTGAACCCGGGTCCCCTGCATTGGCAGGCAGATTCTTAACCACTGAGCCACCAGGGAAGCCCCTTACAGAGGATTCTTACACCTGTGTCTGGTCCCGGAGCTGTCTGCGGGACCCCCTCATCCACATAGCCTGCCTGTTCCTTAAACTTGTCAGAAGTCAGGCTCCCCATCTTCTTCTCCCCGGGGGCCCTTCTCTGGACTTGGCTTCTCAAACTCTCTGCTAAGAAAGCAACCTTTATTACAGTAACCTAGATTCAAAACGTTAGTTCTGTTTCTGAGACCACCCCCTTGCTCCCTGACATCCAAAGAGGTGACCAGTCCTACAGGTTCTATTTTCCTATCCACACCGTCAACCTCTTATTAAGGCCCTCCCTCGATATGTGCTTGGAGATGACTACAACCGCCTCGCTTTTCTTGGTTTCCCTGAGCTCTCCCCCAACAGCTGTCAACTTGTCAGACTGCTGGCCATGGACCAGTAATCCTAGATAATGGCAAAAGCTAACGAAACAGATACGAGCGCGCCTGCTCTGCTGGAGGGTGGCTGTGAACGAGGAGCTCAGAGCACTACCACAAACTCAGCCTCCCTTCTCTCTGCCTGGTGGCAGCCCCTAAGGCAACTCTGCAGATTCCCAGGGCTCTCTGAAACCACTGCTCAGAGACATCAAAGATACCACAGCCAAATAAATCTTCCTAAAATTCAACTCTAATCTTATGATGCCCCTCAAAAATCATCAACTGGATGGGGGGAGGGAACACAAAATATGGCAATAGTCACTTGGGCAGAACATTTACATATTGCCATTCTAGTCCTATATCCGCCAAAGGACACGCATTAGAATGTTCGTAGCAGCCCCCAGATGGAAACTGCCTCAACGACCCAAGCAGGAGAATAATATCTCACTCGACGGAATATTCCATAGCAAATGACAAGCTCCAAATACATGCAACCATATGGATGAAAGCCCCGAATCCTAGCCACTAGACCGCCAGGGAACTGTATAACAATATGGATGAATCTCACAAATATAATGTTGAGTGAAAGGAGCCAGACACAAAGAGTCAAAAGAAGTACCTACCATACGAGGCCATTAAGCACAAAAACAGGTGAAACTCATCTATGCTGTTGGATGTCAGGCCAGTGGTTACTCCTGAAGGGGAAGGTGGCAAAGGGGACACAAAGGGACTTTTCCAAGTGCTGGCTACATGTGTGTGTTTAGCTTGTGAAAAAAATCATTATGCATACGATCTGGGTCAGCAGCTGCGAGATATAACACGTCAAAAGAAAGTAAGAAACAAAAAACCAAAAACATCAACTGTTCCCGATTAACTGTTGAAGTGAACGCAACTTTCACTATGGCCCAGAAACCCTTCACAATATGGCTGTAATCTACCTTTCCAGTCATCAGCTATGTTTTTGCTTTGGGATTCTTTCCCCGAAAAGGTCCAGGTACCCTCTATGAAATGCTGTGGGTATGTACATTTTCTGGGGAGAGGGTCCAGAGCATTAATCGAAGGGGACCCACAACCCAAAAGAGGTAGGAGAAAATAACCTGACTTGTAGCTCCTCAAATGGCCCCTGGAATTGAACTCTGACTTGCCCTTCCCAGGCCCCCTGTTGAGATGCCACCCCTGCTTCCAGGTCCTGTCAGGTTGCCTCTATCACCAAGTCTCTGTTTATCCTCCAACCTAAAGCTCCCCCCACCTCCATCCCACAGCTGTTTGTCAGGAGGCTGCTCTGATGCTTTGGTAGGCACTGAGCATGTACAAATAAACAAACCCTCAGGGAGCTTTCCATCCAGCAGAGGGAAAACTGGTGCGCCCACAAACAACTTGAAGCAGAAAAGCTGCATCAGGAGAGACAGAGAGGTCAGTACAAGGGGAGTTCAGAAGAGGGAGCGATTCCTTCTGGCTGGGGGAAATGTGGGCAGGCTTTATGGGAGAGGTGGCACCACACTGCAGGCTATGGAGCTGGGAGGGTAGGGCATTCCAAGTGGAGGGGCAAAGGCTATGAAAGCC
Source organism: Neophocaena asiaeorientalis asiaeorientalis (assembly GCF_003031525.2). NCBI lineage: Eukaryota > Metazoa > Chordata > Mammalia > Artiodactyla > Phocoenidae > Neophocaena > Neophocaena asiaeorientalis. The sequence continues at coordinate 1,092,590 of NW_020185328.1, forward strand.
CTGGTGCTGTGCAGGGAAAGGCAGGTAGCGGTTAGGTTCGGCAGAGCAGAGACACCATGAAGAGCTGGAAGGGGTGTGAAATAGAGTCAAAAGGTTGGCTGCCAGGCTCAGGAGTTTGGATTTTATGCTGGAGGCAACTGAGAGCCACTGAAAAATTTTAAGCAGGGGCTGATATGATCCTTGGTAGGTCAGATGGATGGAGATGGTCTGTTTCTCCTTTGAGGGTCTAGAACACATTGTCCTGACTCTGGCACTTAACTGCCTCTTGCCTTGTAATGCGGTTATCTGTGTGCTTATCTTCTGGTGCTCCTCGCCCCACTGGACTTCAGCTAATGAAAGACAGATATGGTTTCAGTGCTAGTGTACCGTCATACGCACGTGGCACTCAATAAATATGTACTTAATAGGGCTTCCCTGGTGGCGCAGTGGTTGAGAGTCCGCCTGCCGCTGCAGGGGACACGGGTTCGTGCCCTGGTCCGGGAAGATCCCACATGCCGCGGAGCGGCTGGGCCTGTGAGCCATGGCCGCTGAGCCTGCGCGTCCGTCCGGAGCCTGTGCTCCGCAACAGGAGAGGCCACAACAGTGAGAGGCCAGCGTACCGCACACAAAACAAACAAACAAACAAACAAAAATTTACTTAATAAATGAATATGCAACGTCTCCTTAAAATGGGTTTTGAGTGAATGAGGAAAGAGAGTGGGAAGGTGGGACAGAAAAAAACCACAGGGCGTAGCGTAAATGAGCTGGACAAGTTCAGGTGCGCCATTCACCTGTACGATTTGATGTCTGGGCCCAGCTGTTCACTACACTGAATGACTGACATCTGGAGGGAAAACCTGTCATCACAAAGGAGAATGTTTAAAGTTCCTTAAACCCTAGAGGAGGTGTATGTGAGGAGTGGGGTCCCACTCTGTGTCATTCTTCAACAAACACTGACATCAGTCAGTTACAGGTGCCCTCACCATAAAGTGACTGTTGAAGCAGGAGAGTCCAGTTAAATGCTTAGCACCTAGAATGTGGAATCCGAGAGTCCAGCCTCACCCTGGGCCCTGTTCCCTGGCTTCCGGTGGGATCTGGGAAGGTGGGAAAAAGAGACAGACTATTCACCCTCTCAGGCCCTCCTCGTGTGTGTTTCTTATCAACAAATAGGGGATTCCTAGGACAGCAAGTACTCTGAATACTGCAAAGGAAGGGGCTCTGCCTCCAAGTCAGTGCAGAAAGTGAACGCTGTGTTGGGAGAGAAATCAGCTCAGGCACTGAGTACCCTGCCTGCCCCACCCCCAGCATAGTCCTGCTAATGATAACATCCAGGGGGCCAGTTTTTCTTTTCAAATCACCACCTTTTACCTTTTGAAGCTCTTTCACTCCTATTATCACATCTCACAACCACCCTGTAATTAAATTACTTTGTATGTCTAGCATCTGAGAAAACTGAGGCAGAAGGAAATTTGATTTGTCTAAGACCCCTCAGAACTGGGAAAAGACCCCAGTTCCTGACTTTTGAGTCAAGGTCCTCTCCCCACTCGAATCTTTCCCTGCTGGGCAGGGCTCCAAAGTTTGGCTGTGGAACTCTCACGGGGAGTGAGGACTCTGCAGAGGTGACCCAGTGATAGCAATGGCCCCTCCGTTTGGTCAGGGCCTGGGTGATTAAAGTGCTTTATCATGGCCAAGGGCAATACAGGGGGAGCTGAACCCCTGAGGACCTGGGCAGCCTGGGTGGCCTACAGGAGGGAAGGCGTGGGAAAGGGAAAGCAAAACTTAGCACCACTTGTAACTGCACAGGCTCCAAAGCCACCCACTGCACTGCTGAGCTGAGCCTATACCATACTCACTGGGACTGGAATTGGCCCATTTTCTGGTCTGGTCTGTTTCCTTCCTTCTCACTGCAAAGCCTCCCAGCCTAGGCAGACAACACCCATTATTAACCACTACTATTTAGTCTAGCCCTATTTTTGGACTCTACCTCGGGGTGTTTCCCTTTTATTATTTTCTTCTTCTTCTTTTTAATAACAAAAGGAATATGTTGAAAAATTCAATCTATAGGCACGTGAATCGAATAAAAAGTTAAAACTCTGCTTCTAATTTCACGCGAAAAGGGCAAAGGGGTAACTACTGTCCCTAGTCTTTTTCCTTCCTTCCACACCTTCCTCTGGCCTTTCCAAACACACACATCATACACATATATGTGGATTTTCAAACAATGGGGCCATCTTTACATATAGGTCTGCAAATTTCATTTTTTCGCTCAATAATAAATATATTACGGGCAACCAGCCTTGCTCACATAGAGGGTTGGTGCATTTTTCTAATTTGAATTTCTCATTTTGAGACATTTAAAATTTAGAGAGGACTTCCCTGGTGGCGCAGTGGTTAAGAATCTGCCTGCCAACGCAGGGGACACGGGTTCGAGCCCTGGTCCGGGAAGATCCTACATACCGCGGAGCAACTAAGCCCGTGCGCCACAACTACTGAGCCCATGTGCCACAACTACTGAAGCCCGCGTGCCTAGAGCCCGTGCTCTGCAACTAGAGAAGCCACCACAATGAGAAGCCCGCACACCGCGACGAACAGCAGCCCCCGCTCGCCTCAACTAGAGAAGGCCCACGCACAGCAATGAAAACCCAATGCAGCCAAAATAAATAAATAAGTAAAAAAATAAAAGATGTTAAAAAAATAATAAAATAAAATTTAGAGAAAAATCACAAAGGGCAATGTAAACATACGGCGTTCATTTCAAAAACTAGTAAGTTCCTATAATTGCTCTACTTCTCTCCAATGGACTTCTCTCTGACCCTTCCCGGGAGTCAACGCACAACCAACGTTGGAACATGCAGAGGAGGGGAAGAACCGGGCCCCACCAAGTGCTATCTGTCTGCTGCAGGACTTTGCATGAGGCGGCTCAGGCTGGCTGGGTGCTGAGACACCAGGACCAGAAGCCGAGCCTGCAGAATTGCAAGGCTTCTCATCCAGCGCTGGACCCCCTTGGAGGAGCTGCTCTGGTTAGTGGCAGGTGACAGGGGGAGCAGCAAATTCAGTGAAAGTGCAATGCTTTGCAACAGTTTCCCCTTCTGGAAGTCCAGGAGCCAACAGCGTGCAAGGGCAGCTGCCTTGTTTAAACACAGGGAACCTGAGTTCCTTTCTTACCAGTACATTCTCTCTGCAGATTCTGCTGGGGCCACCCACAGGCATGTGGTTAATGCCGATAGCTGTCCCCTGTCCCAGCAAGAGTGCATGCTAATCCTGACTCAAAGGCAGAGACCTGAGCCCAGCTCTGAGCTGCTATCTGGACCAACCAGATGGTGAGAGGCAGAGAGAATCCAGGGAAGCTAGAGAGAGCACCAAGGGAAAGAGGGAGGGCAATGCTTCCTGTCTCATGTGTTTTCTAAGCACCATGAAATAGCATCTTGGCTTCGGCCAGACCCCACAGGTAGCAGCAAATGTTCTGACTCATCCTGCTACATTTGGAACATCGAGTACTTCTCCATGTATACAACACTCTCCTAGGTCTTCTAGATGCACTGACTAATTTAGTCCTCACCATCACCCTGTGAGAGAGTGCTATTATATTTTGCCATTGTACAGATGGGAAAAGTGAGGAAGAGGAAGTAGCAGATACAGTATTCCAATCCAGGTACTTTGGCTCCAAAGCTCTCAATCACCTGGCTATATGTTTTCGTATACTAGCGTGGTGTTTCTCAAAACGCATTACAACTTAATAGGTATACATGGAAATAAGGGTCCATGTCACATCTATTTTGGAGAGTCCTAGTTCAAACAAAGATAAGTAGGCTTCTTTCACATAGGACTACACAGGGTCTTCCCACACTAAGATACGTTTATGATCTGCAAGAGGCATACGGTTTGCAGCATTTCCCCCAATTATTTGAACACAGTTACATTTTTCTAGGAACATCTCATGAGGTCAGTGCTCTGCTGACCAGACTCTGAGTAAGTGCTGGCCAAGAGGGTGATTAGAAACGGGGCTTAAGGGCTGGCACTTGCCATTCAACTAACGTTGTGACTTTGGAAATTGCTTAACCCAAGCCTCAGTCCCAGCACACTGGGAATAACAATAGTCCCTCTACCTCATGGAGCTCTTGTGAGGATTAATGTATATGTGAAGTTTTTAAAAGGGTGCCTGCCTCTAAGCATTCAATACATTATTATAAGGATAATTTAAGAACAAGGGGATTATGAGAATTCCATTAAAAGGAGCAGAGAATCCCTCAAATATTATAAATTCTTAGTTGATCTTCATAAGCAACAGTTCCTGTCAGAAAAACATGAAAAATGTTTACACAAAAGAAAATCCTAAGAAACCATACAGGGCATTACCATCCCGAGAAGAGAAACAAGGGAACATATTTGAATAAAAACAAAACAAGAACCAAAAACCAAACAAACAAAACCTCAGACAGAAAGTTTCTCTGGCAAAGAGGGTTCTCTGATACCGTCACAGACACAGCAGACCAAGGACACGGCCAATTTCCTGAGCACTAAACCAAGCTGGGCCCCGGGCCGTCCTTCACAGGGAACACAGCCAGTGCCGGACCACTGTGCCCGGGGAGACGCATGCCGAATGCTTTTTTTTTGTCTTTTTTGGGGGGGCAGGGTGTAAATTCTCATAACTGAACTGAAAATGTTTTGGCATCAACAGGATGTCTTCCTGTTCCCGTCTCACAGGGTGACTCACGCCTCTGCCATTTCACTTGCAGCCACTGTGGGAGAACTGTGTAGGAACCCTGACTCCACAAAAGGTAACCCCCC
>NW_020185328.1:1097416-1115196 GCF_003031525.2 Neophocaena asiaeorientalis asiaeorientalis
ACGTGATAGCGGACAAAACGCAAACCAATCTCTCACCCCCCAAAACACTCAACCGTCCCCCACTAAAGCCCCACCAAGCTGCCGCAGAAAGACTGCTACCCCCACCCCCACCCCGGGGCAAACGTGAGGCGAGGGACACAGCCACAGCTGCAGGACCCAGAGCACCTGGAGCCACGGCTCTCCGTGAGCCAACGCGGCTCTGAACACCGGCCCTGCTTCCTGTTGTGCCACAATGTAAACGAGCCTGGGCTCAGGCCGGGGCCAGCTGCGCGGGGTGGCAGGGATGTGTGAGTAATGCAGCCACCGGGGCAGCCTCTCAGCGGAACCCGCTGGAGCAGCCCACAGGCTCAGACTGTGATGCCAGCCCCGGGGGCCTGCGCCCCCAGTGGGCACTCCTCCCCCAGGGAAGCTGTCCAGGCAGTATGGCGGGGCAATTTCCTGGCAAACGCAGCCTGAGGAAGTCAGGAGCCAGGAACATCAGGAGACGGTGACTGAGCTGGAGGGTAGTTACTTAAAAGCTAGGGCATTGGATTGCGGGCTCAACTCACAATGGTTTCTTTGGGTTACTTCTAACAGGCCTCAGTTTCCCCACATGTAAGATTCGAAAGGTTCCTCTCTTTCCCCAGGGCCTCGTCCGTGCAGACATCAGATGGCTGTGCTTTCTAATGTCCTCATTAGAAAGGAAGTGTCTCCCTCCACATTTTGCAGATGTGTAAACTGAGGCTTGGAGGAGTGAGTTAGCTTGGCCAACACGTCTGTACAGGTAATTGAGCTGTGGAGCCAGGATTTGAACCGAGAGTTGTGGATATTCAGATGTGTCTCCTCCTGAAGGTCTACTACATGGGCTTCTCAGCTTCCTTAAAATGATGTTTGCAGCTCAAATCAAGTTTTAATTTTTCGACACGAGAATTACTCACTTGGTAAATTATCTATTGCAAATTAAACATTTTACTTTCAGCGACCCTTCTTGGACCACTTATTTCTTTCGCATTGCCAAAAGGAACATGCTTAGGGAATTGTAAATGGATTTTGAAATTAGCTAAAACAAAGTCTAATTATAATTCTCATATTAAATTGCCTGCAAAATAGATCACTAAAATAATTCCATGGCCCAAAATAAATGAGTTCTGTTCTAAGGCAATACCTCAATTACTGGTCTGAAGAAAGTTGGTGCTGAAATTCAGAGCACATGTGTGGTGGAAGGAGTTTTGGGCTCAGGTTAAGGAGACCTAGGTGTCCATCTAGGCACAGTCATTAATTAGCTGTGTCATTTATGCAAATCACTTAATCCCAATCCCCTTCCCTTTCTGTATCAGTAAAACAAAAGGCTTGGATTAGATCCGAGTTTCCCACCCATTTCAAGACAAAGACTCCTTCTAATGTACAAACACTCACTAAATTCTCTCCCCTCCAAAGACAGTTGGTCTTTGGGAGCTTATGTTGTTCTCTCTTATTTTACTAATTGCAACATCTTCATATGCTTGAACAAGAGTAGTGCATTGATGGTCAAGACATTATTTATTCAGTTTATTGTCAGTGTGTGGGCCCTATACACTGTCTCACCCTTGGCAATAAACCATCTACTTCCCTTACCACCCTCTCCTCCACAAATTTTGAACTTTTGCATTAAATGGCCTCAAAGGTTCCTTTCAGTGTCAAGCTTTGATTTTATCATATGCCAATTATTTCTTAAGAAACTACACACCAGGTTTCTATTTTTGGTTTGGAATAATAAAGCAAATTTTCAGTTAGTGCTTTTGTTCTGCACGAAACCACATTCATCATGTAACAGTTTAATAGCCACAGATTAATTTACTCACCAGACACATACTGAATATTCATGCTGTGCATACAGAGCTCAATGACACAGACACGGTCCCTGTCCTCACACAGCTTTGGTCTCTGTCAGGTCTTTCCCATGATCCTGAGCCCTCCTTCTATTTATGTCCAGCTTCAACCTCCCCCTGGACTTCTGGATTTTAATATCCACCTGCCTGTTCAACATCTGCACTTGGATACCTATTGATACAATGCATATCAAACTTAACATGTGTAAAGCAACCTCTAGATTTAGGTCCCCCTGCCTGCCAAAATCCATCTTTTCTCAGCCTTCGCTGTCTCTGAAATGGCAACATCCAAATGCTCAGACCCAAAATACCTGGAGCATCAACTCCTTTCCTCATCTCATACCCAACAGTTAACCCCAGAGAAAGCTCTGCTGGCCTTACCTACAGAAACACATCCTGAGCCCAGTGGCTTCTTATCACCTCCATGCTCCCAGCATGGTCCAGGCCACCCTCATCTCTCTCCTAGATGCCTGAGACAGCTTTTTTGCTGTCCTTTCCTATTTCTTTTTTGCTACCCTACAGTTTATTTTATAATTAGCAGCTGGAGTGAAGCTTTCTAAATGTAATCTGATCACATTGTTCTTTTTGCTCAAACCCTTCGGTGGTTTTCCATCATTTCCTGGAATAATTCCAGGATCTTAGCATGGTTTAGGAGACCCTAGATCTAGCCCCTGGCCAATATCCCACCTTTCTCTCCCAATCCTTAAGGTCTACTTGCTGTTTCATAAATATGTCAGACTGCTCCCACCTCAGGGCCTTAGCATTTGCTGTTCCCCTGGCCTGGAATACTCCTCCCTTAGATATGTGCATACAGAATACTTTGTTGTTTTTTTTTAGGTTTCTGCTCACATCATCTGCTCAGGAAGACATTCTTTGATTGCCACACCTGAAACAGCCAACACCCTATTTTACCTGTCACTTTCCTTCCCCTTATTCTGCTTCAATTTTCTTCTGAACCGGGGTGGTCACTTCATGACATTATAGTCTATGTGTGTTTGGTCTGTCTTTGCTTCCAGAATCTAAGCTCCATGAGGACAAGGTCTGTCTTTTTCAGTGCTCTCTGCCCAGCTCTTAGAACAAGGCCTGGTATGTACACGTTGCATGAAGGACTGGGTGATACAATACTCTAAGTACCATTAACAGTGTCTTATATGCCGGCTTCTGTTTTCACATTATCTCTAATCCTCACACTAACCTGACAAGGTGTATAATACAAACATTCCATAGATGACAAAATGTGCCCAGAAAGTGTATGTAAACTGTCTGCAACGTCTCAGGCACCGACTGGTGAAGCAGGGGCTGATCCAGGGTTTAGGCTGCATGTGTGAGATAAGAAAGCCAAGGAAATGGCAGTGTTTCTGGGTAGTTCAGTGACTCTGCTGGGTGGACCTGCAGTTAGTGGGATCCTGGCATTCCGTGAGAAGGAGATCACAGAAATTATTCTGGCAGCTACTGAAGAAGTAGGAATAACTCCTGAAATAGACTTGGTGGTGACTATGGGGTCCGGAGCTCTGAATTCCTGGCTGCCCCGTGGCTGGACCAGTCTAATGATCCGCAGGTTCTCCTGCAAGTCCCGTCTTCTTGTCCTGCAAGCTCCCACTCACAATGGCTGCTTTCTCTCTTATTAATAAAGAGGTTCTGGGTTTGCCTTACTCCACAGCCCATTCTCTGACCACACGGCCAGCTCTCCTTAGGGCTGAGTGACAGTCCTCAGGCAGGTGGAAGGGGTCACAGGAAGTGCCCCAAAGGAATACGACCAGCCACTCTGCTGCGTGCTTGGGCTGGGCAGCACCCAGCAAGGACCCTGCCAGCGGGTCTAGGCCTCAGCTGGGCAGGTTCTGAACCACCATCAGGGCCCCCTGAGGGGGTCCTCTCAGGAATGAAACACGCGTATCAAGCTCAAAGAGACAAACAGAGACACCAGTGGGGACCCTCTTCACCGCACAGGGCAGCCCTCCATGGGATCGGCTGTCTCAGGGAATGTGCCGAACGAGACACTGGAAGGCCTCGTAGGGAGCACACAGTCTAAGCAAAGCTGAGAGACGGCTCAGCTGGGCTGCAGCAAGACCCACAGACCTCTGTCTCTCCAGCAGGTCCACCTCTTCGGTGACCTCAGGTCAGCAGGTCTCTGCCCTGCACAACTGCGGATCATGTGGTACTGTAGTGTTTACTATTGAAAAAAATCTGTGTAGAAGTGGACCTGTGTAGTTCAAACCCATGTGGTTCAAGGGTCAACTGTCTATGTACATAAATCAGTGGTCAGAACATGGAAAGATGAACTTATTTGCTAGCTAGGACTATGAATACTCTTGCTACTGTTTGAGCAATAAGAACAATTAAGAATATAGCAAATAAGAAACAGAAAAATATTAACATACCAATTACCAGTACTGAAATTGAACCAGTAATTAAAAAAAACTCCCAACAAACAAAAGTCCAGGACCAGATGGCTTCACAGGTGAATTCTACCAAATATTTAGAGAAGAGTTAACACCTATCCTTCTGAAACTACTCCAAAAAACTGCAGAGGAAGGAACACTTCTGAACTCATTCTATGAGGCCACCATCACCCTGACACCAAAACCAGATAAAGGTATCACAAAAAAAGAAAATTACAGGCCAATATCACTGATGAATATAGATGTAAAAATCCTCAACAAAATACTTGCAAACCAACTCCAACAATACTTTAAAAGGGTCATATACCATGATCAAGTGGGATTTATTCTAGGGATGCAAGGATTTTTTAATATCTGCAAATCAATCAATGTGATACACCACATTAACAAACGAAAGAATAAAAACTATATGATCACCTCAATAGATGTAGAAAAAGATTTTGATAAAATTCAACATCCATTTATGATTAAAAACTCTCCAGAAAGTGGGCATAGAGGGAACCTACCTCAACATAATAAAGGCCATATATGACAAACCCACAGCTCACATCATACTCAGTGGTGAAAAGCTGAAAGCATTTCCTGTAAGATCAGGAACAAGACAAAGATGCCCACTTTCGACACTTTTATTCAACATAGTTTTGGAAGTCCTAACCACAGCAATCAGAAAAGAAAAAGAAATAAAAGGAATCCAAATTGGAATAGAAGAAGTAAAACTGTCACTGTATGCAGATGAAATGATGCTACACATAGAAAATCCTAAAGACACTACCAGAAAACTACTAGAGCTCATCAGTGAATTTGGTAAAGTTGCTGGATACAAAATTAATATACAGAAATCTGTTGCATTTCTATACATTAACAACAAAATATCAGAAAGAGTAATTAAGGAAACAATTCCATTTACTATGGCATCAAAAAGAATAAAATACCTAGGAATAAACCTACTTAAGGAGGCAAAAGACCTGTACTCTGAAAACTCTAAGACACTGATGAAAGAAATTGAAGATGACACAAACAGATGGAAAGATATACCATGTCACTGGATTGGAAGAATCAATAATGTTAGAATGACTATACTACCCAAGGCAATCTACAGATTCAATGCAATCCCTATTAAAGTACCAATGGCATTTTTCGCAGAACTAGAACAGAAAAAATTTTTAATTTGTAAGACAAACAAACAGACCCCGAATAACCAAAACAATCTTGAGAAAGAAGAACGGAGGTGGAAGAATCATTCTCCCTAACTTCAGACTATACTACTAAGCTACAGTAATCAAAACAGTATGGTACTGGCACAGACACAGACACATAGATCAATGGACCAGGATAAAAAGCCCAGAAATAAACCCACGCACTTATGGTCAACTAATCTACATACAACAAAGGAGGCAAGAATATACAATGGAGAAAAGACCGTATGCTTAATAAGTGGTGCTAGGAAAACTGGACAGGTACACATAAAAGAATGAAATTAGAACATTCTCTAACACCATATACAAAAGTAAACTCAAAATGGGTTAAAGATCTAAATGTAAGACCTGATACTATAAAACTCCTAGAGGAAAATACAGGCAGAATACTCTTTGACATAAATTACAGCAACATTGTTTTGTTTCTGTCTCCTAGAGTAGTGGAAATAAAACCAAAAATAAACAAATGGGACCTAATTAAACTTAAAACCTTTTGCACAGCAAAGGAAACCATAAATAAAATGAAAAGACAACCTACAGAATGGGAGAAAATATTTGCAAATGATGCAACCAACAAGGGATTAATTTCAAAAATACACAAACAGCTCATACAGCTTAATATCAAAAAAAGAAAAAATCCAACCCAATCCAGAAATGGGCAGAAGACCTAAATAGACATTTCTCCAAAGAAGACATATAGATGGCCAACCAGCACATGAGAAGATGCTCAATATCATTAGTTATTAGAGAAATGCAAATCAAAACTACAGTGAGGTATCACCTCACACCAGTCTGAATGGCCATCATTAAAAAGTCTACAAATAATAAATGCTGGAGAGGGTGTGGAGAAAAAGGAACCCTCCTACACTGTTGGTGGGAATGTAAATTGGTACAGCCACTATGGAGAACAGTATGAAGCTTCCTTAAAAAACTAAAAATAGAGTTATCATATGATCCTGCAATCTCACTCCTGGGCATATATCAGGAGAAAACTCTAATTCAAAAAGATACATGCATCCCAATGTTCATAGCAGCACTATTTACAATAGCCAAGACATAGAAGCAACCTAAATGTGTACTGACAGACAACTGGCTTAAGAAGATGTGGTGTGTGTTTGTGTCTGTACATATATATATATACACACACACCACATATATATATGCAAAAACTATAAAAAGAATGAAATAATATCATTTGCAGCAACATGGATGGACCTAGAGATTATCATATTAAGTGAAGTAAGTCAGACAGAGAAAGACAAATATCATATGATATCGCTTATATGTGGAATCTAAAAACAAAAATGATACAAATAAACTTATTTACAAAACAGAAATACACTTATAGACACAACAAACTTATGGTTACCAAAGGGGATAGCAGGGGTGGAGAGATATATTAGGAGTTTGGGACTAACATATATACACTGTTATATATAAAATTGATAAAAAAGAAGGACCTACAACAAGGGAACTATAGTCAATACCTTGTAACAACCTATAACAGAAAAGAATCTAAAAAAGAATAGATATAGATATATGTATAACTGAATCACTTTGCTGTACACCTAAACTAAAACAACATTGTAAATCAACTATACTTTAATTAAAAAATGATTAAAAATAATAAAGTACTTTTCCAAGTTGAAAAAAAAAAGAATATAGCAAATAAATTATCCCTCCCATACTTCTTCCTCAGTTACCTAGAACAGGGGTCTGCAAATTACAGCCTATGGGACAAATGCAGCCGGCTGACAATTTTTGCAAGTAAAGTTTTATTGGAATATAGGCACGCCCACCTGTTTATGTATCACCCATGGCTGCTTTTGTGCTACAATGGTAGAACTGAGTAGCTGTGACAGAGAATGGATGATGTACCAAACCTAAAATAGTTACTATCTGGCCTTTTATAGAACATATTTGTCAACCTCTGATCTAGAGTAAAGAAAAATCATGGCTCCATTCACAAGTCTACCACAAATATAACCTAACAGGTACTCCATGAATATGGATAAATAAATAGGGAATTGCCTGTTTTATACTTTCACCCACTAGTTCTTTAAAAAAAAATAAAATAAAATGAACTACCTCCCCAAATACTTCTCCCTACTGTTTGTTTCTGCTTCAACTTGGATAAGAAGGTCCTGTATTAATCATAGTTTATTATCTAATTTGGACTTCAATTCATTTTTATAAAATACACACTGAGGAAAGGAGACAGAGAAATGCATCTTAAGTTAAAGATTAGTGCTGAGAACTGAAAAAGCGTTTCTTATGCTTTAAATTTTTTTTGCTGTTTGTTTGCTTTTTAAAGCTTCTCTGGCTTTTGGGAACAATAAACAAGTCAGAGTTCCTGGTTATTCCGACTGATTGCACACCTGGACTTCAAGGCCACTACCTTGGGTGTAAGGTCATTGACACGTGCAGCCAACATGGACTTTCCTTCCAAGTTGTTCCTTATTGCTCTACAAAAATGCACTGACCCTGGAAGAGCGTTCACCATATTCTAAGCAAAGTTCCCACCAAGTTACCTGTGCTGTTAACTGCCTGGCATCTGTTTCCTTTGTTTGCAAAGAGGGGAAAGACTGGAGCCCAGGCTTTAGGGTCAGTAGCTTATTCTCCTGTTTTGGAGGAGCTGGGATTCCCCCACAGAAACTGACCACCAAAGTTACAAATCCTCCTTTGATTCCAGCATTCTTAAGAGTTTAAAATAATTAAACTAGCTGTTTGACATGAGAATAAATTACTGAAAAAAAATATTGTATGTCTACAGATAAACCCTCAAATCAATCAAGGAAGCAAAATCTAAGTCAAAAGTCACATACTGGCAGCTGGAGAGCTAGAGCTGGCAGCAGACCTGTTTTATTTGGCTCACAGAGAATTATTTAACAAAACAAAACAAAAACAAAACCAGCAACGGAGCCAACATTTAGATATTGGGAGTTTTCACATAAAAATCCAGATTTCTGGCTTTTTTTAGAGAGAGCACATTCCCATGTAGATGCAGATTCGGGGTAGAGCCCAGCCTCATTCACTGCTACGCCGGCCTGGCCCCTTCAGTATCTGAGTCTGTGACCATGGGGTAAACGTCCTTTTGGAAAGTTGTTCCAATGTTTCAAGGGGTGATGGGACCAATGACAGTTTAGGAATCAAAAACCTCAAAGTCCTGAGACTGAATTTCAGTTCTTTCTCCTTCTCCACTTAGGGGAGGCATGAATGAGGGGGAACTAGCCAGAGACAGATTCTCTAATACCCTTTCAGAGATGACTTGAATAAGGGTAGTCACAGAAAAAGACTCATCCACAACAATCTGCATTAATAGACCTACATCAAGAAGTGTGTTATCCTCATGACCCCAGTGTCTGTTTATTTCCCCGACTATTCTACAACTACTCAACTTTTAATCATTTGATAAATATGTGTTGGGTATTTACTGGAGGCAAACCAGTATACTATATACTCACAAAGAATTCAGGAATTGTTTGATCCCTAGGATTTGATAAATTCAGCTGGGAAGAAAACACCCACACAGACCAGAGAGGAACTGATAGCCCTAACTCTGTGCCAGGCACTGTGCTCAGAGCTTTCATCCTCCAATTACTCTATGAGATAAGTATGATTATTATCTCAAAAGAGGAATACATTTTAGAGCCTTAAATGGTAGGTAGAGTCCAAGGAGACTGAAGAAAAATAGTGCAGAACAGTGTGTGCAAAGTGACACACACTACTTAAAAAAAAGAAATATTTTTTATTATAAATAAAGTCATTGCAGTGAGATTGCTAGCAAATTATACCATTTGATCAGTCTCTACATCAAAGAGTGCTATTTTCAACTCTTTGGAACTTACAATAATGTTTGGTAGTATGCAGACATACATTCTTCATTTTAATAATAATGGCTAGTATTTATTTTAATGTTTGTTAGAAAACAATAAAGATAATTATACATCAGACCAGTGGTTTTATTGATGATATCGTTTGAGAAAAGACTAAAAAGTGAGTTAGTTTAAAAATAGGTTTAAAGAAAAACATTAAACACAGGGTGTCAGATGATATACAGGTATGATAAATACTCTTGATGGTGGTATGCAAAATACTGGTGTTTTATATTCATTAGAAGAGTAAAGATATAAGCTGTCTATTTATTAATCAGGAAGAACAAAGGTCTCTGATTGCTCAGTGCAAAATTCCCAGCCACATGGGATTCACTAACAATAGCGTCTCTGGGTAGAGCGTTACCACTGAAGCTACTTTCTGGGATCTGAAGTAGGGAAGGAATGGGGGAAGCTGGGTGAAAACAAAATGCTGCCTAGTATTTTAGGAATTCGAATCTTGGATTTGCAGCATCAAGATTTAGTATGTATTGTACTTAGTACCTGAAGCAGAAGCAAGGTTCTTCTTGACCATGTCAGCTAGGTAGGCAAAACAATGTCAAAACACAGCTAAATAACACAAAATGCAACAAGTTTTTGTTAACAGACCATAAAACTGTACCTAATCCCATGGCACAAATGTTTCTATATAGCAGATGACAGAGTTTTGTTTTTTTGGGTTTTTTTTTTCCTGCTAACAAGGCCTAAGGCAACAGAATGAAAGTGAAACCTAGATATGGCTGGATTAGATAAGGAGGGCAACAGGCCAGAATGCCTTTGGATATAAAGACACTTTGCAAGGTGAGGCCCCGGGGAAAGAAGACATTTAGGTTTCCTCACATCTGCCTATGTTTGAATTTGCTTTTTGACCCTGTCACCGCCCCCCCCAAAAAAAAGCCCTATTTGAATGTATGACATATATTTTTTTAAACCTCAGAAAACTCAAAGAGCAATGAATAAAGGCTGCTGTGATGCTTAAGATATTTTTATATTTCTATTTATCAATAAACTGAATTCTTTATTTTTGGAAACAGGGGCTAATAAGTTAGGAGGCAGGCCAGTCATTTAGCTTTCTTCAAAGGTATTGGTCCCGAAGAGGCATGGGAACATCAGTCAGGTGCTAAATAATTTTCTGGAAATGTATCAAGATGGAAAAAATGGTATTTATCTGTAAGTAGAGTACTGAAAATGGAGAGTAGTATAATAATGTCAGAAGCCACTTGGTGTCTGTGAGTGGTGGGCAGGAGAAAGAGAAAGGCGTGTAGGTGGGGAAGGGAGGTGGAGGACCCTCAAAGGGCTTTGCTTGAATGATAATAATACTAACAATAATCCGAACAGTGTTTACTGGGTTCTTACTAAGCGGCAGGCACTGTGCTAAGTGCTGTACAAGGACTACCTCATTTACTCTTCACCCTAATCCCATGGGGGGAACCTTGACCATCTGCACTTGCATGTATGGAGAAACTAAGGTATGGGCAAACTAAGTAGATTGGAGCTAGAAGTCCACGGCGCTGGGATCTGACCCTAGACAGAATGACTCCAAACCTTCACTCTTCATCGCTGGTCCCTTAGCTGCCTTCTAAGCAAGATGGGTCCAGGTTAAGCTGCAGGGTTTTGTGACTGCCAGCTTCTGTACGCAAGTGTAGGGTCCGAGCTGAAATTCTCAGGGTTACCCGTGGTGTTCCTTCACTGTGTCCCACACCCTTGCAGGCACCTCTCTAAATAACTGATTTTCAGATATGTAAAGAATGTTCGTGAGAAGGGGGGCCAATCTGTGGTCTGCCGAGAGACCACATATCTTAGTCCAGGTTTATGGAAACGGATAGGCAAGGCCAGTTCCAGAATCACGAATGTGTAACCGCTACTCAACGGGCAGCTGCTATGAGGACCCAGGTGTCTTTGAGGGGCTCTGTAAGTGCTGTCTCATTTCCTCACTACAACCCTATAAAGTGTGCATTAGTCCAATGTTACAGATGTTAGAATGAGGCCTGGAGAGGTTCAATCACTTGCAGCAAATCACACACCTAGTAAGGGGTAGACCCGGGATTTGAACTTAGGCCTCTCTAGCGTCACACTCTGTCCTCCTAGCATTTCGCCTACGGGAATACATGATCCCATTTAAAACAACAGCAGGGAGCAGTGGCTACATTCACAGGCTGTCAGGGCTTGGTCTGCCACCTACTAGCTATATAAGTGAGGGGAAGTCACTCATTTTCTCTGTGCCTCTTTCCTCATCTGTAAGATGAGAATCATAATTGCACGTGTCCTCTCGGGTTGTATTGAGGAATGAACGAGTTAATATTTGTAGAATGTTTATTTACGTAAGTGTTTGGGACATAAACAAAAAGACAAATCTCTCTCTTAAGTGAGTACCTATATACAGATGACAAACCAGGCAGGGGTGGTGGATATATTATCAATGGAAGAAATATCTAAATTAGTTCTCGCAGTGGCCGACAGAGCGAGCCCAGCACGAACACTGGCTGTGGGGCTGGCTTTTGATCTGAATTGCTGAACTGAAGAATACATTGGGAATAAAGTCCTAGTCTTTAGTCCCAGATTGGACGTGAATCAGCTGTGTGACTTGGAGAAGGCATTTCATTCTTCTGGGCCTCGGTTCCTCCCATGGAGACCAGGTGGCCTGTCACAGGGGAGAGAGGACAGAAACGGGTCCACATGCTCTGGGTTCTGGTTCTCCTGCATAGGAATTCTGTAACTTTCAACATATAGCTTCATCTCTTTGAATTTCAATTTCCTTTCCTCTAAGAGGAAGAAAACAGAACCTGTTCCCCGTATTTCACAGGGTTACAGACAGATAAGAATACAAATTTGAGAGCCCCTCTCCATAGATGGTTCTACAAGAACATCTCATTTCTGGGTAGCAGATGGACACTTAACAAATAGTTGTGAAAATGATTTTATAATTTACCACGACCTGTAATAAACCCACCTTATTTGTTTACTTGTCTCTCTGTCAGCCTAGAATCTAAGGTCCATGAAGGCAGGACATCTCTGTCAATATCCCTGTAAGCACTTAAGAAATATTTGATTGAATTTGTAAAAAGTGGGAACATATGAATCAATGAATAAATGATTTTGAAGTGGCATGAGGGGCAGAAAAAAAAGAAAAAATACCGACCTAAAGATTTTAATTAAAGCTCAAAGTACTGAGAAACAGAAAGAAAGATACGCAGGTACAAAGCTCTCATGTATCTCCAGACTCCTCTGAATTCTTTGAGGAGGTGATTTGGGTGGGAGAGACTGGCAGAGTTAAGATACTATAAAGTGGTTAAATTAACATACTCAGCAGGTACACTGACTTTGTAAAGCTGAATACCAACTGGGATAATTAAAGGCTACAGCCTTCTTCTTCTTTTTTTTTAAATTGACTCCCCTATAAACTACCTGCTGACAAAGGCATAATTGTAAGAATACCGAAGGAAACTTTTCTCCTCCATTCTTAATTAAAAAAAAGTCCCATGTTACCCCTAAGCTCAAGGAACACACAGATCCACTACAACTAAAAGGAAAGTTACAGAACACTTTTTTCCCTTGGTTTGTTTTTTTTTAAATTAAGCCTGCAACATCCTTTCTTCCCAGTAACCAGTTCAACCGAGGCTCGGAAGTAGCTGTGCTGGGGAAGGCATCCGGAGAGAGGCAGCTGCCCGGGCCAGGAGGTGGTCAGCCCAGCTCTGCACTGAGGGATGGAGGAATGCCCAGGAGCCTCCTCCGTTGCTACTCGGCTGTGTGGCCGAAAATAAAATCTGCCGTTTTTTTTTTTAATACTGTTCTAAAAATAGGGGGTTTGGCTTAAATCCGCCAGTTGGTGTTTTGATTTTTAAATTATGTGCAGAGGATCGTGCTTAAACCCTAGTGAGTACCGGTAAGTAATTCAGAGAGGTTGCAATTTTATTTTGATTTCAAGGTTCTAAACATTTCTTCTCTTAGAATCCAAAGGTGAGAGGAGATAAAAGGAAGGTGATAAGGATGTAGAAGGCTTAAATTCCAGTTTGAAAGCAGAAGGTAGCTGGATAACCCTAAAGCAAATAACATATTTTAAGTTTTTTTTTTTTTTTTTTTTTTTTTTTTTGCAGGGGCGGGGAGGGCCTATAATTCACTCAAAATAAATGGAAGAAAAACTGGTGAGTTTCAACTTACTCATACCTTTCCTAACGTCATTTCTGGAACCAAACTTCATGCACACAAAACTGCAAAAATGCACCTTTAAAAGCATAAAGATTGTTCCAAACGTTGGGTGGTACAAGATTTGGTTTTGGGGGTAACAGTTTTAAAGTTTCCCTGATTAGGCACCAATCGTAACCAGAACATATTTCAAGAAGGATGTGTCATTATAGCATCTTAATTAACGAAGATTAATTTCACGTGAAATGGGGCTATTTCTAAAAGACTTTCATATAATGGGACAGGCGTGATCGGGGGTGTTATAAAGAAGCAAGTATTAATGCTATCTGCTTCTGGACTTAAGTACATTAAATGTTTGATTTCACTTGTGAATTTTAGAGATGCAATTTGCAGCTAACCTCTAGAGAATAAAGATTTGGAATTTAGGGTGTGTGTGGGTAGCATCATGTGTGAACCATGAAAGTCACCATCTCCTCCCCCTCTCACCGGAACAAACACCCACAAACCGACAGGGATGCTCTGAAGGTTAAATTGGATAGTTCAATTGTCCAGGAATGTACGCTATGCAAACAATGTCGGCTCCCTGTGCCAAGGCAGAGATATTGTGGGACTTGAGGCTGCTGGCCATGAGGACAAGGATGGTGGGGCATAGTTTTAGTCACTGGGGCCAAGTGGGATCCCTTGGAGAGTGGCTGCAATGTTTCAGTCTCCTAATCTGCAGAAGACAAATAATTACAGAACTTGGTATATTAAAACCAGAGATGAGTGAGTCCCCTTCCTTCCTTCCTTCCATCCTTCCTTCCTCTCTTTTCTCTTTTTTTTCTTTCTTTTCTTTCTCTCTCTCTTCTCTCCTTCCTTCCTTCCTTCCTTCCTTCCTTCCTTCTTTCTTTCTTTTTTGGGCTGCATTGGGTCTTTGTTGCTGTGCGCAGGCTTTCTCTAGTTGTGGCGAGCGGGGGCTGCTCTTTGTTGCGGTGCGTGGGCTTCTCATGGTGGTGGCTTCTCCTGTTGTGAAGCACGGGCTCTAGGCGCACGTGCTTCAGTAGTTGTGGCCCACAGGCTTAGTTGCTCCACGACATGTGGGATCTTCCCAGACCAGGGATCAAACCTGTGTCTCCTACACTGGCAGGCGGATTCTTAACCACTGCACCACCAGGGAAGCCCAAGAGCCTTTCTTTTAGGGAGGAAAAAATGGGGAGAAAACCTGCAAAGTGGACTACAGTTTAATTTTCAAAGGACTCTTCTGCTTGCAAAATGGTGCTTCTGAAGAGGGGTATTTAAGAGTGGGTTAAAGATCAATAAAGAAATCCCTGGCTTTTCAGACAACGGCGGCAGAGGAAGTAGTGTGAGGAGGCGGGTTGCCAATCAAAGATCGATGCCACAGGAAGGTCAGAGAAGGCCAGGGAGGATACCATAGGCTTCTGGGAAGATGGAGTCTGCTTTACAAAAATCTCTTTTATGCATTTTTTTTTTCTTCAGAGAAACTCAAAGGATGTGGGATCTTCAACCGAGAAAGGCTGGGGCAGGGGGCTCACAGCAAGGAGAGAGGGTGGAGAAGAGCTGCAGCGTCTCTCCTTGGGATGGCGGGTGTTTTATTTGCGCCCTCCAAGAGTTCCTGAAATAATTAACATGCCCTGCCATTCTTGTTTTTCCAGTGGTGATTTCATCCAGTCCCTGCAGAAACTCAGAATTAAATGTCATGCTTTTGTTTTTTGGAGAGCAAAACTCTCCCCCAAACAAGGGAGTTCTGCATACCTCGGAGAGCACGTGAGGCCTGAAACGTTTGCAGAGCGCTAATCATTAACACGTTGCTTTTGAAGGCAGGGCTGCCCCTTTCTTTGCTGACTATCACATTTCCTTCTATTGGGTCCTGCCCTATCCTGGTTTACTTTCTGTTTCTCCCACTCATTTCCATGCATTCTTCCATAACACACGCCGAGTCCAGAATAGCCTCTCCCTTTCTGCCGGCCAACTCAACACTTCTCTCACAAACCCTCCTTTTTCAAAATAAGTTCATCTCTGACTTATTTTTTCCAAGGCCTCTCCCTCTTCTCACCACCCTGGGGAAAAAAAGTTCCTCTCCTTCCCAAATTATGCAGGACAATTAAGTAGGAGTAAGATCTGTAAGAAACTGTAAATAGAAAATTGTCTGAGAGCAAGAATCGTGGTGGAGGTAGACAGATCTGGGTTTGTATCTCAGCTTTGTCATTTACTAGCAGTAAGGCTCTGGACAGGTTACATGACCTCCCTAAGCCTCAGTTTTCTCATCTGCAAAATGGAGATAATAATGTAAAAACCCTGCTAAGGGCTATAAGGAGAATTAAATGAGACAAAGCACATGAAATGCTTCCTGTTCCTGGAACACAGTAAACACTCAACGGATGTTTGCTCCTGTATTATTATTATTATTATTACTTACACCTTTTGGATGGGAATGTCACCCCCCTTCCCCCAAAGCATAAAGAGTAGCAAGGACTCAGTGCTTCTAAAAGCTAAAGAACAGTACCATAAGGAAGGCTTGGGTACAATTATTTGCTGATCCAGCCCCTGGGTAGCAGTTCTCAGAGGAAGTGTACAGAAGGGAGCAACGGGCCTATTTTTAGGCATTTCCAATCAGGACACAGCGGTTGCTCTGAATGCTTTACCTGACAGGCCGGCCTCAGCCATAGCCCCCTCTCTGCAGGCTGTCAGCATTCCCAGGGGGATATAACACAGCCCCAGACTCAGGAATTTTACAGTCAATTTGCCCCCCTCCTGATGTCCCTTCTCCCTCTTGGTGACCTCGAGGCTGGCGCTAAGTGAAAAGCAATAGCTCTGCCTCACAAACAAGGCAAGGAAACTGCCTGCTGGTACTGAATCACTGCTTAAGGCCCGCCTCGTCTGTAAGAGTCTCCCAGAAAATGACACACAAAACACACAAAGTCAGGCTCCAAATCTCAGCAAGACTCTGATCCACCAGGATGTGCTTCCGAACTGGAACTTGGGGCACAGGAGGTACACCACTGCCCAGATTGCCAAGAGCCTACCTATGTTCTCAAGAGAGAGAGAGAGACAGAGAGAGAGAGAAGGAAGGAAGGAAGGAAGGAAGGAAGGAAGGGAGAAAAAAAGAAGGAAAGAGGACCAAACCTTTCCTAATAAGGTAACGCCACATGCCAGTTGTGGTTTTGAATTGCTCAGCATCCTAGGATCACGTGACATTCACTGCAGCCATCGCTTCACGCTTGTGCGAGGCTCTCCGGGGAAGAATGGGAAAGTCTTTGGTGTGCCTCTGGGGATTACAAATGAATAGGGACATGCTCTGCCAGTGGAGCCCCACATTTCCCTGATTAACCACACGGTCTCACATCCCTCCTTCACGCTGCCGCCTGCAGGACCCTTGCTTTGTGGTTCAGGCACCGGGAATGCTCTCAGGTTGCTCTGCATGCATACTTTCTCTCTCCAGCTAGGTATGAGCTTCTTGAGGGCAGAAACGCCCCTTTATTGCTTTTGTTTCACCCTGCCATGCTTATCAGAGTGTAATCCACCCAGCAGTTACTCAGTAAACGCTTGATGATGGACTCGGGCTGAGAATTCTACACATCAGTAGGTGACCGCTTTATATCATTAACCCCCAACTTATAAATCGGCAGGGTTTCAAAAGTTCGTTTCAAAGAAGGCACTGAGGGAGCATATTTTCCCATAGAAACAGTGTTATAACTGGGGGTTAGGTTTCTAGGCCCACTCGTTTCTCAGAATATCCTGCACATATTTATATACCTTCTTATTGAGCCACATCATTTGTCTCAGACTCACATTAGACTGGCAAGTACCTGTGCGAATAAACTTCAGTTCTTTCAATGTAATGATTCATTTTAGTACAGCATCAGGGACTTGTGCAGATTCCCACCTCGACTGGATGTATTTCATATTTTATGACACTTTATGTAGCATCAGGTAACACATTAGATACTTAAAAAAATAACATTAAGAGGGAAAGAAATATTTTTGCTCATCATTAAAAAAAGATGCATGCACTTGTGTTTTTGCTTTTGTATTAAAATATTTTTTCAACAGTTTTTAACTGCTTGTTACTTGGGCCACCTGGACTTACCCAACCATTCACACACACAGACACATACACAAACATACAACCACACACACACCCTTGTAGTAAGAATCACAGCCTCCAAGAATGGCCATTTATGTTTTTGTATAAATATGAATGTGCTCTGGGGCAGCTCTGTCCAGGATGGGGCCTTCCAGCCAGTCAGGGTTGCTGTGTTTGGGACCATGAGTACAAAAGTACATGCACCAAAAAAAAAAAAAAAAAAAAAAAAAAAAAAAAAC
>NW_020185328.1:1115208-1142614 GCF_003031525.2 Neophocaena asiaeorientalis asiaeorientalis
AAAAGTACACGCATCAAATGCCTTCTGTTGTACTGCTCCCGAAAATATTCCCTGGCCACTTAGGTAACCAAAAGAGCCACACCTTGGCCCCTGTTCTCATACGACAGCATCCCCCAAAGATACACCTAATTGATTTTCCAGCACGAAAAGCAAGACTGGTAGAAAGGGTTCTCCTGTGGACGCTCTAGAAGAGCCAAACCAAAACAACAGGCAAACAGGAACCTCTCCCAAACCGCACATGCTAATAAACTCACGTACTAAATGTGCCTCTCCCCAGGTTTCAGAATTCACGGCTGCCTTTCTAACCCAAATCAGCATTTAACGCAGCACAGCAGAGATGTCAGGTTAATGACCGTGAAGTGTGAGAAGTACCAGTGCATTTGTATCACATCTGTCTTTCAGCAAGAGTTATTACCAAGACACAGGGAACTGTGGTTTCTTCTCCACCCCTTTGTGCCTGGCTCATCCTTGATTGACTGATTGGGCTGACCCTTTAATGGGAAGCTCTGAATAACTGGATGTTCTTATTAGCAGCCGTTTCCTTACATCAGTATTTAAAGAAAAGCTAACACATGTTCCTCTACTCCTCCACCACTGGGAAAACTATAACTTAATCAGGACAGGGATTAATTACCAATATTCATCTTTCCTTGGCGTTTCCGGATGTTGCTCTTCTTCCAGCTCTGATCAGTGACAAGAGGGCAACTGTCTAACAAGTATAGGAGACTGGGCTGAAAGAACCTGAATTCCAACAGACAACTTTGAAAGTATGATTGTTTACTCTTAAAAATTTCACACATGAACAGGGTACTGTTGTCTCTGAAAAATGCCAAGTGTGCGTGGGTGGAATTGACAGGTTTTATGTAGTCAGATTCCAGTTATTTGAACTATCATTCTAATTTGAGGATGGCAGATGTTGGCATGCATGCTGCCCCTCCCCCCTGCACCCCTGGCAGACATCACTAATGGATCGCAGTGCTCTTTCTTGTTGGGCCCAGACATGAGTTAATTAATACCCTTTTCAACACCTGGCTCCAATCAATTGTAGGTGACACATAAGTTGCAAACAATTAGCTAGCCCTGTTCTAGTGGATTTAGTACTTTAATTTTTTACCTTTAATGCACCAGTTGACGAAGGTATCATTATTTTAGCAACAACCTCTCTATTCTCAGCTTATCCCTCTGCTAATCTGAGCTGCAAATAATATTAGCTATCGGTCACTGCATGTTTATTGTGTGCCAGACACTTAATGCCTAAGTGCCAACTTATGTCTGTGCGTCCTTACAAAAATCCCAAAGCAGGCAAGGGTAGCTTGAACCTGATCTGTATCACAGCTTCCAGCAACTTCCCCTGGTGACTCCCTGGCTGAGCTGGTGGCCTCCCTTTAGCCTCCTCCAGTGCCACCACTGCACTGCCCTTGTTGTATTACAAAAGCAAGCTCATGTGGCTGTTTTGTCTTCTCTATTCAACTTCATGAAGGCAAGACCCACGTCTTAGTCACCTTTGGATACACAGCCCCCGGCACGTGGCTGAGTTCACAGAGGGTGTTTGATAAATATGTTGTAAGAATGTTTTTGTTTCTGTGTGTTTTTTTAAAGCTCCTGTTTTCAAATAAGCTCTAAATCATGCTCTACACTGAACAGATAATCCGTGACAACTGCTACCTCTGGTGGTTATTTAACATCCTAACAGCAAGGCGTGCGGGTGCGGGAAGGGGATGGGGGCAGAAATGAGGCAGGGTCCGGGGCAGCCCCCAGTGGCCTGCTGGCATCTGCTCTTGGCCTCATTCTCCTCTGAGCGGTCCCTCATTCTCTGCTTCTATGTTTCTACCTTCACTCTTCACTGCAATTTTTTGTGTGTGCCTTTCTCTGCCTTCCAAATGGGATCGTGTTCGCCTCAGTTCTGTAATCCTAGCACTTACTAACATGCTTGTGCAGTGCTGCATAAAGATTCTTTGCAGAGATTTTTAGTAAAAACAGCACTGGCCTGCGTGGGGAGAGCAGGGAGCTGCTTCCGGGACCCCCCCCCCCCCCCCCCCCATTGCTCCGCGGTTTCTGCGCTTGTTCACGACGGAACACCTGCCCCAGCAGGCCCGGCGGCACCCAGAAAATGTGATAAGTGCCTTTAAGCACTGTGCCAGGTGAAAAGCAGGTTACCACTTCTCCTTTCCCATGGACGGGGCCCCGGGCTGTCACCAGCACATCCCCATTCCCCTCGGGTCCGGCCCGCTGTCCTCCAGTCCCTGTGCAGCCCGCTCCACCGTCCCCCGTGAGAACCGGCCATGCCCTGCCCCAGCCTGCGGAGCTGTGGCCTTTCTACCACTGCTCACGGCGTCTTCTCGCCTCCTCTCCTCACCACCTCTCCGCACGGATTCTTAGGAGGATCAGGCGTAGCCTCCCAGGGGGGCCCTCCGAGCCCTGCACTGACTTCCGGCTCACTACCTCTCAGCTCCTTCCGACCCCACCCGCCGCCCGCGCTAAGCTCGGGTGCCACCTGTACCACTCATCCTTCACGCCCACCGCCGGGATCCGCTTGGGGAGTGGCGTCACCATCCACCATCCGGGCAGCTGCCCAAGCAGCCGCTCGGGAGTCACCCGGGCCTCCTCCCACTCCGCACCACAGCTTCTTGCTCCTCGTGCTGCTCGCTCGACCTCCCCAATACTTCTCAGGTGGGTACGCTTTTATCCCCCATTGCCACCACGCTGGCTGGGACCACGGGCAGCTCCCCACGGGATTACTGCAACACTGTGACAGCTTTGCTGGTTGGTCTGCCTTCCAAATCCCAACCAATCCCTTCCTCACAGCCACTGATTCCTGAAAGAAAAATCTGATCGTGTCCTCCCCTTTTCAGACTTCTTCCCCAACGTAGCTGTCGCTTCCTCCCGGAAGCCTCGATGATATGCTTCCACGGCGCCTGTAGGAGCATGCCTGTGGGTCTTCTCCACCGAGGGCGCACCCTGCTTTCCTCTGAACAACATGAGCTACTTTATCACTCCCTCTGGCAGGCCCTCCAGCCCGCCACTCAGTGGCCATCTCCCCCTTCCTCCTCGCGGCAGACCGAAGGCACCATTTCCTCACGTGATTAGGGCAGATCTAGATGGGTCTAGGCTAGGGCACGGAAATGACCCCATCCTATTTGTCAGGGATGAATTTAGGGGTGAGCATGTCTCAGTTCCGGCCAAGAAGACATAAGGGGAAGTTGGTTGGTGGCTTTTGAAAGGTCTCTTCATTCTTAAACAGGGATGCATAAGAAACCATTCTTTATCTGCTTTGGCACTGGTGTGAGAGGATGGGATGCCTGCAGCCGTTCGGTACCTATGAGGAGAGCTAGCTGATGCTTTGAGGTTGACATATAGATAGAAATTGATGTTGTCAATGAGCACTAAATTGGGCAACTGGGGACAGCCTACACCTGGACACTTTTTTTTTAGGTGAGATACTAAGTCCCCTTTTTGGTTTAGGCCCTTTTGAGTTGGATTTTCTATTACTTGTAGCCCAAACAGATACAGCTTCTTAGGGCATTTTCACTTTCTATTTTGTCTTAGAGGCACTTAGGTATAAATGTTTCTCCTGTGAGACCATGGGCTTTTTAAAGGCCATGTTTGCATTTGATATATCCTTGCAGCCCCCAAAGGCAGGCTTGGTTATCCCACCCCTTGCCTGAATGAAGAGCAAGCACTGTCTTCTGGGCCTCATACTGTGAGGTGCCAGCACCCTTCGCATGGGTCTCACCTTCCTCAGGGGCTTAATTTGTTTTGGTTTTGCTTATGTTTTTCGAATGTTCAACAAAAAAATATAAAAGTTCTATGGTCAACTCCAGGAGGCAGAACCTAGCTCATCCATCCTTATACACCTTATACTGCCGAGCACATGCTTAGTGCAAGGCGGACACTCAAAATGTTTGCTAAATGAATAATCTGCTTCTGATGAGTCGAGGGCACTTAGGCTCATAATGATGAACGGTAATTATGAACAAACTGTGCTAAATATATCCTGGCCTGGGACATCACTAGTGGTTAAGTTGTTGTTTGTTTATATGAGAGCCTTGATCCCACCAAGATGCTAAGGCTTTAAAACAGAACAACAAGCAGAGCCAGGCATTGGAGAATGAAGCAAAAACTAAAGTGCAAGCAGCAGACGTGCCTGCTGAGTGCGCACTGAATGCCCATCTTGTTTGTGCCAGGCCCTGGGGTCACAACCACAGATAAGACAGGCCCACGGTCCTAGAGGCTTTGCACCTGCAGGGTGGGTGGAGAAAAACAGACAACTTCCAAACAGTGTGGTCACTGTTATAAGAGGTTAGGTAGATGGTACACAGGGATGCCCAGGCCAGACTTGGTGAGTCGGGGAGGCCCCCCAGAGGAACATTTATGCTGCTTCTGAATGCAGCGGGGGAGCTAGTTAATCAAAGGGGCACAAAGAAAGGAGGACAAAGGAGTAGCACGATCAGGCTTGTAGTTTATAACAGGCCCATTCTGGTTACATTATGGGGTGCAAGAGGCAAGGCTGGACTCCGGGAGACCAGTTGGGAGGCTACTGCAGTAATTTACTGCGGAATAACAGAGGTCTCCTCTCAAGCTAGAAACAGGTTGATGACAAATGACATCAGGCATGAGTCTTTAAGAGCTCGTGGTGCTGTGGACGTTGCCCAAAGGGTGAGAGCTCTGGATACCAAGCCTCCCATCTTTTGAATGCGGGACAGAGAATGGGTTTGAGTTGGAGGCCACATGGCACAGCCTAGTGGTTTAAAATTTCTACCTGCTGGTAAAACTCTTTGTTAGAATGAAATATGAGAACCTGATACTTTAAAAGAAGTAGAGTAGCCCTGTTGAACCTGGCGTGTGTGTATGTGTGTATATGGATGTACATGTGTGCACACTTGCCTGTGTGTGACGTCATGCCCCTTCATTCACACCTATCCCATGGTCACGTGCACCGCAGGGACGATCCTGGTCCCAACACAGTGACCCAGCTCAGGCCTCTTTGACCCTCAGTTTTTTTAAAAGTCCCATGAAGGGGCTGGACCTCAGAATCTCTAAAATCAAACACCTGCCTTGAACTTCCAACTTTGGGCAGCAAAAGGGTTTGGTAAATTAAGGGTCCTGGATAACCGAGCACAGGGGTAATCTGCACTTGGAGGTTGACGATTCTCTAGCTGAGAGCCTCTCAGCCAGTCCCCCTGGTTAAGGTTCTGAGGCTGGTGCCCTGCCTGGCTGTCCAGAGCCTCGAACTGGGGCCATCTTCCTCCCTACCACGGTATGATGTTTCTAGGTGAGCCATCATGAGAGAACACAGGCAGGAAGCACTGCCCCAGACAGGAGACGGGAAAATACCCACTTGAACCTAGCATCACCTTTGGCCTCTCACTTCCACCTCTTCTGCCTTGAAAGTGTCCAGTAGCTTTGTTAATGACACACAGCAGACATCCACCCACTTCCAACTACACCCTGGGAAGGTGAGCACAAGACCAGCATGGCCAGAACGTGACAAGTCATGCGGCCGAAGGAGCAATGACAAATGGGAGCCCTTCTACCTGTGCCCTCAACCTTCCACCTCTGCCTGCTCGGGGAATTTGTTCTTTGGACTACCGCCTCCCCCTCCAACAGCTCCAACCTCTCCCTGTGTCTCCTTTGACATGCATACTTTTGGTTACAGTGAAAAAACATCTTCTATTTCAAGGGAGAAATATTCAGAGAGAAATCATTGCTTTCCTCGAAAAGGTTGAACCCGGGGCCTGTAGTTCACACATGCCCACAGAGATACTGAGAAGTTCTGAGGAAGACTCAAGACGGCACAGTTCACGTACAGAGAAGCAGCAGTGGACGGAGGGTTCCAAAACCAAGTCTCCGTGCTCAGAGCCACACGTCTGAGGAGGAGGTTTTAGTCTAACTTCTTTTGGGTTTCCTATTGCAGTGACACATAAAAAAACAAGCAAGCAAAGCCCTGGGACTGAATTATTGTAACCATAGAATAATTTATGAGGCCTGGGTCATGCTTTTCTTCCTAAGACCTCATCGGCACGGTGATGACCGAAAATATTGGCCAGTCTCAGCGGTCAGCTCACTCACTAACAGAGGCAGCGGGTCCCCTCAGCTGCTCACGTCCCCTGGCACCGGCCAGGCGTCAGGACCAGGGAGTGGGCCTGTCTGAGGGTTGCTTGGGTGCACACACTGACGGTACAACCTCCAGGGCTGGCTTGACACCCTGCAACCCTCCGGCCTTGGCTTTTTGAGGCTAAAGAGATGCTGCCAGACACCACTCTACCAGGACAAACAAGCCCAAGAAACACCTGCCAGAAAAGCATGAAGCAGATAAAATGTGCTGAGATGCTCCCTGTGGAAGTGTTTCCTGGAAACATTTGCCACAATGATAGCCTTTTCCTCACTGTTCCAACGAAAGAGTATCTTTCTACCAACAAAGAGTCAGGAGCAAAATCCAGCTCATTGAGCTGCATATGTATCCCATAATACTAATGGAGGCCGGTGTGGTTTTGAGTGGGGGTGTGAAGACCTGTATAGTTCTTCCTTAGGGAGGCTTCTCTGTGTTGGCTAATTATAGTCTGAGAACTATTCAATTCAATAAACACTTATCACGTTCCTACTGCATACAAAGCATTGTGGGTGACAGCATAGTACAGAGGTAAACAAACAAACAACTCTGGAATCAAGTGGGCCAGGGTTTGTGTTCTGACTTCCACTCACTCCCTGTGTGACCTTGACAAGGTTACATAACCTCTCTGTGCCTGTTTCCTTATCTGTAAAATGAAGGTAATAATAGCATCTACCTTATAGGACGGTTGTAAGGATGATACTTAAAGCACTTAGAGTAACTCCTGACCTCTAGTAAGTAAGTACTCAATACCTGTTGGCTATTCTTATTATGCTCTTTTTGCACCTCAATTTCCTCATCTATAAAATGGGCATAATAACCAAACCTACCTCGTAGGACTGTTGTAAGGATTAAATAGAATAATGAATGTATGGTGGTTAGCATAATAGTTTGCACGTGATAAGTTGTGTAATGAATGCTAGTCATTGCTATTCCTAGAAGATCCTCCCCAAATTATTATAAAAATAAGACACCAAAGAAATGCTTTCTTTGAACAATTTGAGCAAAGGACATTTTGTGACTATCCCCCCATCACCCCCTTCCACCCAGTTATGCACAAAACACTGTGCTTTGTATTGAGTAAGCTCCACAGTGACACTCTCAGGAGTTCTGATGTCCCTCCAAATATTCCAGGCTTCCCTTTAACCTGATACTGACATGCCATCCACTTTTCCCTTTAAGCAGCTATTTAAAATTCTGGCTTTGTAAAACAGGGAGCAAGGCACACGTGCTTCTCCTGCAAATGCTTCTAAGGCCTGTCCACTTGGCTTGGCAGGGAACAGCAAAGTGGTGTTCTATGGTATCAAACACCAGAAGTAGACTCAGCTGCTAACCTTACAGAGCTCTTCCTCTACCCTGGCAAAGTGCTGAGCATGTTATACGCATGACATAGCTAAAACAAGGGCCCTGGGGAAGTTTCAGGGTGTCTGAGGTCCGCTGGTGGGAGCAGAGCTAACCTAAATCCATGCACACAAACCCTGGGATACCTGCCTCCCTCTCAAGGTAAGTTCCCCCAACTCATCCAAGGCTATAAGGGTATAAGATCACTCCCATTATTCTCTTGGTAGGGCAACCGGTCCTTTTTTTTTTTTTTTTCCCTTTGTCTAACCCTGCCACCTAGTGGCCATTCAAGCACACAACCATAGGTCTTCCCAAAAGGCAGGAGGGACCTGACGGATCAAATCCAAGGTGAAGAAAGAGAGAAATGAATGAAGCACGTTGCCTAAAGTTAAAGAGAGAAGGAAGCCAACATGAACAGTGTGGAAAACCTGCACCCTAGAGTTAGGACATGGTTCTGATTCAGACTTTGCCTAAATTCCACCTTCAGCAAGATGCTTCCTTCAATCATTCAACAGACATTGGCTGAGCACCTACTACGTGCCCATTGCTGTGGCAGATGGTGGGGACATGACAATAAGCAAGGAGGACAAGTCTATCTTCATAGTCCAATGAGAGAGGAAGATAATAAAACTGGGAATCAACATGACAACACTAGTTGATATAAATCAAGGACTTATTCTGTGATTATTACTCTCGCTTTAAAAATGAGTGGGAGACAACTACTGAAGCCCGCAAGCCTACAGCCCGTGCTCCACAACAAGAGAAGCCACCCAATGAGAAGCCCGTGCACCGCAACGAAGAGTAGCCCCCGCTCGCCACAACTAGAGAAAGCCCAAGCACAGCAACAGAGACCCAACGCAGCCAAAAATAAAAAATTATTTTTTTTAAAAATGAGTGGGAGAACATGTAAGCTATGATTAATAACCTTTCTAAGTTTCTGAAAATGAGGTTGTTGGACTAGATGCTAAAAAATTTCTAAGGCCTCCTTCCAGCTGTTTCTTTTTACTTCTAGGACTTTTGGGGTAGAGCTTAGACTAGAAACCATGTCACTTAACCAAGAATCTAGGGCTTTCTCTTCATACACAGTGCTAATCAATGCTTATTAATAATAAGCAGTAGTTATCAAATACTTACTATATGTTACATCCTGAATTAATATCAGCTCGTGCAATCCCTTTTCCAAACTATGAGATATGTTTAAAATGGAAATAATACCTGAGTAAAAAAAAATCATGATCTAAAATGGTTAAAAAAAAAAAAGGTTCCAAGATAAATGGAGAGAAGCTTCCAACCCAAACCAGGTGTAGGATTCTTAACCACTATTTTGTCTCTGATCTAATGGTGGATTAATGGTGGATTAAAATTACTTACGTACTGGTGTCCTCAGGCTCTGAGGACTAGAATGGAAAATGGGCCTAAGCAAAAGATGGTTCAAAGAACAGTTACTGTCCAGGAAAATAAGGAGCACACTTCTCAACAGCAACATTGTTTTCGGCGTAACTCTGGGACTCCAAAAACAGTTGCAGAGCCTGCGAGGCCACATGCAGGCAGACCGACCCCTTGGCTTTATTTCTGATACCAAATGAATAAAGCACGTTCCAGCAGTTCCACTGAGTACATCAGAGATCAGCAAACTCTCCAACATGGTATTGCCATCACCTTTATTCTGTCCTCCCTGGTGTATCTATGCTGTATCTGTGGTGGGAGCGATCAGGCAAACTCCCACAGTGATTCTGCAAATGGAGGCAGTGGGTTCATGGGCGGCCTTTGCTCCAGAGCCACAGGGAGCCTCCTCCTGCTTCCTGCAGCAGGACCACTTCCTCCTAAACCTGGGAAAGCAGACCCTGTGGGACCTGGAGCTTCCCATTTTTGTAAAACCCTCACCTCCCTGGCCAGGGTCTCCAGAATGACACTCCAGCGGGCCAGAGTGAGGACATATGCTAGATACACTGAAATGTTCAGCCTGCAATGCTCTGCTACCCTTCTCCGAATGGCAAAACCTCACTTAACTTTCTAGGTCTAGAGATCCATGCCTGCCTTGCCCAACCACTACCCCTGCCGCAAGCCAGGCCCGCCCATCATAAGAGCTGCTATGCTCCCATAGTACCTAGCACGAGATCAAAATCACTGGTTTGTCTGTCTGTGGACTGTGAACGCAGAATATGGACTGGGTGGCTTACCCATCCTTATGCACTCAGCATATGCACTCAGCACGCTGTCTGGATTGCAGAGGTACTGACTTGCAAAGAACTGGAAAGTAGAGCAAGGAATTCCAGGGCTTAAGAGGTCATTTCGTTTCAGCTCCTGCCCAATATAGGATTTCCTTTGAAATGTCATTAAAGAAAAACAAAAGTTTAAAAAAGTATGTGTGTACATTCATACATATACGGCATCCTTCTACCAGAATGAAGCGCATGGTGGTAAAGACACAAAGAACAAGATCCACTCAGGTCTATTCTTTGAGAGTTAGCCATCATCTTTCTTGAGAAGTTTTGTTTCCTCCTTATTTTTCAAGAAATGCATGCTACTTAGAGAAAAACGTGTGAGATACATTAACATGGATACAAGATAACAAAAGATAACATGTTGCTGTATTTCCTTATCTTTTCTCTATGAGCTTTTAAAGTAGCTGAAATCACACTCTATTATACAATTTTATGTTTTGCTCCTTTTCAGCAGTGACATTTCCTGAAGTGATTATAATCTCTTCATAAGCATCCTGTTTTAAAACTTTTATTTTGACATAATTTCAGACCTAGAGAAAAGTTGCAGGAATAGTACAAAGAATTCTCTGATACCCTTCACCCAGATTTGGATTCCTCAAATGTCAACATTTTATTATATTTAGTTTAATTTCCCTGCACTCTCCCTCTGAGGGTGGGGCGGGGTGGGCAGGGCGGAAGAGAGAGAGATGATGTTTTTTTACCCCTAAATACTTCAGTGTGTATTTTCTACAAATAAGGAGTTCTCTTTTTTTCTTTTTTAATTAATTAATTTATTTATGGCTTGTTGGGGCTTTGTTACTGTCCAAGGGCTTTCTCTGGTTGTGGCAAGCGGGGGCCTCTCACTATCGCGGCCTCTCTTGTTTTTGTTTTTTTTGGTTTTTTTTTTGCGGCCTCTCTTGTTGCGGAGCACAGGCTCCAGACGCGCAGGCTCAGTAATTGTGGCTCACGGGCCCAGTTGCTCTGCGGCATGCGGGATCTTCCCAGACCAGGGCTCGAACCTGTGTCCCCTGCACTGGCAGGCAGATTCTCAACCACTGCACCACCAAGGAGTTCTCTTAAACAACCTCACTACAATTAATATACTGCCGTTATCCAATCTGCAACCTTACTCAGATTCCAGCAATTCTCCCAATAATGTCCTTTACAGCAAAAGAAAATCTAAAATTCTACGCGGCATTCAACTGTCTTTCCTCTTTAGTCTCTTTTAATCTGGGACGATTCCTAAGTCTTTGTATTGATATTTCATGGAGTTGGTATTTCTAAGAGTAAAGGTCCAGTTATGTTGTACAACGCTCCTCAATTTGGGTTTGTCAGCTGTTTCTTCCTGATCAGATTCAGGTTTTGCACTTCTAGCCCATAGAAGTGAATACACATCATTTTTAATGATTTCAGTAAGATTCCATTTTACATAGGCATTTCCTGATTGCAGAATCTTGGGCTCTTTTATAATTTTGCTGTAATTGCAAAGTGAAGCTCTTTCTCTTTCTGCCTACCAACTATCCATTGGCCTTTCTCCATTCACTTCTATATTTAAGGATATGATATTAACAACTTGTTCTAAGATGCTGCTGTCAACATGCAGTCCCACAACTGATAACCGGCCTTGCACACTGGCATATTATAAGACATATTTTAATTTAGGGAGACAAAAAATAATATTGCACTGCTGTTTCAATAAGCTTTGTCTTAAAGGATGGTTACAAACAGCACTGCTCCTCTCATGATTGACCCTGAATACATGTGTTCGTTTGTTCACTTGTTCATTCTTTTGTTTGTGTGTTCCGTCATTCATTCGAAATTTTCAGAGCGTCATTCATTCGAAATTTTCAAAATTCATTCGAATTTTCAGACACAAAGTGTCTGCTTTGTGCTAGTATTCTTCTAGGTGCTGACGTCAAGCTCTCGTGTAAAGAAATAAACATGGTAATACAGATTATTCTAAGGGCTATGAAATACCCTGGTATCAAATAACGAGAGGGGGCGCTCCAGATGGAGCAGGCAAGAGCCTGGTGCTCTGAGACAGACACAGAGGCGCTATGGCTGCAGCTGGGACGCACAGAGGAAAAAGGGAGCCTCTCCAGTTCCATCCCATAATACTTATCACGACTATCCTCAAAATGTCTGCAAAACCTGCCCTTTACCAAAAACATGAACCCCCAGATCGACCAAGCCCAAATATGCATTTCTAAAGTGTGCCCTTCTCCTTCCTGTTCGTCCTGGTCAGCAGAGTCTGAACTTCAGGGTGCGGCCATTTGTGAATAATAATAAAAGCTTGAAAATGCCTAGAAATTAGAGGGAACTTACAAACCATTCTGATGTTGCTCAGCCTTGCAGTTACCTGGACATCAAGGAATCATTAATGAGTCAGGCTGTCTCAACATCAGATTAATGGCCAGTTTTAACAGTGGAAAGGGGACAGATGGCCAGGAAGAGAGAAAGGTGTGTGTGTGTGTGTGTGTGTGTGTGTGTGTTTGTGTGTGTGTGTGTGATCTCCTCAAACAACTGGGATGGTGGCTGCAGCCACCAGCAAGGAAAGAAAAGCAACCAGTCTGTGCTGTGCTGTGGCCTGAGGCTGGGCCAGCAGCAAGTCCAGCTCCCCAGGCCCATTCCCTCCTCTGGGTTGTGTCAGAGTGAGTCAAAAGGCAAGAAACTAGAGGATTCTCCCAGGAACTAATCCTGGGAGAAATATACCCCCCCACCCCCAAATAATGCCTATTTAGTGCTTAGGACAACTGGTTTCCATACACTTGGGGAAAAAGCAAACAGATGATACCATCAAAAAATTGTTTTTCTTACATAAAAATTTCGTGAGATAAAAAATTAGACAATATATATAAAAATATGATCAATAATCATTAGAAAACTCCATTAAATATTGAAAACAATTACATGAACCTACAAGGTGTGTGTGCACATTCGTTTTCTTTCACATCTTTCTTTTGAGGAAAAACAGCCCCAAGGCAGTTAATCTGATGTATGAGTAACAAACAGCCTCTTACAATGCCAGGCTCTCAAATCTGAAGTGCACCTAAGGGTTTCTGAGAGCAGAGAAAGGTTTAAAAAAAAAAAAACTATTAAAAGCATTACTAATATAAACACTACAATTGTATCCTCCACTTGGGGGATGGAGATCCAGGACAATGGAGATGATAAACATTCACCGGGGACACGAACTACCACTTGGTGAACGAAAGACAGCAGATGAGATTCTATTAGGTAGGCTCTTATTATTGAAGACACAACAGAAGCTAAACAGTCAGGTCAGTTCTGGTAATTAAAAGCAGTTGAGTAATTAACAAAAGATTGATAAAGGTGTCAGGATAAAATCATATTTCAACAGAAGATGACATATATGGGAAGGTTTTTATATTTCAACCATTATCCTTCTGTTTTGCATTTTCCTTTTAAAAATATGTAGGAAATAGTGAAATGGCTATCACCTAGTTAGCCCAAATCTGACTTTCTGGAAGCTGTTAGCAGTAAGTGTAAATGAACTAAGGCAAATAATTTAAACTCGCAGCACTAAAGCAAAAGACGTCAACGTGGGCCGTGGTGAGCTGGAGTCTGAAAGTCAGGATCACTAACAGATATCCAGTTGGTGGCTGAAATCCCTATTTTCTGGTTGGTTCTATGTCTCTGCCACAATCTCAAGGAGTAAAAGAAGCCTACAGACTGGTAAGGATTGGCCATAACTAGCACTGGTGGCAGAGCTTTGGCAAAAAAGTCCACTACAGTTTAATAGGTGTGAGCCTTAAACCTAGTGGCATTTTAACCATTTTACTCTTTACAGATATTAAAAAAAAATTTAACCCTAAGTTTAGAAACAGTTAGTTTCAAGGCAAAAAACCCACCCCAAAACCTTATACACCCAGCCCCTTTCACTGTCCTAACTCATCACAGGCTGAGAATTTCCAGATATCAGTCATGACAATGATGCCTGATGGCTCATTTTACACAGTCCTCTATTTCTCCACCAGGGGGTGAAGTTGGCCAGCATTTGACTGAAAGAGAAAATTATTTTCAAACTTGGGTATCCTTTTGCATAGTGGTAGAAAGACGTTCACATACAAAAAGGGCCTTTCCCCTCCTTTCGCTTCTTCTCAGTACATTTAATCCTGACTGATTAGCAAAGCACTCCAGCCCTTGTGCGGCATGAGAGGGAAGGGACATGATTATGGCTGAGAGCAAGCCAGCACACATTATCTGCACAGTCCTGTAGGTTGGCAGGCCCATTCTCCCAAAACTTGAGATCAGAGTTATGGTTTTGCCAAAGCTGATACAAGTTTCAAGGATATTACTTTTTTTTTTTTTTTTTAAAGGAGAATTTTCCACCAAGCCTATTTTAGCCAGCTGATGCCTCACACGGGGCTGGCTCCCTCCTGCCGGGCTCCTTTGCAGGGCCTCCCCTCCCAGCAACCACAAAGCCACGGGAGGGCTGAGAGCACCCGCCCTGCCTTCCTGCAGGAACGGTGGGACCTTTCCACCCCGGGGGAGGGTGTCTGGTGGCCAGGAAGAAGCCCAGACAGCAATTCTTGGCTGGGCCTCCCTCCCCCTCACTCACGGGGTTAGGAGCTCTGGGAGGGAACTCAGGTCTAGCTGGGTCAAGCCGCAGCAGAGGACACACACACACACACACACAGGGCCAAAGCCTATTCCTGAGTTCAGAAGCAAACTGGAGTTTTAGCGTCTTGGTGAAGGCAAAATGGGGTGGAGGGAAAGACGCGGAACGCTGTGCTAGTTCTCCCCGGACCTGGGACAGATCCAGTGTTTTTGTGGCTCCTGAGCCTTGTACAATTTGGGGGCCTCTTTAAAAAAAGAATGCAAAATTAGGAATGAGCTATAGGACATCAGAAGGAGTCCTTGCCGATGAGAGATCCTGAGGCTTAAGCTTCATAACCGCCATCAGCTCCTTCGTGGGCCCTGGAGTGGAGCATGTGTGGCGGCAGGGGGCTCTCGTGAGCCTTATCCACAAAACGGCAATGGGGGGTTTCTCTAAGGCCACGTGCGTTGGTTCAGTCCCTGCCTCAGGGAGTGGGCTACGGAGCTGGGCAAGGAAGAAGGCAGGAGGTTCGGTTCCGCTTCCTCTTCATCCTGCCCGCACGCGTGGCAGATGCTCCATACACACTTGCTGACCCACCAACTCAAGTGGCCCCACTGCTTGGTCCCCTACCCGTCCCTCCCTTCTTTCTGGCTTCCCGGCCACATTTCAAGTTTCCACATCAAGGAGGATTACTGCTGAACTGTCTGTCTGCAGGGGTGAGTAAGTCAGACCCAACCTATGAAGAGGTTTCCTGCTCACCTGGATCATTCCTCACCGAAGGTGTCCAGGCATGAGTGACACAAACTTCAGAATCAGCCCAACAAATAATGATGTCATCATCATTCTTCGCAAACCTGGTATTTGGTGCAGCACGGGCACCTGGTCGGTAGGAAGCAAGGGGATAGGAGCTCTGTTGCTCAGGACTGCCCACTGCTCCAAGAGGACCCTAGGGATGAACTGCTTAACGGAGTGCAGGTGTTGCCCTGTGAGAGGAGAAAACCTCCCTGTCAGGAACCCCTGCTCCGCCCTGGCCAGCTCGCCACCCTCCTGACCAAGCCCCGATCTCCAGTCTGGGTCATCTTGTTATAGTCTGGCCCTGTCTTCTCCTCCATGGCCCCTTCTAAGACCTCCTTGGATGCCGGGAAGGTGCCCACCATGCATCTTTATCGCAAGAGCACAAAATAAATTGATGTGAATTTAGAGTATCTAGCTAAATACAGCTATGCTTGCATGTTTCCACGGGACTTGTAAAAATAATATATAAACTCTCCTAATCTAGTGGCGAAATCACTTACTCAAAACTTAAAAGGAAATGAGGCGAAGCCTAAAAAAATGGAAAGCCATTTGGTTTAGTTATATAGCTTACTTTCATATATGCTACAGTTTGGTATTTATAAGCAAACCAGCTGCTAAATGTTCTTTCTTGAACAAAACAGTGAGAACAACTTCTTACATATAAAAGTGTCTTCGTGAAGCCATTTATCACAAGGAAAAAAGTGTCCTGCAAATTCTTATCTGTAAAATGGAGCTAATATTGTGATGGGAATATATTATTTAATGGCCACCATTATTTGGGTGCTTACTATGTGCCAGGCCTGTGCTGAGCATTTCATATAGATTATTTCACTTAATCCTCTCAATAACCCTGTACAGGGTTATCCTCCACTTATTAATGTGAAATTTGAGACTTTAAGAGTAAGTGACTTGCTCAACTATTGCTGGAGGATTGACACTTGTTTTCAAGGCTTTAAAAGTTTTTTAGAAATCATCACAACAGTCAAATGCAAACAATGATAACAGCCCATTTACTGAATATATACTATGTGACAGGCCACTGTGCTGAATTCATTACATGCATTGGTTCCTTTAATACAGCCCTCTTGCAAGGCAACTGTCATTATCCCCATTTAACAGATGACGAAACTGAAGCGCAAAGATGCTAAACCACTCTGCCCAAAGCATCTCAAGCAGCTGAGGAATGGTCTGAACTCCAGTCTCTCTGCTTATACTATGCCACCTCCCTACTGTAAAATGCACACAAATATTAATAGAAAGTTTGTTTTCAGTAACAGCCCGTTAGCTATTTCATATATAGAGATTTTTGAAGGGCCCAGTAAAAATCACTCTATTCTTTCATGCCAAGAGAAGAAGATAGGTGAGCAGTGCTAGGGGAGATGAATTCTGCCCTCCGGGCCTCTGTCTCCAGCATCACGTGGGGCAGGAGGGAGGGCACAGGGGCGGGGGAGAGAGGGAGGGAGCTGCACCTCACCATCTTTGTAGACAGCATGAAAAGTAACACTAGCATGTAAACCAGGTTCACATCTGGATACATAAGGTTGAGACTTGCCAGGGGAACCAGTCCATAATGGAACGACCCAAAACGCATTTAGCATTTTCTTAGGCCATTGTCCCCAAAGTGACTTCAACTTTAGCTGACCCAAGAGGCTTGCTAGCACGTGTCGCTCGCTCATCTGAGACGCTGCCTTCACCATGGGGTGGGGAACAAAAACACAGAGTGATCAACTTGTTGTGGGATCCACCGTCACAGTGGCCCAACTTGCACATGACAAAGAAGGTCACCTGGCAGAGAGGCCCAGTTCACGATGCTGGGGAGAAGGCAAACCAACCAGCTGAGTCCAAAGGACACTTAAACATACGAGAAAAACTGCAAAAAAGCAGGGATGGGGTGTCTTTGGAGGGCAGTAGGGCACATTCGGCAAGGCTTGATTTTGGAGAGTTCATCAACTGTGGATGGACCCCTGATCCAGATGCCCCCATGAAGCAAGGCAAATCAGCTCTCAGATCAAGAGAAAGGATACTAGTTAGGGTAATGAGCATGAGAAATGGTGCTTGAACACAGAGTTTCCCAATACTAGCTTTCTGCTGGGGTTATGTGCTGTTGGCGTGACAGCAAAGAAAACCGGCCCAGAGACAAGGTCAGAGGCTTCCCTGTGGTTTTAGAGAACAGAGTGTTGGTGCAAACCTGGCTGCCACTCGAATCCCTGCAGCCCAGGCAGATTTTCTCAGACGAGCCTCACATGCACACTTCTGATCCCATCAAAGGCCAGGTTACAGGGACTCAGGCTTGTCTTCATGGGAGCAGCATCTTTCCAACGACTCCAAGCATCTGAAAATCGGAATGGGATGCTTCTTGGGAGGGAGGGAGAGAGGGAGGTAGGGAGCTTGCCATGCCTGGACAGTTTTCAAGCACAGGCTAAAGGACCGCTTTTCAGGGTGTTGCAGAGGAGTTCCTCGAACTGGGCCAACAGTTAATATAACAAGATGCTCAAGTGGAAGTTTCCATTGTGGCAACACGATTCAACAGATGGGAAATTCCAAAGCCGGGGCCAGACCACTATATGGAAATTCCTAAGAAGTTGACCTAGCTGGTTCAGAGGTCCATAAGGAGGATATTAACAGGTTCAGGACAGTGGAAAGTGATGGAGGATTTTGTGGGGCAGATTCCTCAGAAATGCTTTGATTCCTGGCCTCCCCAAGGTGGGTGGAGTGGTGGGAGTCCACTTTTCCTCTCAAACCTGGAGACAAGAGTTTCAAAAGACAGCACCTGGAGGGCTCCTCGAGTTTGGGGATTGGTATGTGACACCTGCTTGAGGAACCAAAATGTGGGAGGGGAGCTGAAGCAATATAAGGTGACAGTAGAAGAAAGGGTCTGCTTGCCCCCTCCCCTGATGGGGGGTTAAAGGGCACCAGGAATGCCAGCTCTGGTCTCTTTGAAACAGGCTCTACCCACCAGGGCTTCAGACTGAGGATGAGGGAACCCCAAAGAGAGAATCTGTATGGGAACGAGAAGCTGATGGAGGATGGTAGCAACCAGCAGAAGGAGAGGCATTGCCCGAATCCTGGGAGGTCCTGGTGGAATGTGCTGGTGTGGGAGTCCTCAGGACAGCCATGGAAACAGCTAGGAAAGCAAAAGAGAGTCCATTCACCCACCAGCCAGGCTCAGAGAACCCAGTGCCAGGCGCGACAACAGTGGTCAGGTAAGAGCTTTCCTCTCTCCCTGCCTCACCTGGGCAGGCCTGGAATGGTGGGCAAGATGGAGGGAAGTCTTCTCTTGGAGTAAAAACTGACCGTTCACAGACTAAAGTGAGCATTTCCAATTTCCAGAAAGTATGCGGGTGTGTGTGTGTGTGTGTGTGTGTGTGTGTGTGTGTGTGTGTGTGTGTGTGTGTGTGTGTGTGTGTCACTTATAGGGGCCGTAGGACTTTCTGTTACCTAAGAGTAACCAGAAAATGTGTGTGTGTGTGTGTGTGTGTGTGTGTGTCACTTATAGGGGCCGTAGGACTTTCTGTTACCTAAGAGTAACCAGAAACGTCATAGGCCTGATCAAGTTTTTATCAGGAAATGGGGAAAAACACACCCCAGTGAATCAACTTTAAAGGCATGGTGAGAGACAAGAATAAAGCTGTGTCTTAATTACGTCTCACAAGCTGTGCTGTACAGTGTCCTAGTCACAGCTAACCTTTGCAGCAGTGCCTGTGGGCCAGGCACTGGGACGAGGACTTTACGGACATGACCTCATCCAGGCCCCCAACAGCTCTGTGAGGCAGGTATTATCACCCCTTTGACAGAAAAGGAAACTGTGGCTCAGAGAGGTAAGGCAACTTTCCCAGAGTCACACAGGGAGGTGAGCAGAGTAGTAGCTCGGACTCAACCACAAGTCTGACATTGAACTCTGGACTCTCTTCTCCCAGATGAGTAGTTTTCAGCAGCCAGTGGTGACCAAAGCAGGATAGGGGCTTGGGATCTTTCCATCCTTCCCTCTAAGGAGTCCCTGAGCTAGAAAAGCAGAGAGCCAAGTTTGAAAACCACTGAACTGCATGATCTCAGCAGTCTCCTCCAACTCTGGGGTTCTAGGATTCTATCATGTGGGGGTTGGGAGTGGAGAGGTGTGGACCCACAAAAGAGGACACGGGGAAGAGGGAAAAGCCAGACTTTGTGTCCTGTGTTCCCAGAGAGGCAGCCGAAGGAGCTGGTTCCAGCAGGTGGTACCATAACAAACCTGAGGTTCAGAGAATTACAGTCACGTGTATAAATATACAGTTCAGACAATGCACATAAAGCACTTAGCACAGGGTGAACACCAGAGTAAAAGCATTAGGTAAATGGCAACTACGACTGTGAAAAGTTTACATATATGCCTAAAACCCTCAACATGCAATTTGATGACACATCCTCAGCCACTGACATCACTGTGTCTGTTCCATAGGGAGCTGTGTTTATCATGGACGCTAAACTCTACTCGTGGAGCCAAGAAAAGAAGTGAACACATAAGATTAAGCTAGCCAAAGCCAAAACAATTTGAGTAAGTCTGCTCTTAAGCAGTAGGGGGCTAGGGAGTCCTATGAAAAAATCATGGAAGCATGATCCCTTTCTCCAGTTTAAAAAAAAAAAAAAGTATATACACAGCATTTTGCAAATAATTAGAGAAGCCCATTCATTGACTCATTCAATGGATTACAGATCCACTGAAGTCTATTCATCATCTTCAGGTTAATAATCTAGATCCAGGGGACACGACATGAGGTCGTCAGGCCAAAAGCTGCCTACGTGACCCTACAGTGGGGTCACCTGCTAGTCTGAT
This sequence comes from Neophocaena asiaeorientalis asiaeorientalis, assembly GCF_003031525.2. Lineage (NCBI taxonomy): Eukaryota > Metazoa > Chordata > Mammalia > Artiodactyla > Phocoenidae > Neophocaena > Neophocaena asiaeorientalis. Next base: position 1,135,026 of record NW_020185328.1, read on the forward strand.
CATGATACTAAACTTGGAATAGGTAGTCAATGTAACTGAAGCTGAATCTAATTTTAAACCTTTCAAGTTTAATGGACGCCAAATGAAGAATTTCTAAATCAGTGCACTCTGGTACCTAGAAATTTTAATTGCTTGGCATGCTCTCTCTTTCCTTTCTTCTGGTAACAAAATTCCTCCTTTTTCCTAGGGACCCTGTGCCATGGGCTTCAGGTACGATTCATCCTCTGTCGAGGAACACATGAACAAGCCCTGGCCAAGCAGATACTGCTTATTGCCTACTGCCTACTTCTAGCCAGGTTGATTCAGGCAAGGAATCCAAACTGGGCCAGACCTCCTTGGTACTGTTGTTAGAACAATGACAAAAGAGGCACTCTCTTTTCTCTGAGATCCACAGCTGTGAAGATGATGGAAGTGTAACGCTGATGGCTACTTCTGCAAGGTACTGAGGGGGAGACTGCCTGAGAATGAAGCTGACAGAGTTAAGCAGAATCAAGAGATGGAGAGAGTGAAGGATAATGGCCTGATGTTTTCTGGAACACCTGGATACACCTATGCCCGAAGTCCATGCCAACACGGACATGTTAGTCATTAAGTCAAGACACTAGTTTAAGTTGGACTTCTGTTACTTGCTACCAAAATAATTCTAACTAAGAAACCTGATCTAAATGAAGACAAAGCCCAAAAGGAAATTCCCATTTATGGGCAGTCCTCGTGGAATTCTGGGCTCCTCTCTGACAATGATCCTTACTGAATTAACTTTTTTTTCATCCTATGCACATTACTTTCATATCACCCTCTGCTCCCTTACCAGTGCTGCCAACCCATCAGACACTACTGCTGCAAAAATTATTAAAGTCACCGACTAGAAGAAGAAAATCACATAAGTGGACAACAGTAGCTCAGTTTATAGTTTGCTGCCATCCAATACATCCTTGGAGTCTACTAATCTTATTCCAGTGAGCTTCTCAAACTGCCCTGGTTCCCTCAAAAGGTACAGAACACTCTGGTATCTAAAATGACGCAGAGCCACAGGGCTCAAAACAGAAGGAGAGATACACGTGGAGCAAGCGAAGTGGGCCACACAGGTCACAGTGGACAGGGTCAGTGTAAATTCTGTGCATCAAAAAGCCACTCCGCAGACTGAGTCAGGGCATAGCACGATTTGGAGTTGGGAGAATAACTTTCACTGAGTACTTCCCAGGAAGTTGTTTGTTATTCTTTTAGAACTGGGATGGTAAGGAGATCTCAACTCGTGTGCCAAGTCTGGGCCATAGCCAAATGTCTGGGCTCAGCATCAAGAGCCATGACGGTCTGTGACATGCATCACACGGGAGGGAGGCGGGATGAATATATATGCTTGTTATTACAGCTGAAAGTATTACTTTTTTTTTTTTTTTTTTCGGTACGCGGGCCTCTCACTGTTGTGGCCTCTCCCGTGGCGGAGCACAGGCTCCGGACGCGCAGGCTCAGCGGCCATGGCTCACGGGCCCAGCCGCTCGGCGGCATGTGGGATCCTCCCCGACTGGGGCATGAACCCGTGTTCCCTGCATCGGCAGGCGGACTCTCAACCACTGCACCACCAGGGAAGCCCTGAAAAGATTACATTTTATACTTGGGTGAAGCAAGGCCAGCAGAGAAATGCACACCTGGCCTGGAAGGCGCTTCTTGGGCGGCACTCAGGTGTCACACATCGTTGGTCTACATGGAGGGTGGTCCTCGTCAGTCATTTCTATAGGGATGTTGCTCGCTGCCTTAGGTGGCATCCTCCCCCTGAGCACCCAGGGGGAAATTACTCTAAGTCTCGAAAGAATCACAATCAACCTTGCTTCTTCTGAGTAACTCGAGTGCTTTTATCCTCTAGCCACCACGACCTCCTAACTGAGCACGTTCTCCTAGTACTGACTGCTCAGAAACTCAGAGGCAAGGCCATGGGGGCTGCTAGTGTGTGTACAGGCTCTCACTTAAGAACTGGGGGCCTAACCTAATCTCGGATTTCACCTTACTTTTCCTTCCCCACAAATTTCCTTCCTTCCTTCTTTGTCTGAATCTTAACATATGTGTATTTAAAAGGCACCTCAAAACTCTTTGAAAGAAGACAGGCACATACACTAGATCAACAGCAATCAAAATCATGTACGACGCATCAGACAGTGAACAGAGGACAGTTTTATAAATGCTGCCTGTTGTGATAGCTGTTACAGGGGAGTCCCAAGCAAGCAGCGTGAGCCCGTGGTGGGCCTTAGACCAGAGACAGCCCTGGGCCAAACTGTCACGTCAGCAAATGTCTCAGACCACGCCCTCCCGCCCTCCTGCACTCCCCTCCCCCTACTCCATCCTTCCTCAGGCAGTTGGGGGCCCTGTGGTCCATTCCTGCACGTCCCACACCTACTCTCTCCCTAGCACTGTTGGTTGCTCTCCCTCCCCCAACTTCTCCCACCAATCAAAGCAGATCACACTTCTACAGGTCCCTGTACTTGACACTGGTAAGCTGTCAATGGTCGATAGCGGCTCAACCAACTATTTCTCTCAGGAATGAAGAGGGAGGAATCAAAGGACTAAATCACTAATGGTGGAATAGGCTGTAATTATGATACAGATGCAACTGAACAAGGGGATCTTCTCGTCAATTTCAAATAATTCTATGGGAAGCAGTTACCACAGTGCCCAGCATACAGTCGGCATTCAATAAACAGTAGACACTAAATGACTACTGTTGCTGTAATTATTAATCCTTCCACCACTGGATTACTCACTGTCTATTCCTCTATCACTACCATGACTACCACCACAGAGGTAACTGCCCCTTTTGAAACACTGGCTAGCCACAGATCCATAATCAATTAATGTATTTTAATTACATTCTACGGTTTATAAAGCACTTGCGTATACATCATCCTTTTTTTTTTTAAGAGGAGGGAACACTTCTTTTTATTCTTTTTTTAAACAACTTCATTGAGATATAATTCATATACAATTCACCCATTTTCATGTACAATTCAGTGGTTTTTAGTACATTTACAGGCACTGCGCAACCACTGCCAGAATGAATTTTAGAACATCTTCATCACGCCAAAAAGAAACCCTATACCTTTTAGCTATCCCCCCATGTCCCCCATTTTCACCTCCCAACCCTAAGCAAGGAATAATCTACTTCTGTCTCCATGGATTCCCCTATTCTGCATTTTCATATGAATGGAATCATATTATATGTGGACATTTGTAACTGGCTTCTTTCACTTAGCATAATATGTTCAGGGTTTATCCATGTTGTAACATGTATCAGTACTTCATTCCCTTTTACATCATCCTTTTTTATCTTCTTGGCAATCCTCAAGTTAAATGTTATTTCCGTTTTACAGATGAGGATACTGAAGCTCAGAAAGGTCACATTTATAAGGTCCTAGAGCCAAGAAGTAGCAGAGCCAGGACTCAAACCCCAGTCTCGTATAAATTTCTTGTTCTTTCCTCCACAAGTGGTTGCCAACTGTGTAGCTATTACATCAGAATCATCTGAGTGCTTCAAGATCCCCAGGGTTGAACGTAGTCGGCCCAGTGAAGGGACTGTGAACTTGTATTTCAACAGGTACCTCATGTGATCCTGGGGAGCTGCTGGTGGGTGACCAGGTGCAGGGTCCTGGCTGACTAAGTACCCACTGTCCTCTCGGCCCTGTACTGAGTACTGCAAGGGAGACACATGGAACCTTCTGCTCTCAAGGCACTGACAAAGCTACCGAGGAGGTAAGACTAGCGAAGCTGAAGAAGGGTGCATGACGGAAGACAGTGTTTGGCTTTGAAGTATTCGGAGCAGAGAAGATCACAGATGGTGGGAAGAGGCAGGGAAGGCCACGTTACAGAGAAGGGAAGATTCTACCGGGCCCTGCAGAATGAGGAGGATTTCCAAGCAGAGAAGGGGTGAGCTGCATGAGGTGTCCTCAGGAGAAACGGTAAACAGGCTAGTCTGGCTAGAGGAAAAGGAATAGTGGGAGCTGAACAAGAGAAGACTGGGCCGGATAATGGAAGTGGAGAAGCCAGAGAGGAGTCTAGGCTGGTGTGGTGGATGACATGGGGGCACTGACAGTTTCTAAGCAAAGGAGGAACTTCCTGAAAGTTGAATTGAAGGAAGACTGGTGTGGCGGTGCTGCGTACCATGAAGCGAGGCTGGGAGCGGAAAGCTGGTATTGGCAAGACCACCCAGGATGCTGCTGAACTGACCGGGATGCCAGGCGGCAGACAGCAAGACCAGGATCCCAGGGTCTGTCGATCAGAACGGGCCGAGGGGACGGGCTATGAGATGGGAGCGTGACCTGAGCCCTCTCACTCTCCAGGCGCTTTTTTCATTCCATCACAACTGTTTTCGTGAGACCCATAAACACTGTAGGGTGGATTGTGAAAATGGCCGCAAATCTTCCCCTCTCTGTAACCATCCTCCCTGCAATGTGATTCCGCAGCTCGTCTCACCAAGAGGTAGAATCTATTCCTGTACCTCTTGAATCTACACTAGCCACACAGCTTCTTTTAGCCAACAGAATGTGGCAGAAGCAATGTTGTGGCAGTTCTGAGAGCCTTGGCCTCAAGACGCATCTGCTGTGTCTCTTGGTACCCTGCCCAAATGCCATGTGCACAAGCTCAGGGTAGCCTGCAGGACAGTGAGACACATGTCTTAGTCATTGTCATCACTCCAGCGGACAGCCAGGTGACCCCCAGCCTAGGTGACCTGGACCTGCAGCTGACTGAAGACACATGAATGGTCCTAGCTGAAACCAAAAGAATCACACACCTAGGCCCAGCCCAAATCGCCAACTGACAGAATTATGGGATAAAGAAATGATTGCTATTTTGAGTCAGTGAATGTTGAAGAGGTTTGTTATACAGCAAAAGCTAACTGATACACAATGCAAATGACATTATCGCCACATATCAGGGAGCGGTGTCACCTGAAGCCTCAGAAGCTTTTGCACTTCAGAAGTACATTACTTTCCCAGCTCTAAAGGAAGTTTTCTACCACTACAGAACTGTTATCTCATGACAGTCACATTTAGGTTTAAAGAGAGATGAGAGAAAAAATAGGGCAATAAGAAAGCTAATGTTACATCTATGAGCCAATCTTCATTACAACACACTGCAAGGAACTGTCTGAATTCCTTGGCTGAAGTATCACTTTGTTGTTTTGGATACTGTTTGAAACAAGCAGACTATCAACAGGGGCCTGGAAATAGTTTCAACACACACAAAAAGTTTTTATTTTAATAGTATTTGGCATGCAATCATAGATCTTTTCCCTGATCATGTTCTTAGCAAAAGAACATGGATTGATCTGTTTTTTTAAGGCATGGAAACATCGTAAATCATTTCAGAGGAAAAAAAAATGTAAATAAATAGACATCTAATCATAGTACTAGTAGAGATGCATCTAACTTAGAAGTGTGAGTATCATTTCAAAAGTGATGTCAAACGGTCACTTTGTTTTAAAAATGAAAGAGCACTTACCAGTAAGACTCTGTGTGGCCCACCGTTACCAGGTTTTTAGGTGATGGAATAAGTCTGAAATAGAATGAAACAAGCATTCCATAAGTAAATCACATTTGGAAAGGGTGTGCCTTCGATCCCAGTGACTGCCATCACATTGAGTACTTATTCTTTTAGTTAAAGATTAGCAAAGCTTTTTCTGGCTCCTGATGGAATAGGGAGAGTTTTTTGCCTACATATTTCAACTTCCTGAACAGAGAGCATTCTCTCATCTCCTTCAGGGAGTGTTCAAAGTCTGAGGCCAGTATAACTATAAATGGTAGTGTTTTTGTCCAAACCCCTCCAAGTCAGCGGAAGCCTCCCGGGTTGTTGCTCTTGCTTTGGTCCCTCCACTCCCTTCTGCTAGCACCAAGCCATGAGTCCCTTTATGGAACCGATTAAAAAACGGATGGTCCAGTATAACTTGAAGGGCAATAGGAGGAGTGTACCAGGCTTTTCAATAGTGATCACCTGATCACAGATAACCACACCTTTTTATTTTATTGATAATGGTGAGCCTAAAGCCCTGCTGTTCCACAGAAATATAACACAAGCCACATATATAACTTTAAATTTTCTAGTGGCCACATTAAAAAAGAAACAGACGACAATTTTAATATTTATTTAACTGAATTTACTCAGAATATTATCATTTCAACATGCAACCAATATAAAGAATGATTAATGAGACATTTTGCTTTTTTTTTTTTTTTTTTCATACTAAATCTTCAAGACCCAGTACATTTCAACTCGGGCTAGCAGCAGTCCAAGTAGTCAACAGCCACAGCAGCTAGTGGCTTCTGTACCAGACAGCATGGGCCTAGGGAACGATCCTTGGCCTTCAGGTACTGGAAAGGATCCAAAGTGAGTGAAATGCACATGGAGATTTTGTTTATCTATTTTCCTGCTCTTAGGAATTCATCATTAATTACCACATTCCATGATGTCATTTAGTAGAAATAATAACATAATAATAGGAAGAGATATGGGAACATATGTATATTCGTAACTGATTCACTTTGTTATGAAGCAGAAACTAACACACCATTGTAAAGCAATTATACCCCAATAAAGATGTTAAAAAAAAACATAATAATGGCAAATACTGTATAGTACTTGCTATGTGTTCTCGGCAAGCTCCCATGTTACCTTAATGAACCCTCACAATAACTTCACGAGGTACGTATATTATCATTCCCATTTTGTAATGAGGAAACTGAGGCACAGAGAGGTTAAGTAATTACTCAGTTATAAGATACTGACAGAGCTGGGATTCTGATCTACGTAGCTGGTCTCCAGAGCCCATGCCCTTAGCCACTATACTCTCAATTAAATTTGAACGGGTCAAAATAAGATAATTACTTTCAGTTTTAATTATAACTGTCAAGTGATCCAAGGTTGCTCCCATCATACATGGTCAGATAATAGCACTGATGGCAGATGGAGAATTGATGGGATGTACTAGCAAATTAAATTTAAAATAATTTGGGGTGGGAACACAAAATCCACAGGCAAGCCTGGGGTCAAAAAGACTGTACTGCGTCTAGGGGGCCTTTCTGGATGACCAAGATGGGGGTGCAGGGAGAGGTTAAGGTGGGGTCTTTGGAAAATCGTGTCTTTGTGATTTTTCTGAGGGAAGAGTCTATCACTTTCATCTGATTCTCAAATGAGTCTGTAAGCTAGACATCTCTGTATCTGTCTTAGCAGGGGTAGGGAGTAGAAAGGAATTACATAAACATATCCTTTCACTTTATTAATCTGTGCCCCCCTCCAAAGAAATCATACCCAATGAGCAAAATCAAATCCACACACATGAATTTCCTGCCCAAATGATAGGGAAGGAGGCTGGTGAGGGACATCATTTAGAATCAACAGGCTGTGGGCTGAGGCCACTGGGGGTGCTGCCTCCCAGTCTCCCAAGGCGACCCCCGAACCTGCTGAAAATCCTTCAGTGGCTTCCTCTAGGTGGTAGGATTAAGTCCAAGCTCCTTAGCCCAGTCTCCAAAGCTCCAGTGACCTCATGCCTGCCCCTCAGGCACTCTCCTGTGGGCACTTGCCCTTTACCCACACAAACCTATTTACAT
>NW_020185328.1:1142664-1209129 GCF_003031525.2 Neophocaena asiaeorientalis asiaeorientalis
TTCCCTACAGTATCTGCCTGCCTTCAAGTCTCAGTTAAAAAATCAACACTTCTGGGGAGCCTGTGTGAACTCCTTCAGCTGGCTTAGGGGCAACTTCTCTGCGGTAACAGTAGTAAAGTAGTATTCACTCAACTCAACTGATAATTATGTACCACTACTACTGATAATAATAAAAGCTGGTTTTTATGGAGCATTTCAAGCGCTTTACGTGCTCCTTTAATCATCTCAGTAACCTTATGAAATGGGTTATTACCACATATAGCAGGTGAGCAAACTGAGGCATAGAGGTCAAGTCAGTAGCCTAGGGTCACACAGCTTATAAATGGCAGAGCCAGACTGTAAACCCAGACAGCCTGGTTCCAGAGCCTGCACTCTTTTTTTTTTTTTTAAGTTGACGTAATTTGATTTACAGTGTTGTGTTAGTTGCAGGTGTATAGCAAAGTGATTCAGTTTTCTATACTGTATATATAAAGAATATGCATATATTCTTCTCAGATTCTTTTCCATTATAGGTTATTACAAGATATTGAATATAGTTCTCTATGCTATATAGTACGTCCTTGTTGTTTATTTTATATATAGTGGTATGTATCTGTTAATCTCAAACTCCAAATTTATACCTCCCCTCACTTTCTCTTTGGCAACCATAAATTCGTTTTCTGTGCCAGAGCCTGGACTCTTTAACGCTATACCGGGCCTGACTCCCTCTGTGTCCCACTGCCTTCTACTCTCATTGCCCCTGTACTTCCCTCTGTTAATCCAAGTGGCTCCTGTGTTTCAGTTTTTCATTTACTGGTCTCTCTGTCCACTTGTTTGCAGAATCTCTGGAGGTTGAGAATGAGTCTAACTCATCTTTGTCTTTCCAGGACCTTGCAATGTGTTTGGTATACAGCAGATGCTCCATAAAGGCACACACATGAAAACACTGGCACAGCACTGGAAGGAAAGGGGTCAGGGGCACAAACTTGGGCCTAATAAAAACACACCAGGAGAAAGAGTCTCCAGACATGCACTTGAACAAAGCAAGCTTTTTGTTTTTTAATTTTTTAAATGGTTTTTTAAGAACTTATTTTATTTATTTATTTTTGTCTGTGTTGGGTCTTCGTTGCTGCACGCGGGCTTTCTCTAGTTGCGGCAAGCAGGGGCTACTCTTTGTTGCGGCAAGCAGGGGCTACTCTTTGTTGCGGTGCGTGGGCCTCTCATTGCAGTGGCTTCTCTCATTGTGGAGCACGGGCTCTAGGCGCGTGGGCTTCAGTAGTTGTGGCTCACGGGCTCTAGAGCACAGGCTCAGTAGTTGTGGCGCACGAGCTTAGCCGCTCCGCGGCATGTGGGATCTTCCCGGACCAGGGATCGAACCCATATCCCCTGCATTGGCAGGCGGATTCTCAACCACTTGCACCACCGGGGAAGCCCAACAAAGCAAGCTTTAACTTCGTCTTTTAAATTCAGCCTGTGCTGAGGGAATGGTCATTTCCTAGGTCTGTTTAATACCAGAGGAAACAGAAGCAATGCGGGCCAGGGCATGGCTAACTTGATCATACCCCCAACAAGTTCATCAGTTTCATTTTATACTGCACATGGATTTACGTAATAACGTGCCTTGGCTGGCCACTATAAAGAAATGCCAGAAAAGACACTTTCCTTTAAGAAACGCAATATTCAAGGAAAAAAGGACAGAAATTGCTATTTCCTAAAGTTTTCTTGGTTTCCAATAACTGGCTATGAGTATGTTCCAAACATCTTTTTTTTTTAAAACAACAGCCTCATGTTGAAAATCTCCTTTTGCTGTTCAGATGTGGTTGTGCCACTTTCTACCCCAGAGTTCCATAAGATGCTTCCTTCCGTCACTACCTACACTTCCCTTGGATGGATATAAAAGTCCTTGTAGGAGGACACTCTACTCTTTCTCTAACAGTAGGAAAGAAAAAAGCTTCACGATCTAGGACATACATAGACTTCTAGAGAAAAAGAGACCTCCTTCTGGCTCATGTCAGAGATTGCATCAGGACTGCGCCCAGCCCACCTACTCAGACATAAATACAATTAGCCATAATACCCACCCTTCCTACTTGCATCCAGAATATAAAAGAGACCACCAGCTTCCCATGGATATGGATGTCAGCATCCTCTCAGATATTAACAGCCACATTATAAATCTGCATTTTTGATCTTGCTATCTCATCTCCTTCCACAATGAACAGTCATTTAATTATTCTCGAGAGGTTTACTGAGTGCAAATTAAGGGACAGGCACAGTTGTAGATGCTGGAGATACAGCAGTGAATGAGGTAAATAAGGTTGCTGACATAGGGGCCCTTACCTTTAATAGGAAACAGAAAATAAACAAGTATACAAAGAAGAAAAATAAGAGAACTTCTAGATAAGTTCTACAAATTCTTTCATACAAGCAGCGAGTGATGCAACCCACTGGAGAGCCTAACAATGTCTCTTTGGCAGCTGAATGGAGGAGTTTCAAAAAGGCAACAGTGAGTGAACGGATCAATGGTGGCCAATTCTGAGGCTACTCAATTGTGCAGGTGGGATATGATGGTACCTTTGCCTAGGATGGTAGCAGTAGAGATGGAGAGAAACAGATGCATTCAGGACAGGTTCTGGAGGTAAAACAACTAGGACCTGCTGATGAAGTGGATGTGGCCAATGAGGAAAAGGAAGGGGCTGAGATGACACATAGGTTTTGGTTCAAGCAACTGGGTCAATGATGGCTTCCTTGAGGGAGAAATGGGTTGAGAGAGGAAAGAAAATCAAGAATTCTGATTTGACCCTGTTAACTTGGAGACATCCAAGTGGAGATGGCAAAAAAATACTGAGAAGTCTAGAACTGTGTTGTCCAATACTATAGCCGTTAGCACATGTAGGGATTTAAATGTAAATATATACAGTTACAAACTCATTCCCCCAGTGCATGAGCCTCATCCAAGTGGTCAGGTGGACACAGAAGCAGCTACTGTCCTGAAGAGCACAGGTGTAGAATGTTTCAATCACCATAAAAAGCTCTATTGGGCAGGACTTGTCTAGAATGAACATGATAACCTGCTAGATTCCTTTCATTATTATAAAGCTTATTGCAATTATAAAATACAAAATGATAGTCCTCGGAGACCTAATTTAGCTTTGAATGGCAAGTGGATTATGATCTGTCTGAACATATTTGTTCCTAGTCTCATTTTAATTCTCTAGAAAATAACATAATACAGGCACTGGAGGAGAGTGAACACTAGATTTATAAGCCTGGCTTCCAGCTGTCTTCACTGTCAGTGATTTCCTGCAAAATCACTAAACTTCTATGTGCCTCAATTTCCCCACCTACAAAATTGGGAGTGATCTGGAATGGATTATATTGAGAAGTATGTTGGAGAATGTTTCCAGCTCTCCAGACGGCTCCACTGTTCTCTCTGGTCAGGTCTATTATGTTTTCACTTGCAAATACTGACATGATGTTATCTCAAATGGCAAAACAGATATAAAAGGGCCTTTGAAACATATAAAGGACCCTACAGTAGGCATAAAAGGCACATGTTCCATAAAGGCAAGGCAAAGCAAAAGAAATATGCCCTGTGCCTTGATCCACCACAGAAAGTCGTGTGTTTTGACACGTTGGCAGGGCTACTGACTTGATAAAGTAATGCCATATGGGTTAAAGCATCAAGAATCAAGTGTTGATCCCCAAAGGTAAAAGACAGTAAACAGTCACCAAAATGGTGACATTTTCCTTTATTGTGCAAGGTTTCTGTCCCTGGGAAGGGCACGCCTGGAGCTGGTGAACTGGCCTATTTTAGCCAAATGGTGCCACACCATTTTCCCCACCTTAAGACTATGTCCTGGTCAAAAGAGCTGGTCTGGGCTGTTCACTGGGAGAAACTCTTCTACCTGGTCACTGTTCTTAATCTTCAGAGAGCTTCTAGTGACTTAAAATTTGTTTTTAATTGAGGAGCTTCGTGGTATATGTCCTCAACTAATTTGTGGATAAGATGGAGAGAAAGTATCCTCATAATGTCAATGCCAGTGAGAAATCTTTAAAAATACACATATATTCCTAGTTTGCCAAACTTTAAGAGAATATAAAGAAGTCAGATTGAACAATTGTGAAATATTACATTCCACATATTTTGTTTCTCCTTTTCTATTGAAAGGGCAATGGCAGTTTTTTGTTGGTTTGTTTCCCCCAATGGCAGTTTTAAAAGGATAGCATTCTTTGGAATGACCCATATTCCCACCATACTAGTGCTACTATTTATTTTTTTCTGTTACCCTCGATAGACATGTGTTATATGACTACGGCCATAGTTTATATGCTATTGGTAGCAAAGGCTTTGGAGTTGGACAGATCTAGGTTTGATGCTGGCTCCTCAGCTAGTGACCTGCAAGTCCTGGGACAATCTACCCCTAAGCCTCAATTTTCTGACATGTAAGGCAGGACTAATATGACTTTTGCACATTGTTGCTCTAAGGATTAAAAAAAGGGAGGACACTAGGATAGAGCCATCAGGAAAAAACCCTATATATGACGCTGTTATTTTCTTTTTCCATTTTACTTCCAATTTCAAATATTTTTTGTGTTTCTACACACATTCATAATGACTGTTTAAGGGACCTAAATCTCTCCCCTAATGCTGGATATTTAAATTACTGCCAGTTTTTATTACTATAAATAAGATTACATTGGAAACCTTCATGCTTCAGCGTTTTTCATCCCTTTAACTTATTTCCCTAAATTCCTAACAGTAGAATTAGTAGGTTTTGCTTTTAAAGGGGCTTTTTAATTAATGTATGATAATACCACCAACAAAATAATTGAGAATTTCTGAGACCTTGACATTTTATACATAACATGGTATTCCTAATACTGCTTTAATGTGTATTTCTAAGATTATTAGTGAGGATGGACATTTTTTTCTGTTTATTAATGGTTTATTACTTTGAGAAACAATAAGTCTATATTCTTTGCTTATTCGCGTAGCAGGGTCTTGATATTTTTCTTTTGAATTTGCATGAGTTCTTTATAGTGCATGATAATCAAGAGTTAGTATATGTATTTGCTACAAATATATTACTGATATTTGGCAATTTTAAGATAACCATCTTTTCATTTATACAGTGTTTTAATAATAAGCAACAGCCGTATTTTGTATAAACCTCATGAGCTATGACATGGCTTCATGGCAAAATGTTTGGCTTTTGACTGCTTTTCACCCTCCATTTACACCCACTTTGATTTTCCCAGCTACCCTGTGAGTGAGCTGGGGAGAATGACAATCCCCACCTTACAGAGGAGAAAAGTGAGACCCAGACAGGCCAGGTGACTTGCAGAGGGTCCCCGAATCCTGGAGTTGGCCAAGACTGGCCTCAGTCCTTTGCTCTCTGAACCCAAGGCCTCCTCGTGAAAGGAAGGTCACAAGGTAAAATGAAGAGATGCATTTTGTGCAAAATAGATTATTATACAAAGCACCAATTCCACATTGTTTCTGATTAAAAATCCTTTATATGGAGCATCAGGGCCCTGTGCCTGCTGACTGGAAGCACTCAAGAAATGTTAGTATGATTTTAGCAAATCCACCAAAACCATGGCTTACGTAACGGACCACCCTTACGCAGTTCTTATGTAGTTACAATAACTTAAATAATTTAGACCTAAAGCAAGTGTTGTTTTATTACTATTTTTTTTAACCTAGCTCAAGTACCACTTCTTCCCCCAAATATTCCCTTCCTCTTTGGCTCCATGAAACCACTCCTCTCCTTGAACTGCTACGACCTTTACCACCTTCTGCCTGTCATTACAGATGCTTCAGAATGCGTTTCAGCTCTTCTACTGGATGATAAGGTCCCAAGGGTCCATATATTATTTGTGTTTGTATCTCCCAGAGAGCCTAGCACCCTGCTCAGCACACAGGTGGCACTCAGTCAGTGTTTTATGGGGAGATGGGGGAAGAATTCTATATAGCTAAGAGACAATGGTAAAAGCAATTCCAGTTCGGTTAAAATATCATAGGTCGCATGAACTGTGTGCTTTTTGCTACACCACTCCTTATCTTGGCAAGCACACTATCATGGGACAGCTCCAATGCAGTCTTAAGCCAGCAGTCTTCATTAGCTAAACAATACTACACTACATTAACCAGAATGTCCAAAAGCATTTCCAGCCTTGGACACATCTGTACAATTCTGTAGATATATCTGTTATGGTTTTACTTGCAAATTCTGATATAACTCATTCCTCAAAACTTCACTGTGTACACGTACACACACTCATACACACACCACACACACACATCCTGGTTCAGCATCTGGAAAAAACTCAGATAAAAATATGGAACATCTGTTTCCTAATATCAGGAAAACTCACAGGAAACGATTAATGTCCACTAGGGAGAAAGAAAAATAATCTGGATCACATTATGAAACGAAACATCCAAAATTCACAATTTAATACAGTATAGCCTGCAAATCATCACATCTTCAGAACTGAGGGGAAGATTTCACATTTTATTAAAACTTGAGAGAGTAGAGATATCTTTATGTCATGTATATACAAATAAACATGAAATTGAAGGCTCTCACCCTACATATATTCTTGGGTCCTATGTCTCCCCACTGATATTTATGCAGTGCTTGGCAGGTGGGTGGCTTACTGCATGTGTGTTTTCATAATGTGCTCAGTGTCTTACAGGGCAAACGAAGACCTAACTAAATTAGATGGTGGTCCCTGGATGAAGAGGCTGGAGATCTTCTGAGAAAGATCTAGAGTGGCTTATGTCTCCCAAGCAGGACTGCAAGGATAGTCAGGGCCACTGCAAAGCCAAAGCCAATTGTACATAAAGATGGTCTGCTCCTTGGCGGCTCTTCCACTATCCTGATCCTTATAAGCCTCTCTATACCTTTTACGTTCCTGGCAATATGGAAGGTTCTGGGGGTATAAAAGAGAACAAAACACAGTCCTTCTCTGCAAGGAGCCTACAGTGAGTCATACGGACAACTGATCAGGCAATTACAGCTCCAGAGGCACGTAATCTATCGTGTTAAGTACAAGGAGCTCTGAGAGCACAGAGGAGTGGCACCAATACCAGTCTGGGATGATCATGGAAGGCTTCCAGGGGCAAGTGGCATCAAAGCTAAAGTGTGAAGAGTGACCAGGGTTAGCCAGAAGATGAAAGGAGGGAGGCATGAGCGAGGCAGATGGAACAGCTTGTACAAAACGCTGGAGAGGAAGAGAACCTGTGTGTGCTCGGCGCTGCAATTTTAAAAGTAAAGAGTTTCAGTGAACATTGGGGTGCATGTATCTTTTCGAATTGGATTAAAATATACACATTAGTATATATAAAATAGATAACCAACAAGGACCTACTGTATAGCACAGAGAACTATACTCAATGTCACGTAAAAACCTATAATGAAAGAGAATGTAAGAAAAGAATATATATACTTATATATATGTATAACTGAATCACTTTGCTGTATACCTGAAACACTGTAAATCAACTATATTTCAATAATTTTTTTTAAAAAATGAGAAAAAAACCTGAAAAATCTTTGAGCATTTCTCAACCCAACTATACATGCCAAGTGATGTGGTAAACTGAAATACTTAAGGACTTCATATGTTAAAAAAAAAAAATGAGTAAAGAGTTTCAAATCAGCGAGAAGCCTTATTACCTAAGAGGCAGTAGCAGGTAAAACCCAAAGGGGGTAACCACAGTGAGAAACATAAAGACAACAGAAAGAACACTGGATCTCTAGCATCCTCACGTCAGAAACAGCTGGCAGTGACTCACCCCGAGGGAACAGCCAATGCCTTCTTAGGCAACAAGCCTCTGGAGGAGGGCAAGGAGAGAGACTGCCCGTCAGAGATGATGCTGGTCCCCAATTCCAAGGAAAAATACATAGCCAGCTACCCAACCCCTACTCCTACCCCAGAGAGGAGTAGTGAGTAGGCCTTATCACAACCCCATGCGGAAGAGAGAATCATCCCCATTCTACAGATAAGTTGCTGGTTTTAGAAGACAGTATTTATTGATATTCCTTTCTGTTAACTGACTCTTCTTCTGACTAGAGAAACCAACTCATCTTGGTATGGCTAGGACATTGCAGTTTTAACACTGAAAGTCTCATGTCCCAGGAATCCCCTCAGTGCCGTACAAACCAATATGGATGGTCACCTACTCAGAGTTCGTATGCCCTAGGTTTTTATACTAGAACCAGTGCAAAGTTAAGTGTGATCTAACTCCCTGGAAGCTAACCTAGATCTTTTGAGCTTCAGGACCCTCCTGGATATCTTGGGGGCTTGTCTGGGGGTCCTATATCATTTGCAATAATTCGTGCTGAATTATATTTGCAAAGCACAAAGACTAGCTTAGGGCCTAGTGATCACTAGCTGTCATGCTGAAGGGAATCACGCACCGAACGCTTACTGAAAACAGTAATCAGCCAAAAGAGGGTCTGAATTTAATTTTTGTGCTTTTTGCTGTTAACTGAGAATTAACCAAATACCTTTCAAATTTAACACTGAAAATCATCCTTAAATAAGTGAATCTACTTACCTATCCAGAGTAGTAAACATATTTTCATATATCTTTGTTAACTAGGGACCATATCCATTGCAATGGCTTACATTCCTACTGGTCAAGAGAGAGTTAAGAAAGTTGAGAAGACAAAAATAGTAACACAGTTTCCAATAACTACAGGCCCAATAGGATATTACTTTATGGCAATATTTGACAGGCAGAGGGTAGCTGATAAATCTTTATAGAATGACCGACGGTAAAAAAAAATTGGGCCATGGAGAACCACAGAAGAGAAAATTACCAGGGCTTGTGGATGAGATGATGGCAGTCCTTGAGCTTTTGCTACAGTGCTGTTGACTCGGGCAGCTGTGGCACACGGTTCTTGTCTGATAAAAGGGAATGTAAGCTCTTCAAGGGCACTCTTCTCCTTGCAACAGGGTAATAAGTAAAACAGCCCCTGTGGCCTGCAGTCAGCAGAAGACACAGAAGGACTTCAAACTGGTAAAAGCCAAGGGCCCACCGTTAAATCCTGATTCAAAGGCACCTCTGCTCCCACCTCCCACCCCTCAAAGCTCACTGCTCTTTGTGAGAACTCCTGAAGCAGGAATGGATGAAGATATGACCTTAGACTCTTTTTCTGGCAACAGACAATGATCTCCAACACATTTCTGATTAGTTTTCAAGGAAAAAAGTATTTTTAAGATCCCATCATGTTTGGAAAACAACTATTCAATAGGGTTGAATTTTATTAGCCTCAGAAAACTTAAAAAAAAAGAGTAAAATTTAGTAGCATTTATCACCAGGAATATATATTAGAACTATATTTTCCTCTAAAAAGTCCAGTTTTATGGGAGCATTCTGGGTAACTGAGATTCTGCTTTTATGTTGAAAATAATCATTTTGTCCACGAGGCTTAGCTCTCTAATCGTATCACTCCTTTCCATGACACACTTTCCGTCAGACACTGAGACAGAGAGATTCATCACAGAAATATTCAGTTATGTCCGCTGCCCAGAGTCAGGCAGCATAATGAGGGCAGGATGCAGCAAAGGGCACTGCCCTGAGCCTGAGTCAGAAAAACGAGAGAGAGGTTTTATTTTCACTCTACCAGACCGCTGCTGTGGATGAACATACTTCTGCAGGCCTTGGACTCAGAGGCAGAAGGCAATGAATAGTAGTCCTCAAGTGGCTCCCTCCAAGTCCCACATGTTTACAGGCACTTAGAGCACATGCTATGAAATATATCACCCTGGTTTCAGGACTTGGACTCTACTGGATGGTTCAGTAGAGTCTTTCATTGCAGCTACCCAAACAAGGCTGGGCATGCAGAATCTTCTAAGGATTGTCCATCTTTTTCCTGTATCGTCAAGAAAGAGATGAACAGCTTATACAGACAAACAAACACACAAACAAATCCAACTATGTTCAATATAATCCACTTAATGCCACAATTCAACAAGAAGATAGCGGTACAACCTTCCTGTACTTAAACCTACCACTTGCACTTGCTTCCTGGGTAAAGCCACCTTCGCTGCCTCTATTCTAACATTAGTTTGCACCTCCTCCAGATATTCTCAGGGAGCTTCCCGTTTTACATACATTCTGAATGACACAACCTGCTGACCCTTCCTTAGGGAAATATACAAATATATATCCACTGCACCACGAAAAAACAAACAGAACAAACAAACAAAAAACCAACAACCACCACCCAGAGCCAAGGAAAAAAAAAAAAAAATGTGTCGTTCCCCATACCACTGGGAGGATTTTAAAGGCAGCCCAGGGCATTCAGCAATGTTCTAACTGTGAAGCTAGTCATTTCCACGCCCAGCCTTCTCCTTGGACCCTCATGGGCCCGTCTGCATGGACAACTTGACTATAAGGTCTTCTGACAGCACAGGCTGTACTTTAAACTTCCATGTATTTGTTTTCCTTCCCACAAGAATGAGTTCTTAACATACCCCAGGCTTCCAATAAATTAAAAAAAACAATCTGTACATGTTTTTAGACAGATGTACATGTTTCTATCTAATTATCTATACCTAAGATGTTCACAGTGGCCTAGCAAAAGAGTAACAGAACAGCTAATTCAGAAATTCAGTTCCTATTTATCTTCTATTGGCAAAGCTGGCTTTTGTTCCTATGAATATGTCTCCCTTAATTCTAGGAACAGCTGTGGATACTGATGATGTAAGACAGTCTTTCTTAACCTTTTAAAACTCACACTCATTTCTGATAACCATAAAGCCTTCCCCTTCCCTTCCCCAACTAGATTTTGATGTGCCCTTCCTCGGCTGTTTTGGGAAACTATGACATGCATTCTCACCCCCTTTCCTCTTCCCTAAATCTACATCTCCATTCCCAGTCTTTTATCTGACTTAACATCTCCCCAGTGATGCCTTATTAGGCATCTGAAACTTGTAACAATGGCCACAGCCAAATTAATAATCTCCTCACACGGCTCCTCCCCTGGGGTTCCTGGTGCTAAAAGTGGGACACCACCATTCATGCCCCTTGTTCAGGGCAAAATCCTCAGTCATCTTTGGCTCCATTTTTACCTACTCTACATCCAGTCAATGTGTCAGCACACTCTGTCAGCCCCACCTCCAAAACATCTCCCCAATTCTATCACATCTCCGCACTCCTCCCCTCCACGCTTCCTTGTCCAAACTGGCAGCATCTGTCACCTGGAGGACATCAACAGCCTCCACGCTTATCTCTGGGCTTCCCTCTTGCTCCCCGTCAGCAGGGGGCACTCGTGCTCTCAGATGACCTCATTCTTCGCTCAAAACCCTCCAATGGCTTCCCAGCAGGCTTAGCGCACCCACCCTTTGCCTACCTGCCTCTACAGGAACCAGCCCGGGTCACTCTATCTGGCCACACCGACCTCCCCGTCTCCTCAGATACGCCATGACACTGATCCTTCCCGCTGCCGGGCTTCTTCTCACAGACACCGCAGGCCTGCACACTCTACGACCTCACTTCCTCTGGGTCTCTGACAAGTGTAATCTCCTCAGAGAGGCCCTGCTCTCTCTTCCCTTACGCCGCTTTGCTTTTCTTCATAGTACTTAACACTCTCTTTTCTATTCTACTGAATTATTAGCCCTGTCCTCCACTGGAATGTAAACCCCGCGAGAAAAGGACGTTGTTTGTTCTCTGCTGTACCCCCAGTGCCCGAGGCAACGCCTGACACCGACGAGGCATTCAATAAAATAATCTTTTTTTGTTACTGAATAAATGCATATTGTCAACTAACCAGAAGTATTTTGTTGAACTTGATTTTCGGATGTGTTATGAAAATAAATATTTCCCCTTTTCCCAAATGAATCATAAGACACCATTTTTCAACGACCCCCCTGCACACACACGCACTTTTGATTCTGATATGTCTGCCCTCTCAAACACCACATCAGGGGGTGGGCTAGGGCGTCCCATCCCCTTGAGGGTCAATGGTGTGGTCCCCCAGTTCAATGTACACAAACTCGTGGCTGCACCCTGAGTTTTTACTAAGCATCTGACATGTTTTACAGTCTCTTGCCTCTTACCAAAGCCTTAATGCTTTATTGCCTTCAAAAAATGCTCAGAGAATTCAACTCATAAGGCAACTGTCTGCCTTATTTATGGCAGTGGCAGTGTCTCTTTCAGTTAATTCTGAATACGGCTGGCTCAGATTTTAGTGCCAAGTGGTTGGCTAAACTACTTTTGTTGTATGCTTCCAGTCAGCTTGGGCCCAGTGGCCACAGGAAATACTGTGGAATATTAAGAAAACTCTTTGGAAGAGACAGAGGGAAGGAGGAGGCACAGAGCCTTCTTGCCAGGCATCTCCTATACATCTGGGTTTTCCGGTTGCTTCTTCAATATGGGTGCTTTTCAGAAGAACGGTGTTTCCTTCAGGAATGAGCCCCATTTATGATGAGGCACCAAGTGCTCACTGTTAGCTCTGAGGGGACGGCCATTCTCCCAGCCCTCTGGCACTTTCCCAGCGTGGCCTTGAATGCAACCTCACAGAGACCAGTATCTCTCTCTGAATTCCACCTTTCTCTCCTTTCCTTGGCCTCTTAGCAAACCTCAGCTTCAGAGTCTAGTCAACTGGCATTTATCTACTGTGTCTTTTCTCCTTTTCTTAAAGCATCATCTGTCTGGAGCTTTTGTATGTAAGACTTTGAAATTCTTGTATAAAAACAGGATATTATTAATCTCCAGTCATTTGAGAAATAGCACAGTTCAAGGATATGGTCAAATTCTAAGAGTAGAGATAAGATAAATAGAAAGCATTGATCAGTATCAGTTCTGCCCCTTTACCTCCTCAATAAATGAAATGCAATAAATCAAATGCAAGTCTTGGTGAACTTTTATTGACATGTGTGAGTACTTCTTTAAATCTTAAAAGTTTTGATGTCTGCGACATGAAATCCTATTTATTTAGGAATATTTGTTTAGGAATGTAAGTGGTTGGGTGGCTTCTCCAAAAGAGGAAAATGGCAGATATTATTAAGCATTTTGTCATCCGAGTCAAAAGCTCCCACAAAAACACTTTGATATATATATTTTTTAAACCACAAATCTGGATTCCTAGAATGTGTGTGTGTGTTCAATTTAACTCTGGACTTAATCCCACTGTAGTCTTTACATCCTTCTCAGGCTAGGCAAGTGGTTTCCTTTCTTCCTCTGCTCTCTGAGCACTGAACCTGGTCAGAGCCAATGTAAACCACACACTAGTGTACAACCCTCAAATTCCTACACTCTCCTGCAAAGCTTCACTTGTACAACCCTCCTTTCAGAATATCTGCCCCCCTCCCCGCCCCAATACTGTTTTATATTTTCTTCTCTTCACTTAGCTTGGTTGGGAAGTATTTTGTTAACAGTCTTTTTGGCCAGTTTCAGCACAGGGCTTCTGGCAAAAGTCAGGGTTGCAGCATTTCAGAGGCCTAGCACTAACTCCAGAAAATATTTTCCTAGTTTAACTCTTTTACCCCTCTTTGTGTCTGCCACTCAGAAAGGAAGAAGAGAACAAAACAAAACAAAACAAAAACCCTGACACACACAACCAAGAGACAAAAACATTTCTACCCAGTTTAAAACCAGCAGAATCATCACACCCCAGTTGGCGGCTTGCAAATCCTGAATCTCCTGGCGCAGATAACACAGTTTTACAAGCAAATCATCTCCATTAAACTTGAACTTTTGCTTTTTTTTAAACCAGTTCACTTATGTGAAAATGAACGTAGCCCTCAACATTTCCCTGCTAAGAGAACCCCAGTTGTTTGGGTGGAGATGCTGTGAGCTCAGGAAAAGTGGGAGCCTTGGCCTAAGGGAGGCTGTGTGCTCTGTCCACGCAGTAAGGCCCGAGGGGACATGTTGTGAGTCTGCTGGGAAAGGATTTTGCCTCCTCACGAAAGACATGAGACATGTGCCAGGTGCCTCCTTGGTTCTCAACTTGGAAACTGGTAGTAAAGCACAGAACTGTGATCACCATCGGTGACCATGAGAAAGCAAGTCTGAATTTCAAAAAAAACACAGCAAAGAAGGCAGATCCAATGAATGAAAAGAGCACAGCTCTTTAGTGGCAAATGGCAGAAGTAACTACCTCGTCTACACTTTCTGAATATGTGGAAAATAAACCCCTACTTGTTAGGGCCACAATTAGTCATGTTTTCTTTTCTGTTGCTTATAGCCTTGATGTACATACAAAAGAGAGGTTTATGGCTTCTAAATTTGGTCCCCACTAACTTAGAAGTGAGAAAATTTGCTTGGCAAACCTCAAGCCAATAGGGCAAATGTGACTTGTTATGAATGTACCTATATTATTTAGCACAGAGGCTCTCAGTTTTTATCAATCCAGAGTAATGGCTCCATCCATCCATCCATCCATCCATCCATCCAACCATCCATCCATCCATCCTTTCTTTTTCTCTGCCAACAACCAACTGCTGAGCCTCTATCCAGTGCTGGGCACTGCACTAGGCACTGGAAATATAAACAATGCCAAAAGACAGAAAATACTATACCCACTTTAGAGATAAGGACATTTGAGTTTCAGCAGCTTTAAATGTTTTCCCCAAAACCACAAGTCTACAAGTGGCAGAGTTCAGAGTCAAATCCGAGACTGTCTGAATTCACAGGCCTTGTGCTTTTCACTCTACCGTGCAGCTTCGAACCTAGCCATCACTTTGCTAGCCCAATTTAGAAATAAAACATTGTATTGCTTTTTAATATTCTACAATCTTGATTGTCTCTCACCCCACCATCTGCAGTTAATCTCACATAGTTACACTGTATACTGTATCTAGACCCACCCAGACCAAATATCCACTTTTCGCCTTGAAGTCTGACACTGTGCTTACAGGATGGCAATGTCGCCATGATGACGCCTGCTTCCACAGCACTCATCTTGCATCTGTTGGCCACTGTATGCACCATCGGTTGGAGACCTTTCCTACCTTGCTCACCAGTGCCTGCTACTCCATTGCACATGACAGGTCCTCCCTACACATCTCCTAATTATAAGAAGAAAAATAAGCCATGCTGTCTCAGGAACTCCTGAGTGCCAGTTCTTAGGACTCTTAGTTTAATGAGCTGATATCACTTCCAAGACCTTGCCAGAGACTGCCATTCCAGAAGGTACATAATAAGTCGTTGAGTAAGCAATCTGCACGCTGTTTATAGCAAGTATGTTCCTCACTGTGGAATGCTGGCAACAACCCAAATGTCTAGTATCTGGATACAAAGGTAGACCCACGGCTACTTATCAGTAGAGGAGACCATTTTACTGCCATCCCAAGGAGAAAGAGGTGGAGCGTAAGGACACAAGAAAAGGGCGACATCAACCAAGGTTAGATGCAAAAGTAGACCAACAAAGAAGTCCATACTGACCCAACTATGCAAAAATACGCACGTTGGGAAAACTGGCACTAGGATGTGAGGACTTAAGCGTCCAAGGAAGATTCAGAATTTAATAAAACCACTCACGATTGGCTCTGCTATTTTATCTCCACAGCCCTTCTTAAGATCCATATTACAGAATTCTTACAAAATGCATGTTCACAATTTAACACGTGACCAATTTTGAAAAACATGCCTTCTGGGTTCCTATCATGAAAATGAATGCCCTAGTGATAAAAGACACCCATTTATTTGCCAGTTTAAACATATTCATTGTTCTCGGTGCCTGAAGGCCACATGATAATGTTCTGTGTGTATGTGTGCGAAAAGCATAATACATGACTCTTTCCAAACTGTACATTCAGATAACCCGGCCTTTGCTTTGCAGGGACAGCCCTTCTTTGCTGAGACTGGCACACTCAGGATGCTTTCTGCTTGAGGCCTGGATTGCTATACCTTTCCTCTGGCTAACTCTGTCTTGTTCAAGAATTTCTGAACTTGGGTACACTTCCCTCAATAACAGTAATAACAATGGGTACCATTTACTGAACATTTTAGTCTGTACCAGGCACACTTGTAAGCACTTTCCTGTGAGCCCCATTTGAATTCAATCTTGGTTTCTACTATAACCCCAAGCACAGAGTATATGACATATAGCAGATACTCAATAAATACCTGTTTACCAGTTGAGTTACACTTTAGTTCATTTAACTCTTATGTCCACACTAAGAAGGAGGTATTATAATTATCAACTTTTTATAGATGGGATGCAGAGAAGTCAATTGCTTAGTAGCTAACATTTTGCTAAGGTTAATAAAATGAAATAGTTAGCTTCCTGCCTCAGCTCACCCCAACTCAAAAGCCAGCTCATTCTAACTTGGAATATCACACTTTTTTTTTTTTTTTTTTTTGAGATATGCGGGCCTCTCACTGCTGTGGCCTCTCCCGTTGCAGAGCACAGGCTCCGGACGCGCAGGCTCAGCGGCCATGGCTCACGGGCTCAGCCGCTCCGCGGCATGTGGGATCTTCCCGGACCGGGGCACGAACCCGTGTGCCCTGCATCGGCAGGCGGACTCTCAACCACTGCGCCACCAGGGAAGCCTGGAATATCACACTTTTGTGAGTTAAAAACTAACTGGCAAGACACAAAAAGTCATGCTCACCAGAATCATCTCGAAGATTCTTTTTCTACTCATCTCCAGCTTGTCCTTCCATTAAAATACAGGCCCTTGAAAGGCCGGGACCCCCTACCCTTTCAACCTCACTAGAAGGATGAAATGCTCTCCTAACATGTCACCGCATACAAGAGGAGCACGTAGATAGAGGAAGGTGGTCCTGCCGCTTGCTGAGCGCTTAAATTCATAAGCACAGTTGAGTCAGGCAGCGCAAAACCATTCATTAAATTGACTGTGAAAAACAACAACAACTCAAGTATGCATAACACAAAAATAAAACGTTAACATTTCACGCCGGAAATCTCAAGGAGCCCAACCGGGAGGAGGCGGCTTCGGGCGAAGGACCCCTTGCTGTCATCGTTCTGCCTTTTGGAAAATCCCCAATTGATTGTATTCAAATGATTCCCCATTAAACTTTTCATACTTTTCCTGAAGAAGTTCTTACCTAGAAAATGGGGTGGGAGGTGGAAAAGAGAAGGATCAGCCCCGTTCCAGTCAACTTGGGTGCTGTCTCTGGGATGTTCCTCACGTGGCCACAAGGCTTTTGAACAAGAAAACCAGTCCCTCAGAACCAAGACCTTTCCCGGGTGACTGGACAGGCCAGGCTCTTCATGTTCTATTGAAAGCGGGGCTGAGGCGACCAGCACGTCCACGGACACTATAGGGTTACCGCAATGGCACCGAAACCAGGGTTCCCTGACTCAAATGCTCTCTCCTCAGACCCTTCCCCAGTCACCAGGCCAGTCTAATCTTCCCCCACTTCCATTTTTAGTCCTCTGTTCAAGAACCTACAGGAGGTCCCTCTCACCTTCTGCCTCAGTCTGCCCTCCTCTGGTGCTTTCCAGTGCTGTCTGCATGAGGCCACTTGAGCTAACCAGCTTGAACTAACCAACCAATCTCTTCCTTACTCTACTTTGGGGACCTCCCCTGCCATCTTCTTCCTCTCTTCACACATGCCTCTCGGTCATGCTGGTGCCCCAGCCCGGAATGCCCTCTGTCCACTAAAGTCCCGTCAGGCCCTGCTGACGCCATTTCCTCTAAGGCGTCTCCCCTACCCCACCACTCCAACTGACTTCCAATCACCTGCGTATACGTTAAGCTCTGCTGCGGAAAGGAACAGACTCCCTCCGGTGACCTCACATATTAGAGGTTTACTGTAAAGATATACAAAACAATAAGGACCATGGTGACAGGCCTCCCTGTGACCAAAAAAAAAAAAAAGCAGTTCAAGAATTGAGAGGACCCAGGGCAGCTTTGGGGACTGAATTCCCTGGTCTCCCATTGACGGCAGCAATTTTGGGATCCCCCAGACTGATGACTCAGCCTTTTTTTCCTCTGCTTGGATTGATCCTGCCATGCCCCTTAGGTCTCCCCTCTGCTTCTGCTTCCTCATAGTTTCTGCTGACTCAGAGCTTGTGATGCGGCTTCTGTGACTATCTTCCCAGCCACAGGTTAGAGCACCAA
This sequence comes from Neophocaena asiaeorientalis asiaeorientalis, assembly GCF_003031525.2. NCBI lineage: Eukaryota > Metazoa > Chordata > Mammalia > Artiodactyla > Phocoenidae > Neophocaena > Neophocaena asiaeorientalis. The sequence continues at coordinate 1,160,701 of NW_020185328.1, forward strand.
CTGCCAACTCTCCCAGTCCTATGTGTCTTTCATTCACAAATTCTTATAAAGAACCCAATTGGGCACATGGTGCCTTTAAACTGGGCTGAGATTTTCACAGCAGACCAGAATGCTTGTTAGACTGGCTGCCGTACAATCACGGCCTCTTCCTGACCCAATCATCTGAGGCTAATAAGGAAGAAGGGCTGGGGGAGAAGAAGTCATACTAGTTAGAAACATGGCCACCCATCTTTAACTAATAGTCTGGGCTGCTTCCCTCAGCCAAAACTGGAATTTTTAGAAGGAGCTGTAGGCATGGCAGACACATTTATTAGTCTCTTGGGTGAACTGCTTTTCTTCACATCTCTAATGTACTTATATTAACATGCATTCCAGGCATGGTATGGATGACAGAGCACCGTATACTAGTCTTTAATCATTTCATGCCTATGTGAAGTGATTTTGTACCTAGTTAGATCATGCCAGAAAACCCAGAACCACAGTGATATTCGTGGATAAATTTCATTGTAGGAGGGATTTAAGTTTTCACTGATGTATGCCAGCGACTAGAACTGTTCTAATTCAGCAGCTCTCGAAACTGTTTGGTTTCAGGATCCCTTTACAGTCTTCAAAACTGAGGATCACAAAGGGCTTTTGAGTGAGCCGCAACTACTAAGCCTGTGTGCCACAACTACTGAGCCTGTGCACCACAACTACTGAAGCCCGCGTGCCTAGAGCCTGTGCTCTGCAACAATAGAAGCCACCGCAATGAGAAGCCCGCGCACCGCAATGAAGAGTAGCCCTTGCTCACCACAACTAGAGAAATGCCGCACACAGCAACGAAGACCCAAACCCAACGCAGCCAAAAATAAAAATAAAAAACCAAAGGGCTTTTGTTTATTTGTCTTACTCTATCGATACACACACACACACACACACACACACACACACACACACACACACACACTACTGGAAATTAAAACGGAAATTTTGAAAATATTTATTAATGGACTAAATATATAACAATGATAAATCCATTAGATCCTAACAAAAACAGTACTTTATGAAAAACAACTATGTTTTCCAAAATAAAAGAAGATATAGTGAGAAGTGTAGAGCTGTTTTACCTTTTTGTAAACCTCTTTAATGTCATGTCTGTGCAAATCTAATAGAAGACAGCTGGATTCTCATTTCTGCCTTTAAGCCCAATCTGTTGTGATATGTTGTATTGGTTGTAGTATATGAAGAAAGTCTGGCCTCACACGGATATAGATGGAGAGCCTTTTCAGGTAATGGTGGATGTTTTTGACTACACCAAGACTTACACAAGTGATGATTTCTTAAAGGTTAGCCGAAACCCTTTCAATGAACTTTTCATGTTCTGCTGTATTAAAATTGCTTAGTCCATCTTGCATTTGAATAGACCTTTATACAGGGCTTGTAACATCACACACTGGACTTTGAAAAACATCAGTTTACTGAGTTATGCAGGTTTTCCATATCTTGACACATTTCATCACACAATACCAAGAAAAAATACTCTTTAACATTACCACAGATCTCATTCGGGAAGTCGTTAAGTATACTTTCTTAAAAGTATGTTTGAGAAGTTGTCGAGCTCATGGGGGCAGACACAAGTTTTCCAAAAATCCTAAATTTTTCTTGAAAGCTAGAATTTTATCACTGGCAACAAACACTGCCAGTCATTTTTCTTGAAGTGACAAGCTGACTTTGTTCTTTTTTTGAGAAAACATCTGCCAAATATTCAAGTCTAGATAGCCATAGTTTGTCAGACATTCCTTCAAACAGGCGGCTAGTTCAGCTTGTAACTCAAATAATTGCACAAGTGTTTCTTCTTGAGACAATCATCACACTTTAGTTTTAGCAGAAGAGCTTTATTTTCCCTTCTGTGTCACACAGAATCTTAAAAAGATATGCATTCAAGTGTTGAGACTTAATAAACATAATAATTTGTATTGCTTCGAGGACATTCTTCAGTGAAAATGGCATTTTGTTTTCTTTATTGTGGGTGTGTAGTGGTGAGGAATATGGGTTCTAATACAGTTTGGTGCCACTGTCTTGATTAATAATTAGGCACAAGGAGTCTTAGCCTCCACTGCTTTTGCAGCATTATTTCAAAAGTCAATACAGGGCTTCCCTGGTGGCGCAGTGGTTGAGAGTCCGCCTGCCGATGCAGGAGACACGGGTTCGTGCCCCGGTCCAGGAAGATCCCACATGCCGCGGAGCGGCTGGGCCCGTGAGCCATGGCCGCTGAGCCTGTGCATCGGGAGCCTGTGCTCCGCAACGGGAGAGGCCACAACAGTGAAAAGTCAAATATCATCTTAATACTATAAAAAGAAATCTGACCTTGTGGACTCCCTGAAAGATTCTTGAGCCCCTCAGGGTCTATGGACCACCTTGGAAAACACCATTCTAAAAAGTGTTTGATAAATATTCTTGAATCCATCAATGAATCAATAAAACTTCATATTAAGCAGGGAGGTTCTAGAAAGGTTTACTGGATAAGATACCTTTTCAGTTGGGCAATCAAGACCACATAGGAGGTTTAAAGGTTGGGAGGAGTACAAGCAAAGATTCAGAGCTAGAAATGTGCAGGGAACCTTCCTGGAACAGAAGCAGAAGAAAATACAACTTCAGATGACCAGCACCTCCCATGTAGCAAAGCATGTTCACGCCCGTCATGTCTGTCAACTCCCACAACAGCCCAGTGAGATTAAGTGTCATCATCGTCCTTGTTCAGATGAGGAAACTGAGGTCAGTCTGGAAGCTCTCTGAAGGCAGAAACCATGTATGTTTTCTTCACTAATAATACTCAAAACCCACACAGTGACCAGCACATCAAAGGCACACAATACATATTCACTGAATAAACAAACAAATGAGGCTCAGGGAAATGAGCTGTCTGCTGTGATCCTGTCTGCTCAGGATCACACATGTGGAAAGTGGTGGCTCCAGGACTGAACCCAGGTCTTCCGGCACCAAACTCCACGTTGTTCTCACCATACCCTGATGCCTTTAAAGTGATAAAAACCAGGGCCATGCCGCTGTGGGGAGCTTGGATGTCAGCACTAGTGGTTTATGAACTGAGGGATTTTTAGTAAAGGATTTACATGATCACATTTGTGCTGTAGAGGATCAAACCCAGCGGGATCTGGGAAGGCTTGGAGTGGAGAGGGACAGGAGGAGAGACACATTCGGATTCTTTCAGTGGTCTATGTGAAAAGCATGACCTAATTCTGACACTTAACTGTGTGAATTTGGAAAGTTACTCTTCCTGTTTGATCCTTACCTTCCTTATCTGCAGAATGGAATAATATTGGGTTGGCCAAAAAGTTCGTTCGGTTTTTTCCATGACATGTTCCAAATGAACTTTTTGGCCAACCCAATAATAATATATAACTTCATAGAGTGATCTTGAGTGTTAAATGAAAAAGAAGCACACAAAGCAACACCACAGTTCTTGGCTCCATATTAGCTACAAAGGAAGGGGGAGAGGGAGGGAGGGTGGGTGAAGGAAAAGAAGGAAAAAGGGGAAAAAGGCGGGGGGGGCGGGAGGAAAGGAAGGGGAAGAAAAAACAGGGAGGAGAAGGAAATATCTGTTGAATGCCCAAGTGAACGTGGGCAGTGCCAGAGGGAGAGAGAATCTATTAAGCCCTGCTTGTGGTTTCTTAAGACAATAATAAGAGAGAATAAGAAAGAAGATCATTCTAGGGTTTCAAGCCTGGGGGACCATAAGAATGAGCTGACAGGCACGTACCACAGGGCATCCAAGTGGAGGTGCCAAGGAGGCTGGCTCTGTGGACGCCGAAGGGTCAGACTTCCAACAAAGATGCAGACAGGGAAGGGCAGAGTAAAGGATCGATTAATGTCTATGGGACATGCGGCTCGGTAAATCAGGGCAAACGGGAAAAAAGGAGAAAACCAGATCAGAGACACAAAAAGGAAGCACCTGCTTTAAACCACACATCAGCTCCCAACCCTTGTCTGCAAGGCACATTTAGGCTCTCCCGTCTCCAGCCCGCCACTCCCGCTCCGTCAAACCTGACTTTTGACGCGTTCACAACACCAGACTTCTCATACACTGTCCTCACTGTCTGAAAGGCATTCACTGCTCTTCCCCAGAAGCATAGTTTCTCGAAGAGCGGTACTTGTGATTTTTAAGGTCATATGTTAATGTTACGGCAAAACAAAACAATTATGGAGAGCAGGGTTCACAGTGGTACCTTTGAAGCTCTGGTTCCCTCATCACCCTCTGGGTTAGTCCTGCCTCTTTCCGCCCTGCTGCTGTGTCCTCTGAGCCCCACCACACACTTGCCTCTCCTGGCTCGTTTCCTAGGTTTGCTGGACTTTGTTCCTTCTGCCTACCACTCTTTTGCTGTAGTAGAAAAAGGTGTGTCTCTTCCCCAAGATGTGACCCTGTCCTGGAAGTCTCAGATGCTCAGTCCCACTCAGTTGGCTGAGTGGGCCAGGAAAACAGAGAAGGTCCCATTAGAGGAGGCGCAGGCAGAGGACGGGATACCACAGGCCAGAGGTGTGGGGAGAGACCAAGGATGGCAGGTCCAGAGGAAGCTAGTGGGTTTCACAAGTAGAAGACTATCAGGGATCTAAAGCACGCACTCTCATCGGAAGGGGTAGTGCTCACTCCCCCTCCCCAATGTGGGTGCAAACTGGCTCCTGGGGGGGAGTAAAAAATTCTTAATACGACGATGGTTTGTGGCCCTCTAAAGCTCAACCCTACATAATAAAATGTGTGTTCCTTAATATTTAATTTAATTAAACCAATGAACTTAAACTTATTTTACTCTTTCTCCTATGGGGTGATAATGAAAAAAGGTTGGGAAGCACTGATCTAGAAGGTGATTCAGTGAAAGGGGTGAGAGGAGAGCACCCTGTAAGGGCTGAAGGCAGAAGGGAACGGTGGAGGAAACTGCAGTGATAATGCCCTTTTGCTCCTTCCCTTCGTGGGTAAGCCTCTTGATCTATAACCACAGAGTACTTAAACACGTCAGGCCCTGCAGGAAGTACTGTTCCTGTAGTGTTTCACTTTTATCTTCACAACAGCCTTCTGAAGTTATGTTCCTTTTTTAAAGATGCTTAGAGAATGCAGGTAGCTTATTCAAGGACCCATGAGTGGTCAGTGGTAAACGATGCAAGTTTAGTCCTTAGCCCAGGTTGGACACATCGTAACTATGAGCAGAGCTGGCAGGACTGGACACATCTGTGTGGAGAGGGGAAGAAGTGTCTGCTACATGGTGAGTGTACCAAAAAAAATGTTATTTGAATTAGACAGTGAAGAAGCGAAAACGCAATTGGGAGAGGAGACAACTGATGGGGAAGGAATCCAGGCGACTGGACGTGACAGCCTCCAGCAGCAGAGCGGGGCGGGAGGAAGGAAGCGCAGAAAGCGGGTTCAGGGCTGGGGGAGGTGATGGGGCAGGGCCTGGGGGACAGAAGGAGTGGACAAATCCTGTCCTCACTGGGGCCGGCAGCTGAGGGCAGACTGCACAAGTCCCTGGCGGAATCAATTCACGCCACTGCATTACTCTGCAGCAATCTTCTCGAATGAGAATCTGTTCATATTATGTCTCCCTCCTCTTTCCCCAAGGCCCAGATTTAGAAAAGGTAACCAGACACCCTGCTTTGGTGAAATAATTCCCAGTCTTTTCTAGATGACTTCTTGCCATCAGAAACAAGAAACAAAACAACTTCCCAGGCCCTTAGTAATAGTAGCTGTCGTTCCAGGGTCCATTGTGTGAGAAAATGCTCGCTCCACGTTAACTGCGTCCAGCTGAGACACTTAATATGACTTCACGGTGCCTTTATCACAAAAATGCATGTGTACAACAGACATCCAATATGTGAGACATTCAGTCTGCAGGCCATGCAGACTGGATCTGCAAACCCCATCCCCATCTTGGACCACAGGTTGGGAACAAGTGGTCTACAAGAAAGGCACGTGACATCCTAGATGGGGAAGGGGTCTGGCATTACCCAGACCTCCGTTCAAATTCCAGCTCTCTGATGCCCAGCAATTTGATGATGGGTAAGTTACTGAAACTTCAGTTTGCAACGCCTTGGTTTTCACCTTTGTAAAATGGGGATAGTCATATAAGGTTCTTAGCTTCACATGGGACTGAATTTATCACATGTAACACAGTACCTGACACAGAAAAGGTAGTTATTATGATTACGTCAGTTCTCTACAATCAATCAGTGGTTCAGTTTTCAAAGTGTGGTCCCTGGACCAGCAGCATCAGCATCGACTGGCAACTGGTTAGAAACGCAATTTTCAATGCAGACGCACTGACTCACAGTACTACGTGTTTTAACAAGTCCTCCAGGTGACTCTGGTGCTAAAATTTGAGAAACACTGCTCTACAGTACTGGTTTTCAACTTAAAAAAAAATAAGCCGAGGAATCCCTTCTACAAAAGGTTCTTCAGCAGGTTGATTTGTGAAATATGAATATTTTTTAAAATTTATTTTTATGTATTAATTTTGTATTAATTTTTGACTACATTGGGTCTTCGTTGCTGCGTGTGGGTTTTCTCTAGTTGTGGCGAGCGGGGGCTACTCTTCATTGCGGTGTGTGGGCTTCTCATTGTGGTGGCTTCTGTGGTGGCTCACTGTGGTGTTGTGAAGCACGGGCTCTAGGCATGCGGGCTTCAGTAGCTGTGGCACACGGGCCCCGTAGTTGTGGCTCACGGGCTCTAGAGCACAGGCTCAGTAGTTGTGGCACACGGGCTTAGCTGCTCCGTGGCATGTGGGATCTTCCCAGACCAGGGCTCAAACCCGTGTCCCCTGCATTGGCAGGCGGATTCTTAATCACTGTGCCACCAGGGAAACCCCAAATATGAAAATTTGAGACAGCTCTGAAGGTTCTGGGTAGGGAGAGCTCCGACAAGTACCCTCAGATCCTGCCTCATTCCCCGCAGCCATCCCAAGGGAACTCAGGGGCTGGAAACAGGGGTCTCTGGCTTAGTTACAGACGCTACAATTTTGGGTGGCACCACTGAAAGAATTAAAAGACTCAACACGACACTAAACCATTCAACCATAATCACAAGGCGCACCCAGCTGCAGTAAAATAATGCTTCCTGGGGTTTCCACGGCATCTGCAGCTAAGCCACTTCGCCCTGGGTCACCCTCCCAGAGTCACCCTCCAACACCGACTGCATTGCTGGCCCTACCCGGCTGTCTCACGTGCTTGGGGGCAAACTTCCCACGATTGCCAACCTAGCCGTCTTTCTTTGGCCCCAGCTTCATGTTTCACTGCCTGCTACTCAGAGCAAGTTTTACTCTACTCACAGCAGGCTAGAAGACCTACTTATTCTGTGGTAGCAAAAGTGCATTTTATGCCTTGCTCAAAATTTGGTGGCACACTTCTGAAGAGACTCGAGGCCCACCAGTGAGCTGTGGGCGTGCCAGTGGCGAATCACCACCTGGGAACAAGGTTTGAGAACCACTGATGGAGAGGCTATCACTAAGGAGCCCTGAGAGGGTTTTATCTGTTTACTGACGATTATATTCCACACGGGGCTTACGTAGACTGCCGTGAGAAAAGGAGCACAAGGAAGAGAAGCCGAGAGGGGAGCCACAGTTCCCAAGAGAGGGGATCCACTTTGTTTTCTCAGATGAAACAGCTGACTATGCAGAGATAGATGAGGGAATGCCACGTTAAGCAAGATTATTAGGAAAAACTAGCACCCACTGATCAAATCAGTCATCTGTCATCAGGACAATGTCTCCCAGCTTGTATTTCATAGGGGTTGCGTGGTATTTGTCTCCACTCTGGCCATGAGGATCACCTCGACACAGTAAGTTCATCACCTGCGGCACCTTAGAGAAAAGAAAACCCACCCACGACTTGTGTCAAAGCCAAAAATATTTCCAGACACCAAAGACCATTTTTAAAAGAAAGCTTTCAAAGGGATTTCTTCTCACTGATTTCCTACTCTAAGACTCTCCCGATATTACTGAGATGAGGGAGCAGCTAACTTCAGGTGACAGATGAGGAAACTGAGGCAGAGGTAGGCTAAGCACCCTTCCAAAGGTCACACTGCTGATCAGTGGAGAGCCATGTCTGCACACAATGAGACTTTGGAGGGAGATACAATCCAACCCACTACTTCATAGAGGGGGTGGCTGGCGAAGGCTGACTCTCCGGGGTTGGCACAAGACCAAGTGTACCTGAGCCACCGGAAAGGTGAGCCTCTCGCCCTGTGAGAATAAGGTAGGAGGTGAGGACAGGCCTTTTTCTCCTTCTCAATGTCTCCAAAGCTGGACTGTCCGAAATGGTTGTCACTAGCCATATGCAGCTATAAACATTTGAATTTTAATTAATTAAAATTAAATAAAGCAAAAAAAAAATACAACTCGGTTTCACTAGTTACATTTCAAGTGCTCAGGGGCCACTTGCGGCCGGTGGTTACCATCCTGGACAGACTGAACATTTCCATCCTGCAGAAAGTCCTACTGCACAGAGCTGCTCTAAAGACACACTTATGACAGGTGTGTAGTTGGGTAGACCAGGCAGCTGGACCTGGAGCCAAGAGTCCCGGGGGGTGCCACCAATTAGTTCTACAAACTCAGGCCAATCTCTGGCCCTCAATTTCCTCATTTGTAAAAAGCAGGAGTTGGGCTCCACGATCACCATGGCCCATTTCCACTGTAACCTTCCTTAATTCTGTACCGAAAACTCCCGATGGTAGGCTCCTAACTCTCCCCACTCTTCTTTCCTAGGACCTCCTGGCTGACCCTTTATCAAATTAGAGCAAGAGAACAATGGACCTGGACTTAATTGTGTCTTGTAGAAGCACAGTCACTGAATGAGAATTAAATAACATCCTTCTAATTACTTCAAGGGTTAACAGGAGAAATGGCCACAAGAACAGTCTCTCCAAATGTTCCCCAGGAATAACTGCTGAAGATACTCAGGAATCTATCTCCAGTGTTCCTCACGTGAGGACCTACATGACAAATCTGTTGGCGTTTAGGGCCAGAAAAAAGCGTATTTCTCCAGAAAACATTTCATTTCACCACAGAATGAAAACTGCATTGTTCACTCTGACTTGGGGGGAGCTGGTGGCGAGGTACTGGTTTCTCAGAGGAACAGATGACTGGGGCCCTTCCGCCCAGCACCTGCATCAATGACGTCTCTTGCACAGAGGTCCTGACAGCTTCCGGCTGTCGCTCTGCCCCACTGACTGTACAGTTTCAACAGAGATCGCATCTAACACTTTTTGAAAGTACAGCTGGAATTACAACACGTTTAAAAAATAAATAGCTTAATGATCTTCCCACTATACTATATTGTAGAAATACAAATTTGGAGTACTGTGAGAATTAAAAACATGGACTTCAAATCATCGGGTGGAACAGAATTACCTATTCTGGCAGGATTCTCAAAAGGCTGGCCGGGAAGAACTTTAACATCCCCCTCCCTACCACTGTCTCCATCAGACCTTCCAATTAGATTAAACTCCAATTAATTAAAAGAACAATGGCAAACATTTATTGGGCGTCTAGTTTACTCAGTGTCAGGCACAGTTCTATGCACTTTATATATTATTCACTTACTTACGCCTCACAATAACCCCAAGAAGAAGGTGCAATAACCTCTCCACCTTCCAGGAGAGGAAACTGAGGCACTGAAAGGTGAAGTTAACTTGTTTAAGGTCACACAGTAGCAAGTGGCAGAACTGGGATTAGTCTCTGCCAGCCAGGCTCCCCCTCTCTGCCACTGCAGGAACCCTTTTTTCAATATGGACAGAAAACACTGTCTCACTTTATAAAGTATAAATTTTAAAATATCTTTAGAAAACATTAGAAAAACATGCAAAGTAAAAAAAAAAAAAAAATCGTTCTTGTTTAGCAAAAACAACTTCCAGATTTGTCCCCTCATACCCCTTGTAGCCTGCCAGCCCTGAGCCCTTCCTGTTTAGAAATTCTGGAGAACGCCAACACTTTAATTCTGTCAATTTTCCAACATTTACTCTAAACTTCCTCAACATTGTTTTCTGGTGAAATAACCAAAACGCACGCATTCAATGCAACCGTCAACCAAAACCCTATTAACAATCAGCAAAGCTGTTCCTACCTATTACAGCGCCATATTTAACAAGGGCAAGTCACAGATAATAAGAAGACAATTGAGCTGAGAACTGATAATTCCAGTCTTTGCAGCTGTCATGAGTCAGTTTAAAAACAAATTCACATGAGTGATTGCTGGGCTCTTTATAAACATGGTACCTGCCAGGAAGCAGTTCCACTTTCTCTTCTCTGGACTTTCTGTCCTCCCATAGATGCTGACTCTGTTAAGCCTCAGGTTTTACAATGCTTTTATGCACTTCTACGTTTTATATGCTTCTCAGGACAATCTTCTGTGGACGATAAAAGAAAAGTCTCTGAAAGATACTAGAAAATTAACACTTAAGGAGTTAAGTGCGTTTTTTGTTGCTTTTTTTTTTTTTTTTTTTTAGTACCAGAGATCAGCATGGTATAGTCTAACACAAACAGGTTTGAATTTTGGCTTTGTTCCTCATGAGCTGTGCAGCCTTGGACAAATTACTGAACCTCTCTGAGTTGTAGTTTCCTCTTCCGTAAAGTGAACTAATTATACTTCCTTTATAAGGTTGTAACACTTGGTCAAAAGCAGGCACACAAGAACGTTACTTCCCTCTCCTTCTCATCGTCAAAGCTGTAAAAAGTGAAGTTAGTTTCAAAACCAAGTAGCACTCCTGAGATTCCATTTTTCATTTTAATTTGGCACGTGACCATAAAAGTTCCCGAGGGACTCTCACTTTCAGATGCTTCTGGAAAGCATTACCATACGGAAGGCTTCTAGCTCTCAAGGGGGAATGGGGAAATCTATGGGGAATGGACATTGAATCCAAAAAAACCTCTCTCTCAAAATGAAATTGTATTTGTATCCAGCAAAAAAACAAACCCACAAATCATTTCTGTGAATGTGAATTTTACAGGTCACCTTCCCTCACAATTTTTCCTTTACTCAATCCCTGATAAAAAATAAAATATGCTACTGGACATAAAACAGAATGAACATTGATCATTAAAGCCATTTCTAGTCAAAAGTCAAGAGCCTGCAATATGCTCCTCAAAAACACTAAACTGTTCCTAGGCTCCACGTGACGAACCTGGCCATGAGTAACACATGTTGAACATGACTCGTGAGTAACATGAGTTGAACGGATTCCCTTTCTCCAGAAAACTATCCACGGGGTGGTGTGATTTGCCAGAGAGAGAGGCCTGGACCGAGAGCCCTCTCGCACCCAGAGTTGCCGTGCTCTTCCACTGTGGGTGACTGTGTCCAAATGGGAATGGTGACACTGTCCCTTCAAAGATGCTCCTTTTTGTTTTCACCTAACAGGACACACCGAAAATTTGTTCATAAGTGGGAAGAGCTGGATTAGACAGCTCAAGGGTACAGCTCAGCGTGTTTCAAGGAAGGGGCTCTGCGAGCTGATGCGGAGAGAGGATTTAACGCCAAGGCTGCTCCCAGATCCCATAATTAGATGAGGAAATGAGCCAGAGGCCGTAAGACTCACTGACGGCCAAGTCACGGCTTCTCCTCACGTCAATCATCCGCACTGCAGAGAACCAGCCTTACCTTGGGCATCAAGAAGGCCACCCTCGGGGCACCCCTCTCAACCCTTCACTGTGCACTTGGGGCCACCTGGGAGCTTTACAGGAATGGTCACCCTTGGGTCCCACGCCCGCGGGGCTGACTTCACAGGTCTGGGTGCAGCCAGGGCTCTCTGATTGTTAAAAATCACTCTCCAGCTGATCCCAATATGCAGACAAGTCTGCAAACCATGACCCTGGGCTCTTCTGCTTTCCAGGCTACCTGAGCCACTAGATCCTATTCCCTTTGCGAATTCTTTTCTTTTTTTCCTAATGAAAGAATTAAAAAAAAAAATGCACGAAGTCATAAATTTTAAACTTTTCTCAAGCAAGTTTGAGGTCAGAGTCCTCGTTGTGAATTCACCACCCTGCCCTGCCTCCATTAATAAAGACTACAACCCAATCGAAGTGATTAGAGCACAGAAGATATTCCTCAGCAGAGTGTAAAGGGTGACCCTTTCATAGAGGGTGTGAAGGGAGATGCGTCAAGATGTTTCTGGAGGGAAAAAGAAGTCTAAGAAAGCTTCACTGCCTTTGGATATCCTTCCAAGAGTTTTCCCAACTCTCCAACCTCTTGACTTCACTGGGCTCCTCCTCCTTGACTCATCCCTGTAGCCTTGTTACAAATCACTCACTCTTAGACAAGGCCCTCCCTCTCTCCTCCATTCTCCAGCAGCCTCCTGCCTGCCACAGGCCGCCTCTGTCCCCCACCTCCACCCCAGGTTTCCAGGTGGACGCTCACTGCCAACGCTGTGACCCATAAATACCATTGGGGCAGCAGTGAGCGAGATGGGTGGGGAGAGAGGGTGTGTCTAGAGGTCTCTCCAGGCCTGGTTCCTGCCTACTCAGCCATCCTGCTACAGGTGGGACCAGGTGATAGGAGCTTCTGAGTCTGGCCAGCAGCCAGACATACCCCCAGCTCACAGGGTGGACTTGACAAGGCAGCACAAAACAGGAAAACAAGAGACGTAAGGTTCTAATCTCACCTCTGCCCTTCACTAGCTCCCTGACCTTAGGCAAGTAACAGAAACTTTAGAAAGAGTCTCAGTTTCCCCATCTGCAAAGTAGAAACTAATGTTTGCCCAGTGTTTTAGTCCATTCAGGCTGCTATAGCAAAAATGCCATACACTGGGTGTCTTAAACAACAAACACTTATTTCTTACAGTTCTGGAGGCTGAAAGTCCAAGATCAAGTTTCCAGTAGATTCAGTGTCTGGTGAGAGCCCACTTCCAGGTTCACAGATGGCCATCCTCTCACTGTGTCCCCGTATGGTGGAAGGGGCAAGGCAGCTCCCTGGGGCTTCTTCTGTAAGTGCAGTAACCCTATTCATGAAAGCTCCACACTCATGACCTAATTACCACCCAAAGGCCCGTCCTCCTAATATCCTCATACTGTGGGGATTAGGATTTCAACCTACGAATTTTGGGAGGACATAAACATTCAGTCCATAACAACCAGACTCTTCACAAAGCTTTTTGACAAGAAGTGCTCAAATTTAAATACAATATAAATTCTCTAAATATTCATTGAGTCTTCTATGAGTTGAACGTTGTCTGCCACTGGCAATAGACAGAGGAAAAAATGTCACTGGCTTCAAGAGGTACAGTACATTCTGGAGGGGAGGCAGAGACATGCAGGTAAAACTACACAATTCAATGTAACAATCAGCGTGCTGGTTGAAAAGCCTGCCACGGGAAACCCAGACAAGGGAAAATTTAAATATGTCCCCGAGACAGGGGTAGGAAGGGTAGGGGAATAAAGGTAACTGCAAGAGTGATAACATCTAACATTTATGGAGCTGTATATGTCAGGCTCGGTTCTAAACACATTATGTACATAATAATTTCAGGCGAGCCTCAAAACAGTCTTGTGAGGTAGACTGGTATTGCTATCCCCATTTTACAGATGAGGAATCTGAAGTTCAGAGAGTGCTATGGTTTGAATGTGTCTCCTCAAAATTCAAGTTGAAATCCTAAACCCAATGTAATAGTATTTGGGGGTGGGGCCTTCGAAGGTGATTAGGTCATGAGGGTGAAGTCTTCATAAATGGGATTGGTGCCCTTATAAGAGAGACCCCATACAAGTGATATAATATTCTCTAGTTCCATCCATTTTGCTGCAAATGGCAATCTTTTATTCTTTTTTATGGCTGAGTAATACTCCCGTGTGTGTACATTACACCTTCTTAAGCCAATCATCACAATACTGTAAATCTATATACTTCAGTAAAAATTAAATAGACCCCACACAGTGAGAATACTGCTGTCTATGAACCCAGAAGTAGGCTCTCATCAGACACTGAACTTGCAGGTGTCTTGATCTTGGACTTTCCAGCCTCCAGAACTCTGAGAAATAAATTTCCATCATTTATAAGCCACTCAGTCTATGGTATTTTGTTATAGCAGCCTGACAGACGGAGAGTCAGTCATTCAAAGTCACATGGCTAGTGAGCGGTAGATCTGGGCTTTGGGCCTGGGCTTGACCTCAGGACCTGGATCTTCAGTTTTTGATGACACTTCCTCCATTGTACCTGTGAAACCATATCCCAGCTCCCAAGTCATTGCCCAGCCAAGGGAAAGTCAGACACACCTTCCTCTGTACTTCACACGTCTTTATTCACACAGCTCTCTAACCCTCCCATCCTATTATCATTGTTTTTGTGTCTGTTCACACGTGTCCCGCACCCCCATTAGTTTGGTGGTCCTTAAGGGCAAGAGCAGAATGCATCAAGTGCCTCGTAAACAGTTGGTATTTAATAAATGTTTTCTTAATGGGTGAAAGAAAGAACAAAAGTATTCTAGGTTTCAAAACACAGGCAAAAACTCACTGGGTAGCTGGAGGGAAACGTCCTCAAAGTAGAGGCAGTATCTTACTCACTCTTATATCCGCAGAACCTAGCACTTATAGGTGCTGCATAAATGTGTAATAAACTCTGGGCAGAGGAAACAGCATGAAGAAATCCAGAGAGATTTAAGGCTACACAGTGAATATGGGTAACCTGGCCAGGATGAATCAACGAGCTGGGATGTGTGGGAACAGGGAAGTGCTTTTCAAACTATCCTTGGTGAAAGATCAGCTTTTTGGTTTTATTTCTAATTCACCATGGACCAATACTTTTATAAGATGCAATAAAAAGAACTGATAGAAAAATGAAATATAAAATGCAAGCCAAATTTTTCATTAGATTCAAGAGATGTAAAACTTGCTATGAAAATGTCTAAATGTGTTCTCTCCATGTGGGTACTTACCTAGCATCTGACCATTAGCGAAGAGTCTGTCCGCACAGCAAGCTTTGTGCGGCACTGAGAGGGTGGGAGGATGAGGTACAGGGCAGTAGGGAAGGTGAGCTACAGTCGTGGTATCAAGGACTGTGGGGGTTAATAATGTTCATGGAGGGCTTTGTGTGTGCCAGGTACTGTCCTAAGTGCTCCATGCATATAACTCATTTAAATTCCACAACCTATCTGTGAGGTTGGTGCTAAAATGGTCCCCATTTTAGAGATGGGGACACTGAGGCACAAGGCAACTAAATAACTCTTCCAAGATTCCAGAGCACGTAAGAAGCACAGGCAGCCTTGAACCTGTACAGTGTGAACCCTTAACCACTAGCCTGTGATGCCTTTGGGGAGCTGCCAGACAGGAAGTGACATATTCAAACCCATGTTTTAGAAAAATCACCCTGGTGGCAGTGTGCAGGGGAAAGGTCAGTTAAGAAGCCACGGCGACAATCTGGTTGAGAGGCAGTGGGGGTAGAGGAGAGCAGACCAGGCACGCGGACTAGTTTGGAAGTGGATGTGGCAGGCTATGGTGGAGGCCAGGGGTATCTGAGCTGTAGGGAGGGGAAGAGGAGGGAGGGGTTTCGGAGGACTCAGGGGTCCAGAGCTTGGCATCCTGGGTGGATGGAGATATCTGCAGACTTAAAGAAGGCAGGAAGAAAAGCAGGCTTTGTGGGCAAGATGATGAGGTTGGTTTTCAAGAATGTCTACCTGAATTTGAAGAGCCTAAGATAATCTGCAGTTGTGTCTTGGGAAAATTCTGCAGACTGCAATCTTAGAGTAGTTTACTGCATTCAGGTAGCTACTATTTTTACTCCAGTTCTGCTAAACCACTCTTCTCCTCTTCTCCCTTCCCCTTTGCCCCAGTTACACTTAAAATAGTTTAAAAAGCAGAAATTCCCCAATGCTAACTCTCCTCCCTTTGAAAGCCACACACAGTACATAGAAGTGTTCTGGTCACCAATTCCAATTTGTGGCGGAGGCTTCCACACTACCAAGCAATTCTTGACACCAGCTGAGTGTCCTACAGTTCAACTCAATTCTGACATATCTACCTGGAGATAGCATCGGATTCCACAGGTTAAGGGCTCAGGGCGGCTCACAGAACTTAGAGAAACATTATACTTACTAGATCACTAGGTTTATTATAAAAGGATATGACTCAGGAAGAGGCAGATGGAAGAGATGCAGAGGGCAAGGTGCAGGGAAAGGGCACGGAGCTTCCATGCCCTCTTGGAGGGGACCACTTTTCCCATAGCTCCACTTGTGCATTAACCGGAAGCTTTCCTAACCCTGTCCTTTTGAGTTTTTATGGAGGCCTCATTACATAGCTACGACTGATTACATCACTGGCCATGGGTGACTGATTCAACCTTCAGCCCCTCTCCCTGCCCTGGAGGTCTGAGGGATGGGACCAAAAGTTCCACCCTTCTAATCACATGGTTGAGTCTCAGGAAAACAGCCCCCATCCTTAGGTGTGGTCCCAAAGTCACCTCAATAACAGATCAAAAGACACCTTTATCGCTCTCACCCCTTGGGAAATTCCAAAGGTTTCAGGAGTTTTGTGACAGGAACTGTATACAAAGATCGTATATATATTTCTCATTGTAAACCACAATATTGTTCACAGCTGTATCCTCACAGAGTAGGTAACTGATAAATACCTGTTGCATGGAAAAAGATCATTTTTGTGTTTATTGAAAACTGAAAAAAAGGATGAAGAGAGAGGACCTTACTCCTTGATAAGCTAAACAGTTAATAGCAAAGAAACAACTGAGTACAAGAGAGACACATCTCAGGGCAATGCCTCTTCCCCTGTGTTCCTTTCCCTTCCAGGAGGCCACCGCCTCCAGCCCACACACCTGGTGGACACCAGGACAGGCAATATGGTGCCACAAAGAGCACTGACTGCAGAGCCAGAGCCAGCAGACCTGGATTCAAAGCAAGATGCCACCACCACTTACTACTGCTGAGCTCCTAAGCAGTATTCAACCTCCCTGAACCTGCTTCCCCACCTGTAAGTGGAGCCAGTACTGCCTACTTCAGAGGGCTACTGCAAGGCCTGAGAAGTGTGTAAAGGTCCTAGCACATGTCGGCACACAGATGTCACTCAAGGAGTAACTATCACCATCACTGTCATCAAATGAGCTGCCCACAAACTACACTCTCTCAATTAGTGTTTGTCAAGTGCATCTAACTGGGAGAGTAACTTCAACTGAAGTTAAAGGTGATGGGCATTATATGAGCACTGTGTTAATGCCTGAGCACTTACTATTGACACCCTGAATGCTTTACATACATTAGTAGCTCTTTAATCTTTAAACCAAAGATAGTATTTAATCAATTCTAAGGAACATATTCTGTTCACATTTTAACATCCCTGATACTAGGATGACTGCAGTAGTCAGAATGGCACCCCAAAGATGTCCCTACCCTAATCCCTGAAACCTATGAATATGTTATGTTACACAGCAAAAAGGACTTTGCAGATGTAGTTAAGGGAGAGTAGGCTGGAATATCCAGGTGGGCCCAAGCGAAGCGAATGAGCCCTAAAAGCAGAGAACTCTCTCTGGCTGGAAGCAGAAGGATGGAGGAGAGGGGGCGTCAAAGAGATTCCAGGCATGAGAAGGACTCATCATCTGAGATGTAGGGTCCAAGTGCAAGGACCCAGGAGAGGTCTCTAAGAGCTGAGGGTGGCCCACCGCTGACAGCCATCAACGAGGCAAGAACCTCAATCCTACAACTGCAAGGAACTGGATTCTACCAACAACCTGAACGACCCTGCAAATGGATTCTTCCCAGAACCTCCCAATAAGATTTCGGACTTGTAAAACCCAGAGCAGAGAAACCAGCTAAAACCGTGATGACTTTTGATGTCAGAACTGTGAGATAATACATGTGTGTTGCTTTAAGTGGTAAATTTGTGGTAATCTGTTATGGCAGCCACAGAAAACGAATACATTCTTAGGATTAATGGGAGCTACAGTTGGATTGGTAGCAATTTCTTTTTTCTTTCTTAGTGGCTCATAGAATAACGGCACATCTCATAACTGATGGCACTTTAGATTTGTTGAAATATCGTGTCATTACCTTTATTCTGCAAATGGGAAAGCAGAGGCTCTTCGAGGTCAGGTGACTTGCCCAGGTGAATCAGGCTGCAAGCCTGAGCTCTTAAGCCATCATGCACACCGTCAGAGGGTGCACAAGGGCTGGAGCATCCTGCCCAAAGGCCAAGGAATGGCTAACGTGACCCCCAGCCCGGGCCCCTGGCTAACATGGGATCTCTAACATGATTGACCACAAAGACCCAGCCAGGTCGAGAAGGCGGCTACCCTCAGCAGCATTCATTTATCCACTGATGCAGCGCTCCAAGGTGCTAGATACCCTTCTAGGTCCTGGGCTAGAACAACAGACCAAGAGCCTGTTCTTACAGAGCTGAGACTATAGTGCAGGAGCTCAACACTACAGCGACAGGAGCACTGGAAGGAAAACAAAGAATCCAGAGAGCTGAAAACCCAACTTCACAAGGTAATAATCCACACATTTTGGAGCTCAAAAGAGAGCACTGGGGGTGGAAGATCATAGCGTCCTTTCTAGAGATTTCATGGGCCTCTGCTAAATGTGGGAAATCTGAGAAGGAGAATTTGTTGTGGTGCTGGGATTTTCTTGGTTTTGCCTGTTTTGTTTTGGTTTTTTTCTCTTTTTTTTGATGGAGATGGAGGCTAACTTTATACAGGACTGCCTCATTTGAATTTCTAAAAGCAAAAAATAAAAAAATAAGCCACACACAGTCATCTTTTCCCTCAACCAAAATTTCTCTTTCGGTGGATTTCAGTTTTAAAAAGATGAAAATTAATTTTATATTAAGAAAGCATCCCAAGAGCTGACTGAGAGAGCACCTCAAAAAGAAGGGGCTGGGCTTCCCTGGTGGCACAGTGGTTGAGAGTCTGCCTGCCAATGCAGGGGACACGGGTTCGTGCCCCGGTCTGGGAAGATCCCACATGCCGCGGAGCAGCTGGGCCCGTGAGCCATGGCCGCTGGGCCTGTGCGTCCGGAGCCTATGCTCCGCAACGGGAGAGGCCACGACAGTGAGAGGCCCGTGTACCGCAAAAAAAAAAAAAAAAAAAAAAAAAAAAAAATGACTCTGTGGAACTCCAATCCTGCACCCTTCGTTGAACCCTGAACTCTGGTCAGTCTCTTTACCTTGTACTTTTACTTCCCTCTTTTCTTTCACCCTGGAAATAAGAGTAGACAGCTCTCTGTTGGTTAAATCAAAGGGCGAACAGGAGCCCTATTCAGCAGGTCAGCAGGTACGCACACAAAAAAATGTGGCATGTATGACCTTTCAGGAGCTGCATATGAAAGGAAAAATATAGATTTCTTAGAAGATTTTGCAGGAAATGCCATTGGAATTTATATATTCTCAATCTCTCTTGTTTTTGTTTGAGAGGGAGAAATTCTAGACTAGAAGGTCATCTTCATAATGGTTTTGGAGAAGCCGCAGTTTAATGATACCATTAGCCGAAAACTATTTATAAATCAGACATTAGCAACTGGCATAAAACCCTACTTTCCACTTCTCTCGAATTTGCACTGACAATTTGGCAGCCCACTCTACCCTTGGGCCCGAAAGAGCTATCACATTCTTAAGTCTGTATTTTAGAGATTCTGACAGTGGTGTAGGCAAGAGGCTTAGCTTCAGGAGGAAAGGTCAATAAACGCCCACGGGGGGATCGGCAGGCCTGGACTGCCCACAGGAGAAGATGTACAAATAGCCCCAATCCTCTCACTCACTCACAGTTCGAAAAATTTAACCAACCCTCATTACCATTTCTCATCAATGAGATTAGCAAAAATAAAAAGAGCTGACACCCTCCATGCGTTGGGGCTATGGGGAGACAGGCCACCTAATACGCTGCTGAGCAGAGGGCAAAATGAGCCAACCCTTCCCAAGGGGCTGACAGGGCCCTGCGAGTCAGCAGTTGCGCTCCTGGGAATCAATCCTCTAGGTCCACCCGCACAAAAGCAAGATGAAACCTTTATCTGTTGCAGTGCGGTGGGTAATAGCGAAAGACTGGGAACAATTCAAAGGTCCAGGCTTAGGGGACTGGTCGAATAAACCATGCTACATCTACACAATGGAAAACGAGCGTGCTGATAGAGATCTCCAGGACAGACTGCTAATTTTAAAAAGCAAGACACAGAACAGTATATATACCACTTTTTGTGAAAGGGGAAGCATTAAATACACACACACATACACACACACACGCACACACACACGCACACACTCATTTGCTTGTATTTACAAGTTGCAACCTGTAGAAAATGTGGAAAAGGCTTGGACGGGAGCAAGATTTCTCAGTGTTTACCTTTTTATATGGGGGTAAACCATATAAATACATTACCAATTTTTTCAAAAAGGAGAGGTTGTATAAACCATTTTTCACAGGAGTGTGAAGAATAGGACAATCCCAGCTTGGAAGAAACAAAGCTGAGGAGGCTTCTGGGAAACCCGGGTTGAGGCAGGTGAATTCTCACGTTGGCATCAGTAAATCAGAGGAACCTGGATCCAGAGCTCAGGAGGCGCGCATGGAGAGGTGGTCTCTGCCCTGTGTGATATCACCTGCTGGGTGTGGGTGTCCCTGAGCCCCTTGACATTTATTACAGCAGAAGTCAGAGAACTGGAGGTGAATGGGAGGCAAAGGCAGAAACATGAGGATTCCCTCCCAGGCAGCATGCCAGGTGCATTTATTTGCTTTCTGGATTTGGACAGTAATGGCTGAAGCATGCTGCTCATCAAATATTTATGTCAAAAAAGAGGGCAAAGCATGTGCTGGAATATTCTGCTTAATTCAACAGATATTCCTGAAAAGTTGAGAATCCTGGAATTTTGTAAAATCAAATCATACCATAAATGCAACAGGTAAGTTTGCTCTCTCAAGAAATTCTGTGAGGGACTTCCCTGGTGGCGCAGTGGTTAAGAATCTGCCTGCCAAGGCAGGGGACGTGGGCTCGATCCCAGGTCCAGGAAGATCCCACATGCCATGGAGCAACTAAGCCCATGTGCCACAACTACTGAGCCTGTGCTCTAGAGCCCGCGAGCCGCAACTACTGAGCCCACGTGCTGCGACTGCTGAAGCCCACGTGCCTAGAGCCCGTGCTCCACAACGAGAAGCCCGTGCACCGCAATGAAGAGTAGTCCCTGCTCGCCACAACTAGAGAAAGCCCGCACGCAGCAGCGAAGACCCAACGCAGCCAAAATAAAGATTGAAAGAAGTTCTGTGGGAAATCCTTATTAGGAATTGTTATCTCCTGCTAGTCCTGTTTTGGGAATCTGAGTTTGCCTGAAGAAAGCTGCATTTAACCAGCCTAAATGGGAAAGGCGTTCACGTTTCTGCACCTTTGGGCATTTTTCACAAGGTGTGGCCTCTACATAAAACAGCAGAAGGCCAAGGTCCTAAGTGCAAGCCCAAGGTCCTAAGTGCAAGCCAGCACCTCTATGCACAGAACCACTGGCTTAGCAGTTTGACCCACTAAACATGGCTGATCCTACCTGCTGTGCGGATTGCCCCTCAGGAGGGGAGCCAAGAGGAGGTTAATTCTGAGAGTCTGCTTTCTAAAGGATCAACTTGAAACAGGCATGCAAGCAGCAGCTGGCACTGCAAGGGACACAGACAAACCCCCTTCCTCAGTTGTCAGTGGCTTTAGCAACAAGGCTCCCCGCTTCTTACCCTGAACTAGAAAAGTCTTTCTACACAAGAAGCAGCCACTCATAGGTAAATTCCAAAGGCTCCTGCAGCCAGTGTCCTTTGCATCCTGTCCCCAAGAGGAGGGCCCACAGCTGGTCAATAAACACCATGGATCCCTTTGTCCATTCCCAGGAGGCACCACTGCAGGAGCCCCGCAGGTACCAGGCAATGCTGAGCACGTTTGTTGGTGCTGGACTCAGAGTAAACAACGCCAACGACCCCTCAAGTGCTGGGCTTTACCTGCCCCTTAGGAAATGATGAACTAAAGAGGAAGAAGCCTGTCACAGGGAACACGCACCACTGAATGTGCCTTTCCTAGTAGATACCATCAATTTTACTTTTGATTAAAAAGAACACTGGCTTGTCCACTTCACTGGCACACACTACAGAGAATGTGGTTTTATTCCTTCATTCCACTGGCGTTTATTAAGTACCTACTACGTGCCAGACTCAGCCAGCTCATGTCATTTTGAGGGTTACTGGGGCTGAAGGTGCTGGCAGAGGCAGGGCTGCTGCTGCCAGATTGTGCCTTTGTGTGACTTAGGAAAAGGCCACCCCTCCAAGTGCACCCAGCCTTGCCGGCTTGACGGAGTCAGAATGAAGTGCCCCCTCCTCCTGGCAGAGGCAGTTCTAGCCCAGGACACATAGTTTTTGGAGAGATCTGAGCCCCACTTAACTTCCTTGGCCAGCTAGTCTTGTGCAGTGAACGATCTGTACAAGAGTTCAAAGCAGCCCTGTCAAGAAGTCACAATCCAACTCTTCTGCTTCTTGGCCAGACATTCAACCTTCCCCTGGCAACTTGTCTGAGCAGCCAATCATGACCTTACACACCCATATGAAGCTTCACGGTCTAATGTGCAGGTCACGGTCTAACATTGCAAAAGGTTTGGGTAGTTCAGGTACAGGACAGGCACCAAGTCTGCTGGCTTCAACACTTTTCCAATTTGCCTGAGGTTCTGGTTGAATAAACCTGGTGTGATGGTTTCATATCAATAAAGTCCTCACCACGCCTCGATAAAGTCCAAGCAGCTTTTGGGTCCTGATTCCTCTTTCCGTCCTTAGATTTGTTTAGCTCACACCGAGAGCTAAACTGCCATCACTCGTCTCTGAAAAGCAGGCAAATTTTGAGGTCACTGCAAGCTTGGGAATCTTAGTCAAAGGGCTCCAGTGCAGGGGGGCTAAAGGTTTCATGTCCAGTGCTCAGGGACATCTTGGCTGGTAGCATCTGTAGCTAAGTAAAAGCCTGATTATTCTACATGGGTGAAGTTAAGATTCCACCCCCACGGGCTCATGTGGGTTTGCACACGGCCACTGGGGATGAAGGCAATGCTCTCTACGTGGCACGCAAGCACGGCGATGACCACTGATTCAGAGCCCACCCAGGGAGCATTTGTGATGACAGCAACCCAAGTTAAATGAGAACTTATGCTCCTCTTCTCAGTCAACCAAGGGGATCCTATGTCAGTTACGTGACACTGACTGCAAGAGGAATGGTAGTCTATTCTGTAAGAAAGCAAATGGAATATAAGGCCTCCCAACCCTCTGGCCCCAAAGTCACGTGCTTACAATCAAGGAATGTGAAAAATTACAAAAGACTCTTAGCAACTGATTCACTAAAGCAGACCTAAAAGAAAATCTTCTTTGAGCTACTAATTCTCCAGCAGAGGTGAAAATATCAGAAGTCTTTTAGCAGTCTACAACACTCTGGTTTTTATTATACAGGAGATGATACAGTAATCCTCCAAAATACAGAGCCATTAAGAGAAGACAAAAACCCCCCTTGTCAGGGGATGGCAACCAGACACTCCCACCTAAGCACTTTTACGACACCCAATAAAGCCTGACACAATAAACCAGACATTTAAGTGACTCTAGAAATGATTTTCAAGAGACTGGGCACTAAATGGAATAATCCACCTAGAAGTAACCTTCAGTCAAATCACCTCCCCCCTCTGCCCTGGGTCCAAAGCACTGGGCTAACCGCTCTTCCCTTTCTTCCTGAGAGAGAAGTGGGGAGACAGGACCTGTCAGTGGGAGCTGGCTCTAGAGCAGGACTCAGCTGGTGCCCCCATCTCCGCTCAAGGCCCTCTTGGGGAATCCAGGCATGGGAGAGACTGACTCTACAGATCCCTTCAGGCCTGCTGGGTCTCTGAGGCAATTCTGGAAGCTTCGATTCGACTTCTATGGCTGCAGAGGGCAAGGAGCCCAATGAGCCCAATGGCAAGGCACTGGTAATACTCCTCAGGCCGGTCATCTCACCCCCAAAAGGAGCCCTCTCCTCCTGTTTCTCTTGGTTTGAGTTACAGCCTCTAAACGAAACTTCCTCCATAAGGAAGCACTTTTAGCTGGAAGCACCTCCACTGCAGCTCCCTGGCAGAGCTCTTAGTGCACAGTGTATGGAGTCAGAACAACTCTGGGTCACATCCTCGTCTTGCCGCTTAGGGAGCCTCAGCTTTCTCACCTGGGCTGCTGTGAGGACTGGTCAAGATCATAAATGTAAAGGGGTTAGACTGGGGCCTAGGATGTAGAACAGCTCCATAAATGGAGTCGCACGACTGTGCTGAAGGTATATTTTTTTACCTATTGAACTCTCCCATTAAACTAATGGCAGGTATGTCTTCTTTGTGACTGTCTTAGAGGCCTCTGACACGCGGCAGGTGCTGTATACACACAGCTCCTCAATGCAGGGCTGGGACATGAGGGATCTGGGAAGTGACAGTTTCCATAAAGTCAAGGTTGGTGAACTGCGTCTGCAGGCAAACCCAAATTTCAAACATCTCTTAATTAGATGAACCTGCAAACTTCCAAAAGGGCCTCTCTTTTACTGCTAAATAGTTCTCACATGTAACTCAAAGACCTTCGATTGCTATGCAAGCTGGTGTTTTTTCTAAAACAAAACTAAAATCCTGCTATTTGTAGCTAATAAACCAGGTTTTACTGAGTAACTGTTACACCAATGGATTATCTTTTATTTTCTATACATGCTCATTGGCAAAAATATGGGGAGAAGCGCCACAATCCCACGATCCATTTGTCTGTACTTTCTTTTCTATGCGTAATTTTTTTTTTTGCGGTACGCAGGCCTCTCACTGTTGTGGCCTCTCCCGTTGCAGAGCACAGGCTCCGGACGCACAGGTTCAGCGGCCATGGCTCACGGGCCCAGCCGCTCCGCGGTATGTGGGATCTTCCTGGACAGGGGCACGAACCCGTGTCCCCTGCATTGGCAGGCGGACTCTCAACCACTGCGCCACCAGGGAAGCCCATAAATTTCTTTTTTTATTAGTTGTAAGTGTAATAATGCACTGTAACTGGGCACACCACCCTTCCCCTACTTATCCTAGGGTGGACTTCATGGATTATCGATTTTTTTTTTCAAGTTTCTAATAAGAAAGGAAAATGGGACTGAAATCTAGGAGAATTAATTTGTTGAACAAATGAACACTGCACTCCATTTCATGTTTAAAAGACACAATGAGAATTGCCTGATTGTATTCTCTTACTTCTTAAGCACTGCTTGACAGGACTATATAAATTACTGAGCCTTTTTAGATTTGGGGGAAACATTAAAATTTCATATAGTTGTTTTCCTGTTACAAAAATAATGTATGCTCATAACATTTAGAAAATTTCAGTAAGTAATAATTTAATGTTAATATTTGTTGAGCATAGACTATGTGTCAGGCACTGTTCTAAATGCTTTAGAGAGATTAACTCGTTTATCCCTCCCAACACCTCACTGAAGCACCGAGGTATTAAGTAACTTGCCCACACGCTACACACCTAGAAGCACGAGCCTGGAAGCCATCACTATGCTATGATGTTCTAAGAGAGAAAAGAATCAATAATTTATTCAATCGAGTCCTCCGCTGCTTCAGAGTATAATGTCATAGGCAAGAAATGATTCATAATAATACTGTACCCTTTACAGTTATTTAAAAATATTATAAGCATGATCTGAGTCCCTGTGGAACAATTAGTAAAAGAGAAGTCATCTGTGGCACAAGCCAGGATTCCAATTGGCCCAATCCTATGCACCTGACATGCATTAAGAACACAACAGACACTTAAAAGGGTTTGTTTTCAAGATGGAAGCATTTTTTAAATTTTGCAAATGAGTCAATGACATGATAAGTAGATTCCCTGAATTAATGGAACACCCAGTCTCACAAAAGTTTACCATCAGTCACAACGCTTTTACAAAACGTTTATGAAATGCCGCTAGTCCTTTCCTAAACACTTTTTAAAAAAATATTTATTTATTTATTTTTGGGTCTCCGTTGCTGCACGCGGGCTTTCTCTAGTTGCGGCGAGCGGGGGCTACTCTTCGTTGCCGTGCACGGGCTTCTCATTGAGGTGGCTTCCCTTGTTGAGGAGCACGGGCTCCAGGCAGCGGGCTTCAGTAGTTGTGGCGTGGGCTCTAGAGCACAGGCTCAGTATTTGTGGCACACGGACTTAGTTGCTCCACGGCATGTGGGATCTTTCTGGACCAGGGCTCGAACCCGTGTCTCCTGCATTGGCAGGCGGATTCTTAACCACTGCACCACCAGGTAAGTCCCCCTAAACACTTCTTGAGGCTTATCTGTTAGCACTGGACATCAGTACATGAAAAATAACTGTATACTCCAGGTCACATTTTTTTCATACTTTAATTAAAAATCATACTAGGTAAAAGACAAATATTTCTGTTTCTGTTTAATGTCCTACCCAGGGCTAATAAGCATGACTATTTTAAATATAAATTCTCTTCAAAGTTAAAATATGAGTAATGAAATGATTGTCTGGCTCTAAAAATACTATACGATGTAACTTCACACTAAAAACACATTAAAACTGTTACTCCAGTAATCATAATTATTCATACCACTGTGGTAGAAACATGACACACATATGTAAACAACTATTTTAGATACTTTAGACAGATAGATGGATAGACATCTTGCTCTATATATCTATAAAACCAGGTAACTTCTTTGGAATTTAATTGCTCTAGCATTCCAGAAGCTTTATCTATCTACCTACCTATCTACCTACCTACCAATCTATGTACCTACCTATCTATCCATCTATCTATAAAATCAGGTACCTTCTTTACCTGATTTATTTGCTCTATCTAGTGTTTCCAGAAGGTTCAAACTGCCATCTTTTAATGTATCCAGTAGCCGGCTGCTGGTCAGTAGATAAAATATCTAATAATTCTGAACATTATCTGTGTATTAGGTGCAAAATGTTTTCCAAAGACTGTTTCATATACTTTCATAAAAACCCTCAAGACGGAGACCACTATCATCCTCATTTTACAAATCAGACTGAAAACGGTTAAATAACTAATATTCCCATCCACATCTGTCACACCAAAACCATACATCAAACCACTGTTAGGCTGCTTCTCTTCCAAATCAGACTCCAGAAAAATTTGACTTCCATAACTTGCCTCCCTAAATTAAGCTTAAGCTGACATATAAAACTTAAAAAAAAACACCCAATAAAAATCCAACACAATAAATGACATAATTCCAAATCTGAAATTTTCTTCTCTCAGAAAGAGGTAAACAAAACTAATCTGATATTAGCTAGCCATTTCTTCAAGTGTTTGGACTACGCAGCTTTTTGCTATCACATGACGACCACCCACGTCCTTCAACAAGTGACAACGTAAGCCCAACACCGCAAATCTCATTGTTTGAGAGCGAGGCTTTCAAATGAGACTGGAGCTTGTGACATTGAAAATTTTTATAGTATTAATCTTTCCGGTTTCTTGTGAAACACAGATCCACATTTTTATGTATTTCTACACAAATCTAAATGCTGTCCAGATTCAACACCTTCCTGAATTACCTGGGTTAAAAACAGTAAAAATACAACTGCATTTTTTTTTATAAGGCCTAAAGACGCAGCCCTTAGATTCTTCAGCATTTTTTGGACTTAAACCAGGGTTTTATGGTGTTAGTTTACCGTTAGAGAAGGCAAAGAAACTGAACGGTTGATCCCAAGGTCCTTTTATCACTGAAGTCTCTGTAAAACGTTTGATTACTTTAAAAATTTATGTGTGAATCATATGTTTGTTTCTTGAAAACAGGTCTTGCTGACACATATACTTTTTTTTTTTTAAAGAATCAAAACAGCTCCTTACTTGAATGTGACTGTTTTGGCAACAGTTAAACGCAACCCCGTCATTCTAGCGCTGCTGGCCTTCCTGGTTCTCCTAGGTGAGGGCCGCCATCCTGCGATAATTTACACGCAGGGCTGCGAAGCACCAGCAATGGTGCAGTGTGGTGACTAGCACTTTCAAAACAAAGCCAAACTCGGCTTTTAAAGTAGAGAACACACAGACACAGTCCCTACCTCTGACAAGGTCCAAAAGATTCCTTATAGACAGTCTATTCAGACGAAGCTACAACAGCCTCAGGAAATATAAAGAGTCCACAAAGACAGTAGGGGGGCGGGGGAGGAAACAACTGATGGGAAGGAAGCTAATCATGTGAAGTTTGCCCAACTCCACAAGGTCTAATACATTCCGGTTTGTTTCCACTCAAAGCAGCCATTAAACGTGCCCTGACACGTGGGCGCGGGGGACCTCCCTTCTCGCCGGTTTTTGGCCATTTCTTTCTCTGTGCACTTGTTTGTATACAACCTCGCCCGGACAGGGGTGACCACAAGATGACAGGCCTCGGCAGTTCCTTCACTCAGATTTCTAGTTGCCCAAAGTTTCACTCCACGGCGGGGTTTTAACGAGAATCACGGGGTCCTTTTCGAAAGTTATGAATGGTTTAAGTCAAGTTTACAAGGCACAAACGGAAGGCGAGGGACAAGTGAGTGTCGGACGACTTCAGTGACAGCGTTTTAAAATTAGCTTTAATTGATATGCCCTAGTTAAAATTTTTTTTTAAAGTCACTCTGATCCACGCAGTAAGTGTCGGGGCAGTACTTTTTAAAAAATCACACAAGACTCACGTCTGAGTCTTGACCTCCTCAAACCATCCGCAAATACAGTCTCCGGGCCACTCACTGCTTGGGGGTCCCTCGCGGGATGTGTGATCTGAGTCCTCGCTGTGACCCGCTATTTCCCCGCCAGACCCCCAGCGCCGAGCGGGTTCCAGGTCTGCGCACACGCCGCCTAGTCCCCAGAAAGAACGGAACAAAGTAGGGAAGAGGGGCGTGGCGCCCCGGTCTCCCCCAGTTGTCCGCCCTCCTCCCGAACCTGGCCCGAACCAGGCAAGCACGAGCGGGGAACGCCGGAGCCTCCCAGCCCCAACCCGGTGCGGGGCGCACTGCCGCGGGCAGACCAGGAAGCAAGCGAGCGAGCTGGGAGACCTCTCCTCCCACTCCCGCCCTCGTCCCGGGGGCCGCGCCCCCAGCCCTGGCCCCGCAGGGCCCCTGGCTTCCTGCGCCCTCCGACCGCCGCCCGTCGAGGGCGAGAGCGCCGTCTGACTCCGGGTCTCGGCGTCCCTTGCCCTCCCTCCCCCATCCCGGTCTCCGGCGCCCAGTGCCCCACCCAGTCCCCGAAATCCTCCTTCCTTCCTTCCTCCGTTCCCTCCCTCCATCTCGCTTCCCAGCACCGGGAACTCGGAGGCGGCTCCTGAACTGGCCAGCCGACGCCCCGCGCTGCGCCCCTGTCCCCTCGGGGACCGGACCCGCCACCTGCGCCCGCCGCTCGGTGCTCACTCGCCTGCCGGTGCGCTGCCCCTGCCGTCACCGCCGCTGCCAGGGACTCTGTCTCTAAGGGCTCCTGGAGACGACTCCGACCTCTTCTCCTGCTGCTCCTCCCGGCGGGCGCCGGCTCCGCCTCGCTCGGGTAGGCGGGGCGGACAGCCCGACGGGCGGGGCGGCGGCCGCCTCGGACTCCTTCCTCCAGGCCCGGCCCTCCTCCCTCCTGCCAAGACGCCCTGGCTGTTCCCTGGTTCGGCCGCCGAACCCGTGTCAGGTCTGGGCCGGCAGAGGGGAAGAGTTGGGAGCGTTGAAGTCCTGCAAACGGCTGGCTGCCTTGGCCACCCCCAGTTTCCCTTCCCCGACTTCCCCGTAGCCTTGGAAGTTCAAGGATTCTCGGGCCGCCCCACTTCACAGCCCTCCACCGGGTCGCTCTGATTCCTGAGAAGTTTCCTTCGCGTGCGAACGCTCGAACGCTCGGCAACTCTTAAGCCAGCCGTCCCTTAGGCCGCCAATACGCACGCCGCCAACCCCCTACACAAAAGTTAGGCTCTGCTCCAGGAATTTCTTAAGAAAACAGTCACAGTAAAATTTAAAGGGCCCTGGGGCCACAGAGAGATTTTGCTTTCCAGAAAATGGAGCTATAACTGCGGATTGTTGAATTTTTAGTACATCCACTCATCACGTGCATCCCCTCCATCTCTCGCCGTGAGATTTGTGTTTCCGAACGCCCAGTACCTGGTAGAGTTCTGCTTAATGAATGGATTCAGGGTGGGGTAGTTTGAAAAGCCACTTGTTTCCACAGACTTCTGACTATTCGTATATAGAGCCATTCAATGAACACTCATTGAGCACCTGCTGTGTGCCAAGCATTGCAATAATGGTGATTGGAGAGACACAAAGATGAATCAGAGGGGGGACTCACCCTCAAAAAGTCCAGAAAGAGTCCAGAAAGAGTAAAAAAGTTGGATGTGCAGAAATCTTACCATTCAGTGGACTTCTTGCAGGTTCCTAGGTATCTGCTTTCTTGTTTGACAGGGTGGAGATAAAAGAGAAGAGAAGGCCAAAGCAGCTCACTTAAAACCAGTGTGGGCAGAGTCCAGACTTGAAATGGAGTCTTAAAGCGTTGGTGAAGGATGTCTGTGAGTTGACTTTCACCAACTGAGGAGAAGTGAGGCCTAGGGAAGCCAGGAGCCAAGGACTGCAGTGAGGACATTATCTTCTCTCTTTCTTCCCTCCTGACCCCTGCTCAAGTATCATTCTCGGTGAAATCTTTTGACCAGGCTGTAGAAGGGGTACTGCGGGTATAAGAAGTCTGTGGTTGGATGCTTTGCCCCAGGACTGTGATTCTTGCAACCTGTGGATGGCGGTAGCTGTTGGTGTGCAATCCACAGGCTGCCAGGGGAGCTTTTTATTCCCCGCTTGGTACAGTGGCAGGAAATGCTTGACTGATTCACAGACACTGACGGTTCCAGGAATACACTCTAAACAGAGCAGCCTGATGCCAGCTGGGACTGAGACCATCACACACTGGAGTTTGTATCTTTTGGCCACAGACTACAGAATCGACT
Organism: Neophocaena asiaeorientalis asiaeorientalis; assembly: GCF_003031525.2. Lineage (NCBI taxonomy): Eukaryota > Metazoa > Chordata > Mammalia > Artiodactyla > Phocoenidae > Neophocaena > Neophocaena asiaeorientalis. The sequence continues at coordinate 1,191,585 of NW_020185328.1, forward strand.
CCTAAAGCCCTACCACTGATTTGCACTTCTGGAGCCCTTTATCGTCTAGTAAATGCTTTCATGTATGTAATTCTCATCTGGAAACTGAGGCACCAAGAATTGAAGGGGTTTATTGAAGCTTTTCTAATTTAGTGCTATTCAAAGTGTGGTCCACGGAACAATGACCATCTGGGAACTGTTACCCATCTGTAATGGGATAAGCACAGAAATTGAAGGTGAGCATGTAAAAACTTTTATAGCAATTTGAGTCATTTTCTGCCTGTTGAACTTCATAACGAAAGATGGCCTTGTATTCTGTATGTTTCTTTCATTTTTCTCGTTATCCATTTTGTATTTATCATGTTGGATAAAAGCATCAGCCTGCAACAGATTGAAAAGAAAATCCCACAGATAGTTTGAGATGCACTGATCTAGTCAGGAGCAAGGCAAGAATAAGAGCTAACACTTCCATGGCAGACGTGGCTTTAAGTGCTTAACGTATATTAACTCTATTAATCCAACCCTAGCAGGTAGGCTCAGAGAGGTTAAGCCGTGCAATCCAAAAGTGGCAAAGCCAGAATTCAACCCAAGGGGTCTGACTCCAGACTGTGTGCTTTTACCCACGACCCTGCATCCAGTCGTTCTTTTACCCACGACCCTCCATCCAGTCGTTCTTTCTGCTCTGCTGTGTCCAAACTTCAGTCATTCACATTTCATCTACATATCACTGGGCCTCCTATATGATTTTTTTAATTTATATTTTTGATTGACTTACTTTTGTTATTTCTTACACATAGGATGCTTGCTGTTAGTAATCTCACCTGTGAAATCATGACTTTGATGTGCTAGCATCAGTCTCTTACTCTAGATCACATCAAAGTAGATGCTTAACACCAGCAGTTGCTGTCAGTGTTCTGCCACATCCCCTCTGATCCTTCTCCAGTTTCGTGCACACTGGCTCCAGGTGTGCATTCATTCCCATCACCTGATCCTGGCACCTGGGACTGAGACCACCATACACTGGAGTTTGTATCTTTTGGCCACAGACTACCGGAGTTTGTATCTTTTGGCCACAGAATCAACTGGCACCTGCATCTCATTGTCAGAACACCACCCTCAGCTGCAGGATTTACTTTGCTGGCTCACAGGGCAGCTGGAAGTACCTGGGAATTGATGTTCCTCCATCCCCGCCTCAACCTTTAACCAGTGACTATGGCCATATAAATACGCCAGTTCCTTTGCTCTCAGTTGGAACAACTTCAGGGTGAATTTCCACTGTCTACAGGGCTCCCTACGAGATTGAGCTAAATTCTCTCCCCACCTCTGTGGGAACTGATGCCACATTCTTGCTTGTCCTTCTTACCCTTCCGGGACCTACTTCCCACTCCCCCACCTAGGAACACATCCTAATCAGGACCAACTATATAATTTGCAGAGCCTGATACAAGATTTTAAAATGCTCACAAATCATTAAGAATTTCAAGATGGCAACAACTATTAAACCAAGTATGGGGGACATGTGTCACATGTCACATACAGGTGTGTGACTTTACAGGCTGCACAACAACGATGTAGGCCTGGATGCTAGTAAGTCATTTTCACTTTTCTTTTTTTAAAAAAATAAATTTGTTTGTTTATTTTGGGCTGCGTTGGGTCTTCATTGCTGCACGCGGGCTTTCTCTAGTTGAGATGGACGAGCGGGGGCTGCTCTTTGTTGCAGTGCATGGGCTTCTCACTGCAGTGGCTTCTCCTGTTTCAGGGCACGGGCTCTAGGCGCACAGGCCTCAGTAGTTGTGGCTCGCGGGCTCTAGAGTGCAGGCCCAGTAGCTGCGGTGCACGGGCTTAGTTGCTCCGCGGTATGTGGGATATTCCCAGACCAGGGCTCGAACCTGTGTCTCCTAGCATTGGCAGGCAGATTCTTAACCACTGTGCCACCAGGGAAGCCCTCACTTAAGTTCCTATCTCAGGGTCTGCTTCTGGAGAATCCCAAGCTGAGATAACAACTATTAAAGTAAAAGCCAGCGCATTCAAGTACTACCAAAATCATCTTGTATAATACACTGGTGGTCAGCATCCCACACCTTGGGAGCCCACCTTGTAGAAGGATGGGTCATGTCAAGTTGTACATAAAAAGCTTGAGCCACAGGAAGAGGTATAGCAGTTGAGAATGCTTTAGGTTAACAAATGATGGGGCAGAAAACCTGGGTTTTCTTCTCAATTCTGACACGGAATGATACGCACAAAGTGTGAATTTGGGTGGTATCTTAGATTGAGTTACCTGGAAACATACCTTGCATGAAGAAGACTTATGGGCGAGTGGTTAAAAAGATACACCTGTAAGGAAGCAAGGCCGGCAGGATAGGGCAGAGGACAAGGATGCCTCTCAACATGGTTACAGCTGGACCTGCAGTCCAGGGGGGACTGGAGGTAGGTGGCTCTTCAGAAATGGACCATATTGAGTCCAGTGTATTGGACCTTTGTATCTCCATATCCTGTATTCCTGGGAAGAGGTGTTGCATTAGGCAAAGCAGTTCATTAAGGGTAATGCCCACTGATGGACACAGCTGTGAGTGGTCAGGAACCAATATTCCCAGCAACTCGGGAACAGGTGTGTCACCCCTGAACAGGGGGTCTGGGAGAAGCTCCAGAGTATACACTATAGGCGGGTTATCTCCAAGGTCTCACTTGGGCTTATAGTCAGTCATAACTGGCATTCTCAGCCCAGCCCAGGAGGACCTGACCCCTTGGTCTTCCATTAGCACCTGGGCAATGCTTGGTTGCATTTTGCCTTCTTTATACTATGAACCTATTTAATTTCCAATTTTTTCTTTCTCCAGACTTCTTCAAAACTCTTTTTTCTTTCCCTTTCTGTTTTCTGCTCCCACTATCTTCCACCCTCCCGTGGCACTCGAGATCAATCAATCAATCAATCAGTTGCTTATGAAAGAGTGACGGTGTAGTGCAGTAAAATTTTTTGCATGAGGCAAGGCCTTTGAGATTAAGTCCTGGCTTTGCCACTAACAATCTGTGTGAATTTGGTGCAATCATTTCACCTTACTGGGCTGTGGCTTGTCCTTTAAATAAAGAGATTTACAATGGTCTCTAAAGTCCCAATTCTATGAAATTTAAACATTTTTTAAAAGATGGCTTTCTCTGCTATATAGTCCCTTATAAAGCAAGCAAGAGAAATGGTTTTAGAACTCAGGACAGCTGACTGTTTTTAAATTAATTACAATTCGTTGGTGAAGCTCTTCTTCTATGAACTTCTACTCAATAGTCAATAACAACACCCTAACTAAAGGCTCAGTCAGAAGGAGATGGGGAAAGAGGAATGAAAGAAATGAGGCAAATCAATCAGTCTGTGGGCGATCAGGTCTCCACGGACTTCACAACAATTTTCTGGGATATCAGCGTTGCTTCCTAAGGATTTTATTTCTTCTAATGCTCATGGCCACACTCTTTGCCTGAACCTGCCCTAAAAGTTATGAAGAGAGCTTCTTCTTTTTGAATAGGTTACCTGGGTAAGTTTTTCACAAACTGGTTTTTCTGCTCAGTCAGAGGCTGTCATCTTCTCATGTAGAAGTTAGGTCAGGGAAAAGCACCCACAGTCTTGGAAACCCCCAAGTAACTTGTTGAAACACGTATCAGCAGAGGCAGGAGCTATGACCCAAACTGTGACTACAAATCAGTAGTCAGTTCAATGCAGTTCCATCCTCAAATGGATGGAAGCCTCCAGAGGCCTGGGTGGGAGTGGCCCAAAATTGAGTCACTAACTCAAGTTAGTTGATTACTAACTCAAAATTAGCTTTCTGGCTTATTACGGAGCTAGGCTCTCTAGCTCTGGAGAATGGAAGTCCCCAGACACTGTTGTATAGAGGTCAAATGTGTGGGCTCAAGAATGAACAAATTTCCCATCATTGAAGGGGTTCAACCAGTGGTCAACTAGGAAGTAGAGATGTAGATGTTATCAAGGGAAGCAACCCAAATGTTCACCAGGGGAGATATATTACCTCCATCTAAAGCACTCTGTGAAAAGAGGTAGATCTAAATATATTCACATGAAAAGATGCCCCAAATATATTTTTGAGCATAGAAAGCAAGTTACAGAAGACCATGAATAGAATTTCCCACTCATGTATAAAAAAAGCATACACACACAAGCACAAATGTCTGTATGAGTATATCTGCAGTGATGTTTGGCAAAATGTTAAAAGTGATTTTATCAAGGTGGTAGGGTTTTGGGTAACCTACACTTTTTTTATATTGCATGAATTTTTTTTTTTTTACAACGAAAGTATAGCCTTTCTTTGAATAATGTGGGGTTTTTCCCCATGCTAGAAATATATCTCTTTTCATATTATAAAAAGAAGAAAAAAGGCACTGTGTTGACCAGCAGTTGGCAAACTATGGCCAAGGGGGGCAGACCATCGGCCATCTGTTTTTGTGAATAAAGTTTCATTGGAACACCACCACACCCATTCATTTATCTATTGTCTTTGGCTGTTTCTACTTACAGAGCTGAATGGTTATGACAGAAACCTTATGGGTCACAAGGCCTAAAATATGTATCTGCCTCTTTAGAGTTGTGGTAACCCCTGGTGCAGACAATTCGACTAGAAAACTTTTTCAGTATGGCAAATTGCAGCCTAGATCTTACTAGTTCTTCAGATTTTAACATATCTGACAAAACCCAAACATGGTCTGTATATTTTAAAGTACCTCCCAGTTCTGAGTAGTGATTAGGATAGCGCAGCAAAGAGACGACACATACTTTCCTTCTTCCTCCCCCTCCTTCCTTTCCTTCTGCTCCCCTTTTTCTCTGTCTGTTTCTCTTGCTGTTCCTTCCCATTCTTCCAATGAGATAGGGTAAGCAACGTGTTCTCCATTTTGCCCTCAGACACTGTCCCGCCTGAGCGAGGACTAGGTAGAGGACTGAGGTTCCTCTCTCCTTCTGGCTGGGTCTCTCCAAGATAAAATGATTGAGGAAGTTCTGGACAGAATAAACTATCCTGGGAGAGGAGGGTAAGCTCCCAAAGAATCAACCCAGACTTGGAGGAAAAAAAGCCAGGGGAGTTGTGGAGGATAGGAGACTACCAGGCTCCAAGGGGAAAGGCTGGGAACTGGATGGAGCAGATCCCCTCTCTCTCTCCCCGCATTCCTCCGTCACACTCTGCTCCAGTTTTCCTTCCTGCATAATCCAACTGGTCTCCAGGTACACAGAGGAGGTTTGGGATGTTTCTCCTTCACCATCAGTGGTACCCAGCATCAATACTCTCACTTACTGAAATCACACAAGCAAGGGTAGCTAGTGCCAGTCTGGCCATGCCAGGCCCTTGCTCATTGCCAGAATTTGGCCAGAAGAGCTGGATGGTGGCCCTGATGTGGGATGTACTCAGATGCTAAGTAATTAAATGGTTCAACAGAAACATTCTCTTTGTCAACCACTCGCCCCAGACCTTCCCTGAAGAAAATATAAGGCCCCTGCAGTGTCAGAAAGAGAAGCAGCCTGGTAGATGATTAGATTATTGGTCCATCTATAGCCTATGCTACAGGGCTTTGATTCAGACAGAGTCTAATAGCTGTGGACCTGTGAGCTAAGTTGTGATGGGAATGGAAAGTATTTTCTCTGGCACTCTGATAACAGACCTGTTAATTTCATTTAGCTTTATATTCTGGTGAGAATGGAAAAAACCAAGCCTGCAACCTCTGTGACTCCAATTTACACTGCATGGTTGTCAAAATATCTAAAATGTTCTTTTCAGAGTGTGGGGGAATCTCAGAAAAATGTGATAAAAATGCTGTTTTTTTCTAGTATTTCAGTATTACTCTAGAAATACTGAGATAATGGAATAATACCAACAATAATGCCAGGGTTTAAATACAAAACCTGGCATCGTTGTTGGTATTATTCCATTATCTCAGTATTTCTAAAAATAAAAATATGGACTGTTTCTATCCTGAGACTACCCTGCGAATTACATACACTTTCAAATTTTGAATGTAATAAAGGTGCACTCATTTAAAGAGTGTTCTGACCACATTCTTCTCCTGTTTAAACACTCCCCAGGTGTCTTATTGTTATTTTCTTTCCTATTTCCTGGGTTACTAGGAAGGCTGAGCATCTTTTCTTGTATTTATTAGTCATGTATGGTCCTAGTACCAATTTGGGCATGGATCTACTTCCAGAGGTCTCTGATGAATTGTGCTCGATATTTTTGTATTGCTATAAATAGCCTTGATCTTTGTTCTGGAATATAGTTAAGTTACTGGAACCAAATTTATCCTTTTAGGTCTTGCTTTTAAGATAATTCGGCAGGATTAGGGCAGTTATCACTCTAGGGCTAATTTTTCCCCCTACTGAAGGCAAATTGTTTGTCTACCCAATGATCCATAAATCTTGAGGTTTTCCAGTCTGGCTGGTGGGAAGAGGCAGCATTTCTGGTCCTGGTCCTGTGTCAGCATCAGGCACCGTTACGTCTAACCCTTACAGCTGGTTCTTCCCTGGCCTTGAGTAGTTGCTTTACCTGCACAAGTTCATCCTTACTCATCATACACATCATCGTACTCAGGGGGGACACTCAGCTAGTCTCTGGGTTCTCTTTCTGTTCAGCTCTCTTCTGTCTGGTGCTCTTTCCAGTGAATCCTAGTTGCCTTGATCTCCCTGAGCTTGCATCCCCATCTCCTTGACCCAAGGAGCCCACCAGCTCTTCCGGAATTCCCCCGTCTCTGCTTTGCCTGGAAACTCCTTCAAAGCAGTCAGTTAGGGGACTTGTAAGACTCCATTTGTTTTCCAGCTCTCAGGGATCACTGTCCTTTTGTCACCTGATGTACAGTGTTTTGCAAACTGTTGTTTCATATATTTTGTCTGTTTTTAGGTTACTTCAGGTAGGAGGATAAAACCAGTTTTTTTTACTCCATCTAGACTATAAGCAGCAGTCTCCCCTATCACTCGAAACCATGCCTTATTCTTCTTTTCCACTTATCATTATATAACATTATTTTGCACATTTATTTGTTTAGTGTCTGTCTCCCTCATCAGACCATAAGCTATATGAGGGAACTTACTATGTCTGTTTGGTTTACTGTTGTGTCCTCAGCTATAATAACTTCGCCTGATGTATTCTAATGCTCATTAAATACTGAATGAATGAAAGCTAGACCAGAGCCAGATCATGGGAGGCTTTGAATGCCCATCAAGGAAACTGAACAAGTTTTGCTGAGAGCAGAGGCTCTTATTCCAAGACTAGAATGACATAAGTAAAATTCTATTCATTTGCAATTTGAGGACATTGTGGGGTGCAATGCTGGTGACTTCACTCAAGCTCCTCTCTGTGTAAATCTGCCCAAGCTCTTGGTAGATTAGGTCACATTTTTTGGAATCTGCTTGGAACTTAGGAACCTGGCAGTCATAATGAATCTTGCCTTTGACCCTGCCTCTTAATCTGATTGGCTCTAAGCCCTTTACAAATATTAATTATGTCTCACAATGGAGTTGCCACCCTGACCTTTTTTCTTAGGCTGCTATCACTGAGACCAGTGTTCAGCACTTCTGTCCCATAATAGCATGCTTATTCCTCCTTCCTAAAAGAGAATGGTTAGGGTACTATCTTTACCAACATCCTTAAATTAATTAGTGTCCTAACAATAAGCTTGACAAGCAACTTTCTTAAATTTCACATGATAATTGTAAAAGCCTCTCCACTGGTCTTTCTGACTTGTCTTTAAGACAGTCTGCTGGAGGCAGGATAAAAATATTAGAAATTAGGGCTTCCCTGGTGGCGCAGTTGCTGGGAGTCCGCCTGCTTATGCGGGGGACATGGGTTCGTGCCCCGGTCCGGGGGATCCCACATGCTGCGGAGCGGCTGGGCCCGTGGGCCATGGCCGCTGGGCCTGCGCATCCGGAGCCTGTGCTCCGCAACGGGAGAGGCCACAACGATGAGAGGCCCATGTACCACAAAAATAAATAAATAAATAAGTAATGAGAAATTATAGCTACACTTATTTTGTGTTTTTTCCTTTTGTTAGTACAATAGTTCAGGGATAAATATATAAGTAACGCATATATTGGGCTGCATACTCAAAATATTTACTGAAGTACACAATAAAAATGTTTAGAGATCACAGATCTAGTCTCTCTCCCAATCCACCCTAAGTGAGGCCAGATTACTCTTCCTAGAAGGCACCTCTAATTGTGCTCCTTTCCTCTGCCAATACAAACAAATAAAAACAACAAACCCCAAAACCCCCAAACGTTCTATGGCTTCAATATAAGAAAACAATTTTTATAGTAAGTGACAGTTGAAAAGAAGGGAGCTTTTCTATGCAGAGACGCATTCAGTCCACAACTGTTAATAAGCCCTCACATCTGTACAACACGTAATTTTAAATGCACTGAACTTTGCCTACAGGCCTTCTGATTTCAGCAGAACATGGGTCTGCTCTCAGCCAAGATTTGTGTATATTTAGTTCTACTCTATGAAGCCTGTTAGGCCCAGTTAGAGACTGGACCCAGAACAATAACTGCAAGGCCATGAATGTTTCCCGAGACCCCATCAGTGAGTGTTAACAGACTGAATTACTGAAGAGATGATGGAAATAATGAACTTTAGACATGCTAAGTATACAGAAATAGCAACTGAGTAGAAACCAAGCCCAGCACACTGTGTGTGTGTGTGTGTGTGTGTGTGTGTGTGCGCGCACGCGTGTGCAAGTGCATAGGAGGGGGGACAAGGATTACCAACACACCAGACATGTGAATGAAGAAGGCTATTGTAGAAGAGGAACTTCTGGCCCTGGCTAGATACCACCTGACACCAAGTGGATTAGAAATGAACTGTCCAGTTGAGCCTTTCCTGAATTCCTAACGTACAAGCTCATGAACGAGTAGAATGGTTCAGTTGTTAAGTTTTGGCACAGGAGAGCTGAGAGTTGTGACATCATTTGAGTACCTGGATCCAACCCTGCCTGAAGCAGAACTACCCCTGAATTTTGCAGTGAGCCAGTACATTCCTTTTAGTTTGTTTATGCTAGTACATGTTGAGTTTCTGTCATTTCCAGTCAGGAGAATTGTGAATGATACAGCGACACTCTGTCTTTTCACTCAGGTGCAGAAGCTTCAGCTAATCATAATTCTCAGTTCTTGACTTACTCTCATCATTAATCGTTCAAGGGCCTTCTCTTACTTGACTGATTGACTGAATTTTCATTCATACCCTTTCTACCCTACTCCTACTCCCATTCCCTTCCTATTCACAGGCAAACATTCTAATTCTGTTGTGTATCTTTTTATTTGTATGTGTCCTTATAAAATATATATTGTTATTTTTTGTACATGTATTTTACTGTGGTATATTAATGGTATTGTATACTCTTTTATATATGAATAATACTTACAAGTTTTTCCAATTAGATGTTATGATGGGCCATAGTTTTCTCCAAAAATACATCTCCTGTTATAAATTTCCCCTCTAAGGATTATACAGTCTAATTATGTCCATTGTTACTGACAGTTATTTTTGTCTTCTTGGAATTAAAAAAAAAAACTCTTTTATTCTCTGTCTTCTTTCCCAACCCTGTCCCCTTCCATACACACTTATTTTTTAATAATAAATGTTTTGGTTATAAGGATGCAATATCTGGTCATCTCTTTGAGAGTATTAATGATTTTTTTGAGTTTTTTCTATTATTTTCATTGTCTCTGTTCTTTTCTCTTTAAAAAAATTTCTATTTCCTTTTTAAAATCTGTGCCTTTTGTGTTGGCAGCCTTCCTCAAATGTCTACTGATCCTTAGCTGATTCTGATTGGAACGTCTGTGTGTGTGTGTGTGTGTGTGTGTGTGTGTGTGTGTGTGTGTGTGCAGGGCTTGTTGCATAGGGGGGGTAGGTAATGTGGTGTAGATCTGGCTCTTTTGTCTGCCTACAGACCTCTATTGGTTTCTGTAGGCCCCTTTTCATGGGCTAGTCGGATACACCAGAAAGGATCAGACACTGCACTTGTGGGTGGGGAAGGTTTAAGCCTGGCTGCCATCATTCTAGGAGCCTGGAAGTTTCATCATGTTTTTTTCTTGTTTTGTTTTATTTTTTAAATCTAGATTTTCAGTTGACCTTGTTTTTTGAGTACCCAGTCCTCAACTGTGACTCATGTCATACTTTCTGGATGCCTGATCGTTTATTCATTCAACAAATATTTATCCAGTACCCCCTTAGCACTTTGTGCCAGGCATAATCCTAGGTGTTTGGGATCTACCAGTAATCAAATCAGATGAAAGTCCTGCCCTCATGGAGCTTACATTCTAATAGAAACAACATCTCCAGTCTTCTGTCAGAGTGGGGGTGGGGAAAGGGTGGCTGCAAAAGGAAGTGGGGGGATTTGGAGGTCTAAGTGCTCCTTATAAAGACTTTCAACCAGTCCTCCTATTTTCAGTCCCATTTTCACATCCCTATCTTCGAAAGTGCTCAGTGGCTCCAATTCTGAGCCTTTCTAGGTTTTGGTGGAATGGACCAGCTTTATGTTCACATCCTCCACCCTTCACAGACATTCTTTCAGATTTCCACTCTCTTGGTTCTGCTAAGCCGGTTGCCTTGTCACTTGTTCATCTACTTTCTATTTCTTGTCTGCTTTAGTCTTCTCTCCCGTTTTCCTTTTTCTTGTGACTTACACCTTCTTGTTTTTCATTAAATATTATTTTAGTGGGGCTTTTGGGAAGGAATAGAGATAATTCTGTGTTTGACTATAACTTTGTTTAGTCACATACCAGCAACTCTTCTCAGCTCTTCTCTACAGGCATAAAATTGCTTGCTTGACAGGTAAAAACGGTGCTACCCTGGACGGTGGCAGTATCACGTTTAGATTTTCTGATAGTCACATCTCTGTGAAGCTGTATGGCTTGAATTTAGAATGAGATCACACACTGTTTCTAGGCCTCTATTATCATGGCTCATTTTCTTTCTCTTTTTCTCTTGGCCCTTAGAACATGTCTCATTTAACTTTCTTATTCCTCGAATCATATTTTTCTTTTCTTTTATTTCTATCTTTTTTTTTAAGATTTTTTTTGATGCGGACCATTTTTTTTTAAAGTCTTTATTGAATTTGTTACACTATTCCTTCTGTTTTATGTCTTGTTTTTTTGTTTTGTTTTGGCTGCGAGGCATGTGGGATCTTAGCTCCCGGATCAGGGATCAAACCTGCATCCCCTGCATTGGAAGGCGAAGTCTTAACCACTGGACCACCAGGGAAGTCCCTTATCTTTGACTATCACCTTTTCCTTGCTTTGATACCCATGGTGAGAAAGTACTTCAGGCTACATTCCTAGTTATCCCATATATGTATTGTTATACAGTAAAATAGTATTTTTTTTTAAAGTTGGAAGGAAGTAATAGGAAGACTAGTAGCTAACATTTATGAAGTTCTTACTGTGTGCAAGACACTGTCCTAAGAGTTTTACATGCATTATCTTATGAAATTCTACTATTTTCCTATGAGATAGATATTATTATCATCTCCACTTTATGGATGAGATATTGGATTCTATCACCTTATTTTATAAATGCAAGACTAAGAGATTCTGCAACATCGTAAATCAACAATACTCCAATAAAAATTAATTAAAAAGAAAACTAAGAGAGATTAAAAACTTGCCTAAAGTCTTAACAGCAAATGAGTGAAGTTTTTAAATATTCATGAAATGAATCTGGTTTCTTTATTATCAAAGTCACAGGTACTTCTTGTTAGGAATATTTAAAAATTAATTAATTAATTAATTAATTAACTTTTGGCTGTGTTGGGTCTTGGTTGCTGCACGTGGGCTTTCTCTAGTTGTGGTGAGCAGGGGGGCTGCTCTTCGTTGTGGTGCATTGGTTGCTGCACGTGGGCTTTCTCTAGTTGTGGTGAGCAGGGGGGCTGCTCTTCATTGTGGTGCATGGGCTTCTCATTGTGGTGGCTTCTCTTGTTGCGGAGCACGGGCTCTAGGTGAGCAGGCTCAGTAGTTGTGGCTTGCGGGCTCTAGAGCACAGGCTCAGTAGTTGTGGCGCACGGGCTTAGTTGCTCCGTGGCATGTGGGATCTTCCTGGACCAGGGCTTGAACCCGTGTCCCCTGCATTGGCAGGCAGATTCTTAACCACTGTGCCACCAGGGAAGTCCTTTATTAGGAATCTGAAGTGGGGTTTTGGTGCCCCAAACCTCTAAGGCTCCCTGCTGAGGGAACTACATATCAATAGCCAATTAGAAAACAAAGTACCAGATTTATCTAAGAAAAGAGCAGGGATGTCTGGTTAGCTGTGATGGAGGGTTGGGCCTAGAACCCAACAAGGGGTTTCCTGGTCCTGCAAGTGGAGACTGGCTGAGTCTAGAAGGGCGAGGCCAGTGCAGCAGGTTCTAATTCACTCACCTAACCTGCTGTGCAGGAGAGAAAGGCTGGCTGCCTCACCCTCACATTGCAGACCAAAAACCTGGGCAGAAAGCACAAGTATTGCTCGGCCTACCTCCAATGGGGACAGCTGTGTCCAGGGTGTGACTGCCACCGTGCAAGGGCACACAACGTAGATGAGAATGCTGGTAACAGGTCAGGCAGCCATGAAGAAGTGGCCCAATGTGAATTAGGCTCCAACCTTTTGCATTAGCACCTGCTGGTTTCCTCCTTTGGGACAACTGTGAAATGGCCTGGAAGTGTGGGTGGAGATGTTCTTTCTTCTGGAAGCCAGGAAAAAACATTCTCTTTGCTGTGGGTTGAGGTGGAAATGTGGGGAGAAGAAAAAAATAGTTTCTCTTCTCAATGTTTCTGTTTAGTGGAGATAAAAATGCCGCTATTTTAAACATCACTTGTAGCTAGGTTTTCTATTTTATTCTTATATCAGTGCTAGCTGCAACCCAATGGGTGTCTTGACCCACAAGTGGGTTGGGACCCTCAAATTGAAAACCTTGTTTTGGGAGGTTTGTTGACACAATTTTGGAAGAAAGAACGACTTTTATTTGTAGAACGCTTCAGTGAGCCCTTTGGTTACACGTAAAACAGGAATTAGAGACTAGAATGGACATGAGTGGCTGACAAAGATGTAGTTTGGTACAACTGTGAAAGATAATTCAATTAAGATATGAGACGATATGGTTAGAGAGATTATTAACACGTAATGTCAAATGTCTTTTCATGTGCTGATTTGCCATTTGTCTTAGTCCAGACTGCTATACTAGAATAACATGGACTGGGTGGCATAAACAACAAACATTTATTTCTCACAGTTCTAGGGGCTGAAAGTCTGAGATTAGGGTGCCAGCATGGTTGGGTTCTTGGTAAAGTCCCTCTTCCTGGTTTACAGAGGGCCATCTTCTCTTTGTATCCTCACATGACAGAGAGAAAAGGGACTATCTTCCTCTTCCTATAAGGGCACTAATCCTATCATGGGGGCTCCATCCTATGACCTAATTATCTTCTAAAGGCCCACCTCCTAATACCATCACATTGGGTGTTAGAATGTAACATATAAATTTTGGAAGGACGAAAATATTCAGTCCATAGCACTATCTGTATATCCTCTTCAGTGAAGTGGCAACAGCATTTTAAATAAACCATGTGCTAAAGGAAAGTGGGATATTTTTATTAACAATGGTAGTAATATTGGTCACAATAAGTTTCAATCTTTCTTTTTTTTTAAAAAAAAACTCCTGTGCATAAAACTCTATGCTAGGCACCAGAGATACAAAGGGTAACCAAACAGATCTGGCTCTTTCCTTCATGGAACTTATACTCATGAGGTGGTTGAGGAATTGGAAAAGTTTTTTTAAAAAACAAATACACAAATGTGTGATTACACAAATGATGTGCCCTAAAAGAAAAAAAAAAGATGTCATAAAAAAGAATACTGGAGACTTAATTTACATTGAGAGTCAAGTATTTCCAATTTGTAGTTGAAAAATGAATGGGTGATATTCAAGTACTTTGGGGCCAAGAGCAACTAAGCCCATGAGAACAGCATGTGGGAAAGTTCTGAGGCAAGGAAAGAGCTGAGGATGTTGTATAACTCCAAAACCAGGCAAGTGCAGCAGGGATACAGAGCAACAGCAGAAGAGTAATGTGAGATGAGTTTAGCTACGTAGGCAGGACCCAGATAAGAAGTACGGAAGTCAGTTAGGAGACTACTATATAGTTCAAGCAAGAGATGGTGGTTTGAATCAGCATTGTAACCAAGGGAATGGAGAGAGAAGTAGATAGTTTGAAGTATATTTTGGAGATAGGATTGATGAGACATGGTGAGGGACTGTATGTTGGGGGGCAGAGAGAACAGGTGAGGAGGAAGAAGGTATCAAAAATAACTTCCAGGTTGATGGAGGTGACTTTACCAAGATGGTGAAAACAAGAGGAGGACTTGATTTGCATGGGGGTGGTAGGCAGTGGATGGTGGTCATGTTCCTTTTAGATGCATGTGAATTCTGAAGACTGGTGTGTGTCTACAAAAAGGATAAGCCTATTTAATAGCATAGCACATACAAGAAACCTACAACTGAGTCTGAAAGAGTTGAGGCTAAAAGAGAACAACTCAAGTTCAAAATACATCCTCACCCTTCCCCTTGCTTTTGACTTTTTTTTCATGGAGATTTTTAAAAAGTGTGGGCAGGTGTCCACCAGATGGCAATATTTCTTTATAAAAGCCCAGATTTAGAAACCATACCTTCACCACTACATCAAGGTAGATTCTTGGGGGGGCACAGAGCCAGAGTCTAGTCCAAATCATTGAAAGTGAAGCCCTGCCTGCTGACTTCTAGTAATGTACACAGACAGTGGCAGATCCTTCTGAGGCCTCTTAAAAGGAGACAAAGACGTGTGGTGTGTGTGTGTGTGTGTGTGTGTGTGTGTGTGTGTGAGCAGGCCGGCGCCTGGGCTAACTGGGACCAGTGGCTTCGTATCATAAACAGCCCCTTAATCCTAAGTGCTAGCACATGAGTAACATTGGAAGCCTCACATCACCTCTCCCAGCCTCTTTCTTCATCTGTAGAATGATGAACATATTAGTATCAACCTCACTAGGTTAGGGCGAGTATGAGATTAGATAATGCATGCCTACAAGGTGCCTAGCACAGTCCTGGTACAAATCATTATCATATTATCCCTACAGTGACCCTTACCCCCTCTCCCCCTCCCTCAAGGCTCTACCCTTTGCCAGCCTCAGTCATGGGCAGGCTTCCAGGCATGAACTCACAAGGGAAGCACGTGAGTCCCAGCAAGATGGTAGACTCCCTTCCAGGTCCTCTTAAGCTTTGCCTCATGGCAGGTGCTCCTCTTTGATAATCCTTCCTCCCCACTGCATTTACAGGAAGATAGAGTCCTTCTGTAATTGACTTGTCTGATTGGACAGGCAAGCCACGAAGATGGAGAGGGAGGAAGCGCCTGAATGGAACACAAATGCCAGAAAATCAGCCCCTTCCTAACACGCTGCATTGAATTCAATTACTCTCTGTTTAGTTGCTTTTCCTAATCTACTGAAACATGTACAATTGCTATCAGAGGACTTATAATTATAAATTCCCAGCCTGCCAGGTGGGATAGGTCCAAGCACTCGGCTGACACAATATGAATGCAGCTCCGATTTGTCTTGGGAGGAAGCCAGCACGATGCTAGTGCCTGTGGTTCAGCTACAGGGAATATTACTTTGGCAGGGGTCAGCCAGCCACCCCCCCCGCCACTGTATTTATCTTCCTCCTTCTCTTCTAGCTCAGCCTGCCAGATGCTTCACTTTCCCTTATAAAAGCCTAAAATATTTGTGTGCTTTAAAAACACGTTTTTAGAAATGCTACCAATTATTATTATTATTATCCAGTAACATTGCTTTATAGGTGTTTGTCAGCTTCTTTTGATTTCATATGGGGTTTTGGGGGGGACAGGTAATGAGGGTGTAGTGAGAAGAGGATAGGAAATATACCTTTATGGAGGGAAGGAAAAGATTTTTTTGGTCTCTAACTTGTATTGTAGGTAGTAAAACCAATTTTTATGTTTTCAGTCCATGTAAAAGGCTGCTAAATGAGCAGAGTGTCAAAGCGTGGCCACGTGGAACTCAGGTTCTCATACTTCCTTACATTTATACAGCATAGCTCAGTTTACAAGGCACAGTATTTCACTGGCCTCTTAGGTTAATCTTATATTGTAGGCATGGGTTATTTCTAACATGTATTCAACTGATATTCAGATAGATTAGGCAACTTGATTCATTAAATGAATATTTACTGAGAGCGTACTATATGCCAGGCGATGTTGTAATCAGTGAGCAAAAGGCCCCACCCTCACACAGTTTACATTCTAATGGGGAACATACATGTAGATAAAATATATAATATGCCAGATAGTGATGAGAGGCATGGAGGAAATCCAGTGGGGAATCAGGCAGGGGGTTGTGTGTGGGTGTGTGTTTGGGGGTGGTGGTGTTGCAATTTTAAATTTGGTGGTGAGATGGTGTTTTGTTAAATACCTGAAATGGTGAGGGAGGAAGCCATGTGAAAACCTAGAGGAAAGAACATTCTGGAAGTAGACAAGCAATTGCAAAACTTGGAGGAAGAAATCCTGCTAGAGCAGAGCAGATAAATGAGACAGAGCCAGGGGATAAGGTTTGGAGAGGTTAGAAGGAACATTGTGTGCGGACTTACGGACCATCACAAGATTTTGAGGAGGGGTGCATGATCTGATCTAGATTTTTAAAGGATTACTCAACACATCGTGCTGAAATTAGAATGTAGGGGGGCAAGAGCAGAAATGAGCCAGCCAATTAGGGGGCTATTACAATAGTTCAGAGACGAGGTTGGCTCGGACCAGGGTGGTGGTGGAGGTATCAGAAGTGGTCGGATCTGGAGCCAATAGGGTTTGCCAATGGATTAGCTGTGGGGTATAAGAGAAAGACAGGAGTCCAAGGTGACACCATGGTTTGTGGGAGGATGGAGTTTCCACTGCCTGAAATGGAGAAGACTATGGGCAGGCTTGGCAGAGGGAAGATGAGGAATTAGATTTAGACCCGATAGGTTTGAACCTGTGATTAGACATCTCAATGGAGATATTGAGACATCAGTTAGATATATAAGTCTGGGGTCCAATGTAGAGGTTCTGGCTGGAGAAATAAATATATCAGTCTTCAGTGTACAGATATTATTTAAAATCTTGAAATTAGATGGACTCACCAAGGGAGTGTAGACAGAGTAGGGGTCTGAGGACTGAGGGCTTGCCAGCATTTGAGGGCTGGGGTGATGAAAGATCTAGCAAAGGAGAAGGAACAGCTAGTGAGGAAGCAGGAAAACCACAAGGACATGATCTTCTCGAAGCCAAGTGAAGAAAATGCTTCACAGAGAGGGAGTCATCAATTGTGTCAAAAGCTGTTGACAGGGCTTCCCTGGTGGTGCAGTGGTTGACAGTCCGCCTGCCGATGCAGGGGACACGGGTTCCTGCCCCGGTCCGGGAAGATCCCACATGCCGCGGAGCGGCTGGGCCCGTGAGCCATGGCCGCTGAGCCTGCGCATCCGGAGCCTGCACTCCGCAACGGGAGAGGCCACAACAGTGAGAGGCCCACGTACCAAAAAAAAAAAAAAAAAAAAAAAA